>NC_056628.2:170797395-171397395 GCF_002870075.4 Lactuca sativa
GGGGTTCTCTTGTTTTACAAGACTAGAAACATAAATAACTTCTTAAACACTTAAGCAAAAAGGCAATTAACAACTAATACAGGAACAAAAGACAACTAGATTCAATCAAATTAAAGAGACTTCTGTTTAGATTCGATTCACTTATTCCTATGGTTGATTTCATGGCAAGTGCAATGGATTAATATGTCATTGATGACTGATTTCTAATGTGATTAGATTCTTGTTCACTATTACTAATCCTTTAGCAAACAAGTTAATTCAAACAATGGCTAGTTGAGTAAACTAACAGGTTTCCTAGTGTTCATTTCGAATCAAGTAAGACTTGTAACATTAGTTAATCAAATTGGTTGGTTTAATTAACTCATATAAGCTTGGTCATCACATATGCTCATACATTAACTTACTTATTTTCTAGTTAACCCTAGGTTCATGTTCACTAATACTAGGCATATAATCTTGTTTTCACAAAACTATAAGATTCAAACAATCAATAAGATGTTCATGCAAATCAATTACTTAGTTATTAACAGAAAATAATTATCATTAACATGTAAGGATCTTTTAACAAGCTTAACAAGACAAATAACCAAATCTATATAATCCAAGCCACTCAATCAAACCATATTCATAGGATTATCTAGTCTAAACAAAAGTATGAAGTTTTTAGCTCATAACTACATCAAATAACATCCTAAACTCAAAATATAATGTAATAAACATGATTCAAAACAAAGATTAAGAGAAAAGTAATAGTTTTATGCCTTTGATCTCTTTAAATCCAAGCTTCTAGTTGAAATTCGAAAACCAACGCTTCTAAAAACCTCTCTAGCCTCCAAAAGTCGTCCAAAGCCTCTAGAAAAAGTTAGGGTTTCAGGAATAAACGATCTATATATAGATTCCAAAAATCAGCTCCAACTCGTAGAGTTTTAGAGACAAACTCATTGAGTTTTTTACTTAAAACGCGTGTGCGGCAAGGCACTAATTTATCGGGAATTTTCATCTCAACTCGTCGGGTTTTTGGACCCAACTCGTTGAGTTCGTTTGGAATCAACATTTTATCAAAACACGAAATTCATCCAAAATTGTGTTTAGTTTTTAGAACATTTTGAATCTCTTCATTTGGAGTTATGAGTCATGAGATATGGCCAAAACACTGACGAGGGGTCAAGCTGTCCAACAACATCCTTCTTTCTTCAAAATCCAATATCCAAGCTTCCAATTGCCAATTCCACTTCCTTTTCCTTCCGAGCATGTCTTTATTTCTGAAAATAAAATTTTAAAACTAATTAATCATATTTTGTTCATTAATGAGATCAAATCAACATAAAGTATTAAGATAATGCATGGATTTTATAACTAAATATGCCCATATCAAAAATGAACCTTACTTCGCGATGTTACAACTCACTTTTGTTATGATTTTTAAGGCAAATTCGAGCACGTTGGCACATACGACATATCGGGATGCCTTCTAGGATGCATTGGAGCTCGATTGGAGATGGTACTAAGAAAGGATGCTAAGGAATAACCATGAATAGTTTGAAAGGAACAATTGCACTGAAATGAGAAAAGGTAGAAGAAACACAATCACATTTCTTGTTATTAAATTAATGTTTTATTATTTTCTTTTCCGTATCGTTGTTTATTTTTCATTTTGGTATGTTTTTGCATGCATGTTTTATTCCTTATTTATTTTTCTAATGAAATAGTTAATTAGGTTTTCCTTTTAGGTTGTTAGTTTCGTCTAGGTTATTCCCTTACTATCCTTTCCCTCATATCCGTTTCTGATGTCTATCCTTTCCTTAATCAAGGACTAGTAAGGTTTATGCTTGGGGCGGTTTGTTAGATGCATTTTATATGCATCTTTTAGCAAGTTTTTCTCGATATTTTTCTATGAAAAACTAACTATCTCCCTAATGTTATTATAAATTGCATGTTTCTCCTTATATTTGTAGAATGCCTTTACTACTCACTTATGTTATGATAGCCAGGGTAAATTGAAACACATTGACACATACGACATCTCATGATGCGTTCGATAGAGCATTACAACTCGATTGGAGATGGGACTAAGGAAGGACGCTGACGAATGGCTAGGAATAGTTTGAAAGGAACAATTGTGACCGAAATAAGACAAGTTGGAAGAAATACGATCATGTTTCTTGTTTATATGATCACATAAATGTTCTCATTCTTACTTCGAGGATTCTACATGCCAAAAATTCAAACTGAGGAAAAAATGTAACACCCCGATTTCCCGAATGTGGAACTAGGGGTTTTATGCACACTATAAGACCTACTTGACGAGTTGAATGACCCCAACTCGTCGTGTAGGAGTTGAGTTGGCTGCATGGGTTTAAGAACCAACTCGACAAGTTGAACAGACCAACTTGACGAGCTGGAGCTGAATGAGGAAACCCTAATTATTCAGGCTTGCATCCTATTTAAAGGACTTTAACTCCTTTACCCTGCCTCCTTCATCAATTTATCACTCGGAGAAAACCCCTAATCGAGCTACTTTTTTATTTTGAGAGTGTATTAGGCTAAGAGAGTGTATTTTGGTGCATTCCTTGAAGGATCTTGAAGAGTGAAGAACTTGGAACAAGAAGGATTCTTTAGATCCAATGATCATATAGTTGTAGCATCCATTTGGAGGTAAAAAGTATTTACCTTGGCTTACTATTTCTTAGATCTCTTCTTATGTGAATTTAGGGGCATTTGGTGCAAAATGAGGGCCATTCTCGGGTTAAACTTGTCCAGAGGGTGTAGTTGCATATTTGGACTCCTCTAGGCCCTCATGTACATAAAGTCTCAAGATTTATCAAGATTTGGCCCTTCTCCATTCCTTAAACCCTGTTTGAGCTTAGTTTTGGGTGTTTTAGCCTTGTGAGGCCTTGCATGATCATAAAGTTAGCAACTTTGCGTGGTAACTTCATCCTAAGAGGTTGGATTTGGAGTTTGGAGCATCGTATCAACTGGAATGACTTTAATGTGTATTGGTTGAAGAACTCAACGAGTTGGGCATCCAACTCGAAAAGTTGAGTTGGGTTTTCCCGTTTTTGGATTCAGAGTGAACTCGACAAGTTGGTGGGACAACTCGACGAGTGGTTAGGGTTTTTCCCCAATCTTCTGGACTCTGCATGGACTCAACGAGTTGGCTAGCAACTCAACAAGTTGACTTGGGTTTTTGTGATTTACTGAGTATTGAGGAACTCGACGAGTTCATGAGTTGCACTCAACGAGTTGGGTTAGCTTTGACTGTTGAATTCCGTTGACTTTAGGGTTATTTTAAAGCAGTGGATTTTGGAGGCCATGGAGGGGTGGAGTCTAAATCAGCAGTTCGAGTATGGGATGTATTGCTTTACTTTGCGAGGTGAGTCTTCTCATTATACTTACCTGAGTGGTAATACTGTGTGACCGGAGGGTCTTTCCTAAGTTATTGACCGGAGGGTCTTATGTGCTTATACTGAGTTATGTGATATATTATGCATTCTGTCTTTGTGATTTATGTTGTATATTATTCTGTGCCACATTGAGTTAGGACCATAGGATCCACACCGATCTGTGAGACCGGAGGGTCCTCACCGAGATACAGGACTGGAGGGTCCAACCCGGGCTGTGAGACCAGAAGGTCCTTACTGAGACACATGATCGGAGGGTCCTTATTGAGATATAGCCATGAGAGGCTAACTATGTGCGTGTGGTATTTTGGGGAACTCACTAAGCTTTGTGGTTACAATGTTGTGTGAAATGTGTTTTAGGTACATCTCAAGATCACGGGAAGGTGTCGGCATGATTGTACACACCAGCTTGAGATTATGTTTTGAGGATTCTGGGATATTGTGAAACATTTTTATTGACTTGTCTTTTAAACAACTTATAAACTTGGGTTTGAGAAATGTGAAACTGTGTTTTGTGTGGTTTTAAAAATGACAAATTTATTTGAAAATTGAGACTGTTACAAGTTTGTATTAGAGCCTTGGTTTGAGGGGTTCGGATGTACCCTCGGGTATGTCTGGAATCAAATTGAGGATTTTAGAAAATTTTCTAAAAAGAAATGATTTTCTAAAAGAGCAAAAGATTTTAAGAGGAAACGAGATGAAGTGGTGTGTAAAATCAGCCAGAGCCCGAATGGTGATTTCCCAAAATACCCTTACTTGTTTCTATTATGATATAAGATACTTAAGAGATATTAGAGTTGCATGCTAGAGAGTAGGCTAAGTATTTCAGGAATTTCGAGCTAGAGTTGCATGATTCATGATGCCTTAGCCTAGGAGTATGCTATTGATTGACATTATCTGCTATTTGCTCTGTGGGTGTGCTAAGTAGGGTTTTATGGCAGGAAATCTTTAAGAGATAGTTTTGAGTCAAGAGTAATCCAGGAGGGATATCTAGATGTGTAGTTAAGGAGGCTACTGAGAGAATAGTTTGATATCCATCAGAGGTAGGATTTCATGAGTTTGGTGATGCCTTTTGCATTGTGTATAGAGGAAGTGGAGTTGGATGCCATAGTGGGTTCATGTACTAGAGGAGGTTACTCGATGCCCGAATGCTGCTTGCTTTGTGCTTTGTGGAACTCTCGAGTAATGTGAGTTAGCTAGAATAGCTAATTAACATTGCGAGGAGTCCTTCAGCAGTTGATGGCAGGGAGGTGTGAGTATCTAGGAGAGCATAGAGAGTAGTTTCAGTCTGATGAGAGCACTGTTTAGAGTTGAGTTTTCGCTGGAGAGGGAGCATGAGGAATGGAATTGGTCGATTGAGAAGGTTAGGGTAACGCCCGTAGATCTGGGCTAATCAATTTAGAGAGAATAGGGGTCGAAACGACTTTTCGAAAAAAGATTATTTAGAATAAATAATCTTAACCAAGTTGTAGAATATGTCTCAAGGGTTCCGTACATATAAAGAGCGCCGAAATCCAAGTTATAACGAATAAGTTATGGCTCGTCGAAGTTTTACGGCAAAACCGGCACGACACCGGGAGACATAAATAGTGAATTTACGATAGAGGACTTTTTAGCCTTAGTGATCTAAACCAAATTTGTAGTATACGTTAAACCGAGAACATCCATAAAAAGAACGCCCAAATCTGACTTCGTAGGAGGAAGTTATGATTTTTCTAAGATTCTGCTTAGCAGTGCACGACCCGAAACTCGAATTTTAGTTCAAGCAGTTTTTGGATTACGTGGCCTAAATGAGAGTTGAAGATCTCATTAATTGGAACTCAACGGTAAAAACGTAGACGAAAACGGAGTCTGTATGTAGAAGTTATGAATTTTACGCGAACATTTAACAGTATAATCTCCTCCTACTGTTAAAATTAAAATTGGTCAAGAATTAGCCGACGGAGTCTAAGTGAGAGTTGTATATCTTGTTTTTACCTACGCGTGGATATAAAGAACGTCAAAAACGGAGTTCGTATGCGAAAGTTATGAATTTTTGAAAATCGGCTGATTTCCACCCTATGTGCGATGCCACGTGTCAGCACCAGGTGAAAACTTGGAGCCTACGCAACACCACGACGTGGTGAGGGCCACCACGTTGTGGTGACGCCCCTGGAGGCCTATAAATAGAGGCTCGAGGCTGATGGGTTTTGTCCATAAGAACATCCTATGTGCTCATGCAACCCTTAATGCTTGGATCTAGGTTTCTCTATTGTACATGCAGTTCATCCAAGACTTTAAACCCTAGATCTAGCATGTGATAATCAATATTAACATAAGAATAGGGTTTATATCTTACCTTGATTGTTATGTAGCAATAACAATCTCAAATCCTCCTTGTAAAGGCTTTAGAAAGCTTAGAGTCATAAGTGTCACTCCTCTAATGGCTCACAAACACCAAGAGCAAGAGGATGAAGAATGAGAAGAGAGGAGGCACCCAAAAACGTGTAGAAACCCTAAGGAATCAGTTGGCCACGTTTTTGGTGCCCTAGGGGTCCTTAAATAGTGAGGCTATTAGGGTTATCTAACAAGGAAACCCTAATGGGTTTCCCCTTAGAGGCCTTGGACGATTTCTAATGGGTTTCCCCATAGATTTCGTCCACTCCATCCTCTATGGAGTCCATTATCCCAATATTCAACTATCACACAATTGACAGTTCTAGTCCCTTAAGTTTAATTAATATCTTTTAGCCACAAAATTAATTCTTAATTAATTATTGACCAACAATATGATTTCTCCTTTAATATATTATTCTCATAATATATTAATAAATCATAATTAATCCTCTCTCACCATAATTCATCCTATCAAGTTGCTTTGGTGAAGGTAACCCAAAAGGACCATGCACCATCGGGTTAAGTACATACCAAAATAGTTATGGACTTAGACACTAATCCAACAGTTTCCCACTTGGATAAGTCTAATTAACTATTATGCGTATGACTTTAGATGCTGATCCACAATCGTAGCTTTAAAAATTCGTTGTCAACTCTGATCATATCATAAGCGTGTCCTTTAGATAAGGGATCATATATTCCTCCGTTCTTGATATCGCATAGATGTGAGACATGGATTGAAATCATTCTCTCAGTCTATGTGTTGTTTCCCAATTTCCGATTTATGACGGCTGACAACAGACTACAATTGAACACATCAACTTAGTCTCGGCTTGGCCAAGTGCTTAGGGTGTCATCACTAAATCATCGAGGGGCCCACAGATATCGCTTTCATCCCACTTTGGATAAAAGGAACGAATAAACTTCGACTCAATGCTTGCTTGTATTCACTTATCGAATCACACACAACAATAAGTTTTATAACACCAAGTTACTGGTGCGTTTACTTATCATCATTATGCAACCGAACATCAAATAACAACTCACACGTCTCGGTTTCAAGAATATACAATATTATCGACTCACAATCACTCGTGATAAAATCCATGAAGTGATTCTTGTGAGCGTGGGTTTAATCCAATGCTAAAAATCATAGTCATAAGCACTCACGAACGTTGTAACAAACCTTTGCTATGTCTAATACACTTTAGACAATCTACAAACCAATTCATGACAATCTTCATTCATACCTACTTCCAACATATGAATGACTGTGGACCATTCGAATAATTTGATTATTCTGAAATAATTAATTATTTAGGAAGTCAAAACATGCAAAGTGAAACACAAGAATAATACTAATCCTATATGGTCCCAAACCTTTGAGTATAAATAAAACACATTTTATTTATCACCATATCGATTACTCATTATTTGTTGTTTCGGTTAAGTAACTTATTACTTGAATTATTACTACAATTGTCCTATGCTCTTAGCATGCACACAATGTTTACTTATGGTCCTTACTTTGTGAAATAGATCAAATGAACACATTTCCAATCATACTCATTTCACAACTCCCAATCCTTATCATAAGTATAATAATATCAAATTCTTTCCACTTATAGAATATGCTAGATTCTAACATTTTATGCAATGATCCTTTTGTAAAGTCATAGCTCAAAATCATCAAGACTTGGCCAATCTCTATCAGAAACAATTCTATAGATATGATGTCTGATATGAGCATATCTAGTTATAAAATTCATGCATTATCTTAATACTTTATGTAGATTTTATCTCATTTAATGAACAAAAGGTTTTTGGTTCGACTCATTTGTTCCCATGGATGATTTCAATGTATCAGATTAATTCTTCATTGGCTACCGACTAAGATGATTAGTTTCACGTTCGAAATTACTAATCCTTAGGAAACAAATTAACTCAAGCAGTGGCCAGTTGTCTAAATTAACGGATTTCCTAGTTATTGATTCAGGTTAACTAAGACTTGTAATGGTTAATTAAATTGGCCCTTCAATTAACCTCTTGCTGATGTTCATCAAACAAGCTAAACATTAAAATCATCCATGGGAACAAATGAGTCGTACCTAAACAGAAGTCCTCTTTACTATTGAATTTAATTGGTAATTAATTGTTTTAGTTGCTAGTTAGTTAATTTGTGTGTTGGTTATTCTAATTATGTTTCTAGTCTTGTAAAACTAGAGAAAACCCCCTTTTTGTTATTTGTTTTATTTAGATAATATTAGCATTTATTTTAATTGTTTACCGTTCCCTGTGTTCGATACCCTACTTGCTTGAACTATATTACTAATCGATAGGTACACTGCCTTTCGTGTGTTTATTTTGTGTCTAAGTTAGTAGGATTAAAACTAGTTGGTTTTATATCTTCTCGATTCTTCGATCGGACTCGCCGAGTAGTCGATCCTACTAGCCGAGTAGGTGTTATTTTTGGTGTTTTTCTTCTTTGTTCCATTCTTGATATCTCAACCGCTTCTCCTGCTTCCTTCTGAAGACGATAATTCATTAATCTAAACTAACGTGATTAGAGAAGACATGTAGGGTTGATTCTTCAGTTCCTTACGACCTAGCAGCACTTCCAATCGTTTCTCAGCCTCCTAGGGTTTCTCTCCATGCTAGGGTATCGATCTGAAAGCCCCTTTATATAGATTTTCACAAAACATAGGCTACTCGGCGAGTCCAGTGACCTACTCGGCGAGTCCGTCACTTAAAACCCGTGTACGGCAAGTCAGCGCGTCTAGAATCGCGAAAGTTCGATACAACTCGCCGAGTAATCGACCCTACTCGCTGAGTACGTTTCGAATCAGCATTTTCTCAAAACAGGAAAGTTGTCCGAAATTGTGTCTACTTTTCAGGACATTTTGAATCTCGTCAATCGGAGTTACGGTTCGTGAGATATGGCCAAAACACTGACGAGGGGTCAAGCTGTCTAGCAACATCCTTCTTTCTTCAAAATCCAAGATCCAAGCGTCCAATCGCCAATTCCGCTTCATTTTCCTTTCGAGCATGTCTTTGTTGCTGAAAATGAAATATTTAAGCTAATTAAGCACCTTTGGTTCATTAAATGAGATAAAATCAACATAAAGTATTACGATAATGCATGAATTTTATAACTAAATATGTCCATATCAAAATTCATGTGCAAGCTTGTGCCTCTTTGACTATTGAAGACCCAATTCAAGAAGATATCGAATTAAACCTACTTACGAAGAGGAGCAGCAAATCATATCTAGTTATAAAATTCATGCATTATCTTAATACTTTATGTTGATTTTATCTCATTTAATGAACAAAAGGTGCTTAATTAGCTTAAATATTTCATTTTCAACAACAAAGACATGCTCAAAAGGAAAATGAAGCGGAATTGGCGATTGGACGCTTGGATCTTGGATTTTGAAGAAAGAAGGATGGTGCTGGACAGCTTGACCCCTCGTCAGTGTTTTGAGTTAATTTGTTTCCTAAGGATTAGCAATTTCGAACGTGAAACTAATCATCTTAGTCGGTAGCCAATGAAGAATTAATCTGATACATTGAAATCATCCATGGGAACAAATGAGTCGAACCAAAACAGAAGTCCTCTTTATTATTGAATTTAGTTGATTTTTATTTGCTTAGCTCTTAGTTTCTTAGTTTATGTTTTAGTTAATTGTTTAAGTTTCTAGTCTTGCAAAACTAGATAAAACTCTTTTTTTTACTTGTTTTATTTAGATAATATTAGCATTTATTTTAATTGTTTACCGTTCCCTGTGTTTGATACCCTACTTGCTTGAACTATATTACTAATCGATAGGTACACTGCCTTTCGTGTGTTTATTTTGTGTCTAAGTTAGTAGGATTAAAACTAGTTTGTTTCACACACATCAAGTTTTTGGCACCGTTGCCGGGGAACGGTTCAAATAGTTAATTTTATTTGCTAATTGTTATCATATATTTTTTATTTTTTTTATATAGTTTAATTTTTATTTATTATGTATTTTCCAAATCTTGATGCTTTTGATTCTTTTCTTGAGGAAGTAGTGCAGGTAAATGAGCAAAAAGATGAGGACTATGACTCAGATGATGATTTGAAGAAATTTGGAAGATTGTTAGATAACTTCTTGTCTAACGATCAACTACAATTTGAGTCACAAGAGCTAAAGTTACAATATGAAGAATTTAATCCAGAAAGAGATTTGGAGGAGCTGGAAAGGTTGCTGGTAGAAAGGTTAGACGAAGAATAAGAACAAGCTGAATTGCAGGAACGAAGTTGTGGTTTGACCATTACCACGACATGGCCCCCTGTTCTTTCGGTTTGTGTTTCTAAGTGTGGGGTGACGACTCCAACTTTGGAGAAAGTTCTGAAGCGTGATCCATTTCTGATTAGTACCTGACCGGTCCCAACCCTTGTCAGAATTCTTGTGTTTTATATATTCAAGCTCGTTTGGCCAATTATAGAAGCAAAGAGCCAAATTTTACAAATTGGTCCACCAAAGAAGATATTCAATGAAAGGGATGGATGGGCATCGAATTTATTAGAATTTTATTAAGTTGAGAGTCCAGCTAAAGAGTCGCACAAAGAGAAGCGCTTGCGGGAGGCAACCCGTCATTAGAGTTTGCTTTTCTTTTTCTTTTAAAACTTCTAGTATTTAGGGATAATTTAGGAATTTTTATTTCGATGTTTTTTACGTGGTTTTGTCTTTGATCTTTTAAGAAGCTAGGGTGATATTAGAGCAAATTCTTAAAGCGTGAGGGAATTAAAGTGAGGGGTTGAGTCGTTTACAAGAAGATTAGAAGACTTTGAGCGATATGTTGAGTCCGATGTTTATATTTGATTAAAAAGAGTCTCGTCCCTGAAGAAAATGAGGAGTTGTATTACCTTGATACTCTCCTTGAACACAAAATTAAAGTTGAGGCAGAAAGAAGAAAATACCTGATCAGAGTCAAGAACTCGTCAAGTGCATAATACTAACTCGACGAGTCCAAGGGAAAATTCACGATTTCTGCCCATATGACAATTCAACTCGGCGAGTCCCCACAAAAAACTCGACGAGTTGCTCATTCTTTTATCTTTGAGTCGACGATTTGATTCAATTCAAGGCGGCAATTGGCTATATTTTTGAAGTTCATTTCCGAGCATTTCCAAGAAGCTTTTTCCTCGATATTTTGGAGCTGTCAACCACACGAGATGAATGACACCCAATGCATGGATGAGTTGTTCCTATGTCTAAAGTCAGCTGAAGATGGAGCTTTAAATGAAGAAGTTCAACCTCGCCACTACTATGCTAGGGGAGTTTGTTCCAATTCTCTCCTTAGTTTTATTGTTCTTTATCATGCATAATATGCAATGGGGACATTGCATAAATTAAGTGTGGGGTAGGGGGTTGGTTAAATTAGTTAAATTTCGAAAATCTTGAAATTTTAGTTAATTTTGAAATTTTTGCATTTAAATTGCTAGGGATAATTTAGAAAATTTTGGTAAAGCAATTAGGATTCCATATTAGTATTATATTTGATGATTCCATGAGGACCCAAATGTTTAGTTGAGCCTATATATGTTATAATGCATTTGTGGCCCCCTTTATTCTAGTGAAATCATGGGACAAAAAGACAACCTCGCTTAGTTTGAGGGACGCAATATGTTTAGCATCGTGTACTTGAAATGTATCTAGGAAAACTAATACTTTAACCGATAAAGGTTGAAGTTGAGCGCCCCTGCTTAAGCATGTAGGTTTTGAGTGAAAAAAAAATGAGGTACATGTAAAAAAAAAAGAGAATTACAAGAAAAGTTGTAAGAATTTTGGAGCAATCAAAGTAAGGATCAAAAGATCAAAATTCCAAAGATTCAAAAAGTTGAAGATACCAAAAAAATCAAACAAAGAAGGTGGTGAATTCAAAGAAATCAAAGATCAAAGTATCAAAGAAGTGAAGAATTCCAAAGAGCTCCATAGTGGTATCGGAAAAAGTTGTAATTTTCTAGATTATGTATGCTTGGGTTGCTTGACCAAAAATACCTTGAGGTTAGGAAGTTTTCTGCGGATGGATTCGGAGGGATGCATAAAATGAGCATTGTTCAAAAGAAGTGGGCGAGTGTTTATGAGGAGTGTGAGTATTTAGATATGGGGGGTTCCTTAGGAAAATTTTTAGACACAAATGCATGCATTGCAGTCTTGGCATAATGGCTGGGTTTGATTGGAATTGTTTTATGTGATGCTAGTATGTTAAAATTCAGTTTTGCTTGGGGGCAAGCAAAAGTCAAGTGTGGGGTATTTTGATATGAGCATATCTAGTTATAAAATTCATGCATTATCTTAATACTTTATGTTGATTTTATCTCATTTAATGAAAAAAAGGTGCTTAATTAGCTTAAATATTTCATTTTCAGCAACAAAGACATGCTCAAAAGGAAAATGAAGCGGAATTGGCGATTGGACGCTTGGATCTTGGATTTTGAAGAAAGAAGGATGTTGCTGGATAGCTTGACCCCTCGTCAGTGTTTTGACCATATCTTATGAATCGTAACTCCGATTGATGAGATTCAAAATGTTATGAAAACTAGACGCAATTTCGGACGACTTTCGTGTTTTGAGAAAATGCTGATTCCAAACGTACTCGGCGAGTAGGCCATCAACTCGCCGAGTTGGTCAGAAGTTTCGCGATTCTTGACTTTGCCTTGCCGCACACGGGATTTTAAGTGACGGACTCACCGAGTAGGTCACTGGACTCGCCGAGTAGCATCTGTTTTGTGAAAATCTATATAAAGGGACTTTCAGATCGATACCCTAGCATATAGAGAAACCCTTGGAGGCCAATTGTCGACTAAAGGTGCTGCTAGAGCGTGGGAAGCAAGGGAATCAACCCTACATTCAATTTTAAGGAGAATCAAGGCAAAATCAAGTTTATTCTTTACCTAATATCTTGTTTGAACTATGTTTTTACCAATTGATTTCGTTTTTGAGCTTGTTTCTGCTGTAATCATGAGCTAAAACTCATAACTTCTGTTTAGGTAGATGAATTTGTGAACATGGATTGATTATTTGATTAGGATTAATTTTAATTGGTGATTATGTTTTATTAAGCTTGTTAAAGAACCTTATGTGTTAACAATAACTATTCTTCTGTTAATAAATTAGTAATTAAGTTGTATGAACATCTCTTAGTTATTAATTTCATATGATTTATTGTGACCACATAGTTGTATGTCTAGGAATAACGAACGTGAAACTAGAATTAACTAGAAGATAGGTAAGTTAATGTGTAAGCTTGTTGGATGAACATCGACAAGAGGTTAATTGAAGGGCCAATTTAGTTAACCACTACAAGTCTTACTTAACCCGAATCAATAATCTAGGAAACCCATTAATTTAGACAACTGGTCATTGCTTGAGTTAATTTGTTTTCTAAGAATTAGGAATAGCGAACGTGAACCTAATTATCTTAATCGGTAGCCAATGAAGAATTAATCCGATATATTAAAATCATCCATGGGAACAAATGAGTCGTACCTAAACAGAAGTCCTCTTTACTATTGAATTTAGTTGGTAATTAATTGTTTTAGTTGCTAGTTAGTTAATTTGTGTGTTGGTTATTCTAATTAAGTTTCTAGTCTTGTAAAACTAGAGAAAACCCCCTTTTGTTATGTGTTATATTTAGATAATATTAGCATTTATTTTAATTGTTTACCGTTCCCTGTGTTCGATACCCTACTTGCTTGAACTATATTACTAATCGATAGGTACACTGCCTTTCGTGTGTTTATTTTGTGTCTAAGTTAGTAGGATTAAAACTAGTTCGTTTCACACACATCAATGTCTCTCACTCAAAGTACATTACTTTGAACATCCTTCTTGCATAAAAATTTCTAATCTAGACATAGATTCTCAATATCCAACTCCCAATATGGAAACATTTCCATATTTTCCATATGACAACTCATTCTTAATAGAATCTTATTTATTCATAATAATGTCGATATGGTCCATCCAATACCATACTTCCAACTACTCACAAGCAATCAATCTTCAGCGAACTTTGGATCGTCCTTTGATAGTTGTTTAATTATTTTAGTCAAAACCGATTCTAGTCCTTTTTCCCTCTTAATGCGCTAGACATTTGGAAAATTTTGGAATGGTCAAATATTATAGCACTTGCAATCGATCCTATACCCGAAGCATATGGGACACGATGCGTAATGTCTTACATAAAGATACGATACTTTATCAATCTTCTTCCATAATATTGTATGTGTTACGTTCTCACAATTCGAACTATGAAGAGGGAAGCCATAATCATAATGGAAATTTGAGAACACACTATGTATCATTAACTAAATTTATTAACATTCCACAACCTAAGCCTTTAGATTTGGAATGAAGCATAATATTCTCTCCCTTAATTATAGCAAAACAACTTTTCAACCCTTATGACTTTGCAAAGTATAACTCTTGTTTTCTATAATTAATATTGTTAACTTGCAATACTTGCCATAATAATCATACAAGCATAACACTTATGCTCCTACTATCATGATGATTATTATCATACAAGCATAACACTTATGCTCCCACTAGCTTTGACATGTATTCAGAAAACAGTTGAACTTCCAGAAAACAATACCTATTGAATTTCTTAAGTTCATATTTCTAATACCTAATGCTTTGATAAGCCTTTATCTAAGCTGCTTAAACTCATACAACTTTGCCTTAGCTCATATGTGTGTCTAAACAATTCAGAGCTTATATCAATAAGTCCCAAATGTTAGACTAATTGCCAAATCTCACAATTTGAACTATGGAAAGGGATGACGTAACCATAATCAAATTCAAGAATTCAATTTTCACAATTGCTATCTTCTTAAAATCTCTCTTAGTGAAAGCATTTCCTCACAATCATTTTCATGAAGGAGAGAAACCTTATGACACTTAGATTTTATGGTGTATGTGTTCCTACCCTTGTGAATTTTCCATTACCATAATCAAAAGATAATGTTAGTGGAAAATTCAAACTATTATGGACAAAACTTGTTCATTCTTAATTTTTTCCATCAAGGGTCCCACCATTGCTTCCAAGTTATCTAGCAGCTCACCTATGCCAGTCAATGTACTTTCATTGAACAAGGTGTTTGCCTTATACAGTCTATTGAGAACTCGTAGAACTCATATGCATAATCACTCAACTGGATTGCCACATAAATAGAATTTTGTCAACACGATAGGTTACAAACCTCAAGTCGTGCGCTAGTGTTTACTCTTGATTAATTCTTGAATCCTTTCAAGATCTTCAGACTCCCACTAATCTCTTGACATATTAGATTCTCTTATCAAAAACATTTCTTGATAAACAAATATCCAAGAGTTAGTGTGTGTCTATATCAACACAAAACATTACACACATTTGGTCTTAGTTGGTCTTTGGCTTCTTCAAGACATTACAACATACCAAATTCAAATGTGTAAGAGTAGGAAAACAATTTTCTACTTCACATTTGATGAATGTGTGTCACTCAATTCACAATCTTGGAGTACGATTCTAAGACTTTATTTTGGAATGAAGTATGACTCATCCTTTTTGATTTAACCATTTCAACAATTTCTAATTCCTCTTCTTAGCCATACTAGTGCACTAAGATGTCCTTAGAGGATCAATTGTGATATGGTTCTTAATCATTAAGACGATCATAAAATCTGATACCAAAGTACTCTCACTTCTTCTTAGATTAGAGAAACTTTTATCTTTCTGCCTTCATAGATTCTTCTTATTCGTTATGCTATTCATTGAAACTTTTCAATGATTCAGAATTACACTTAATCTTGTAAGTATAACCACATTTACTAGACTTTTAGTAAATTATGACGAATATTCTTATTGTTATTTGTGGTGGACTTGACTAGTGCACAACATTGTGTTTTATTCCTTTAGTCCTTAACTTGACTCACATACTTGTGTGATCAAGGAATTAGTCTTAATCTCCTATGTACCAAGATTTCCATACATCATATGATTCCAAGTTTCTGTCCAATTGAAACTTGGGTGATGGGAATCTTTCCTTACTTAGAAAATTTTGACAATAACATAACTAAGAATCACATCCATTTATAGAAATACACAAACATCAATTTGTCACAATGATTTCATTGCAAGAATATACATAAATAATACAAATCAAAATTTATTTTATTCATAAAAGTAGCGGAAAACATGTCCTTACAATGAAAAATCAACTGAAAAATCTATGTAATCAAATATTCCTAACAACTCTATCATAACTTTCTAAGCTCAAAATCTAATCTTCGAATCCATGCGATCGTGATCCATTTCTTCGTGATCAGACTCATCTTGCTCTTCCATCAAGCTTCCTCTCTTTTCACTGATCTCACAAAACATTCAAATGTAATCTTATCACATAATGTATTAAGAATTAGTGAATAGGAACTTAATGGAGTTAGATAGTGGATTTTACCTGAAGTAGAGCCAAACGTCTTGACTCTCCCATCTCTTAGATCTCTCAGGTAGACTGGGCAGCTTCGTCTCCAATGCCCCTTCTCTTGGAAATAAAAGCAAATTGAATCTTTTGGAACATCACACGGAACTACTTCAGACTTTGCCTTTCTCTTGTGATCAAACTTTTCGACCATGGCATGCCTTTTGTTACCATTGCCTATATCCATAGAGGTCTGGAAGGCAAATCCACCAATCAACTATGCTTTTCCAGTGCGCCAAATCATTGTTGATTTAGCAACAATAAGCATATAGGTGAGATCGATGAGGGTCATGTCATGGTTTATCATATAGTACTCTCTTACGAACTCACTATATGAGTCAGGAAGCGACTGAAGAACCCAGTCAACAGCCAGCTCCTCACAGACAATGGATCCCAACATTCTTAACCTATCAATATGTGACTTCATCTCTAGGACGTGTGCACACACTCACTTTCCTTCTTCATGTTTACTTGCCAAAAGGGCTTGAGTGAGTTTGAACTTTTCAAGCCTTTGAACTTGTGGGTTAGGGAGAACAATAGGAGGAGGTAGAGGAAGTGAAGCATGATCTCGTGTTCCTCGATCGAATCGTGGAATATCATCATCATGTGGAAAGCTTGTTCCACGGGATTTGGGAAGACCATAGTTGTCATACTTTGATATCTACAAAACGGGAAAAAATTCAAGTTAGTTGATTGATTGAGTCCTTAATAAATCACCCAAATGAGATATAAAGGCTAGGACCCAACACAATATTCCACCACTTGGGAAAGGGATGCCATAACCCAAATCGCAGAACATTTGAACGTATGTGAATGACGATTCACTAATTTTCCACCATGAAAAACGAAAAGGAAGATTAAATTTTAAATGTATTGAAAAACTCCTAGATCCTTTGAGATTCATTGAACTTTTCAATGACATGTTTAAATCTCGATATGCCCCTCGATTTGTGACTGGGATGTCGAGGATCACAAAACAGGGTGTGAATAACCATTAAAATTTACATGGTGCCCCCAATGTTATAGTCACCTATTCGATGTACCGGTTGACCACACACGCTCCACTGAACTATAACAAACATTGAGTCACCCTTTGCTACCTTTGCTTAGAACCATTTAGTGTGCCGGTTAACCACACACGCTCCATTAACGTCTTTGCAAGGGTACAAAGTGTAATTTCATGGAATTGCATCAAATTCACTTTTGCCTAAAGTAACTAAGATTGGGAATTTTGTATAAAACATTTAGTTACTTTATACTTCATTATACTTTTAATGGAAAAGGGTTTGCCCTATCTTACCCGTTCGGCTAACGACCCTCCACCAATCAAGGAAGCGGTGGGTGAGAGTGGACACCCATTAAACGACCATTTTATAGGCCATAACCTTATACCCCCTGTTGAGAGAAAAACTTGGAGACACACTTGAAAAAACGTTAGAACAAGTAAGTTGCGGAATAGTTAATCTCTAAGGATCTAAAAGCTCAACAATAATAAAGTTAGATAGTTAGATAGTTAGTTGCGGAAAGTAAAGAAAGATAAATGACAAAAGTTATATCAAGAATAAACTTAAACTGATTCATAACAAGGAATGCACTCACTCCAAGTTAGTAAGCGAGATCAAGTTTAGTGAATAAGTCTAGAAGACTTGCTTCGAAGAGAGGTTATGTTCCAGTAGCAGTTTGAGTGCGAAGAGTAATAAAATTGATAACAGATGAAGATAAGAAAGATGATTGAATGAGAAGTCTTGTGTATTGAGAAGTTAAGAGTTTTCACACTAAAAAATATCACAAGTGCATAATACATAAGAAAGAGTCTCTATTTATAGAGTTTAGAAAAGAACAACTCTATGAGCAGCTGTGCAAGGCATGTTGGACAATAGAGTGAATTACATAGTAAAAGAAATAACTAAGACTGCGGATAGGAAAGACTTGAATACTCCGGATGCTAATATGGTTGCTGATGAAGAATGGATGCGATCACAGTTGTAGATATTGACTTCGGTGCTGAATTAGCTGCAGGTACTAAACCGTTGTGGTAGATAAGTTCAAAAGGGTCACTTTTATGTTTCAACACCCCCCTTATAGATCAGCTTCGTGAATGAGGTCTACTAACGGTAAGACTATTAGTTTAAGTTATACATATATAATATTATACTTTTAATGTTATATATAGTATAAGGGTGTATTTTACACTTTTAAAATACTAGGTGGTCTAATTTAATAAATTATACTTTTAATTTAATTAAATGTAAACCATATTACTATGGATTTATTAACTCTCCTTTAATTATACACTTAATTAATTTAATAAAACAATAAGGGTGCAATTTGAACTTTTTCAAAACTTATGGTTTTAGAATTTAACATTTAAAAAATTAAACCTTTTAATTAAAATTTAAATTCCAAAACTTGAGGGCAAGTTTTGAAACATTTTAAATCATAAGGATTTAGAATTTAAATATTTCAAAATCAAACCTTTTAATCAAAAATTTAAATTCCAAAACTTGAGGGCAAGTTTTGAAACTTTTCAAAACACAAAGGATCAAATAGCAAATAATTTAAATTAAACAATTAATTTACTGATTATCTAAATTTGACCTAGTCAATATTACTTGCAAGACAATTCACCAATTTAATTCAAATAATCAATTAATATCATATAAGGAAATTATCATTCAATCAAATGGTAATTATCTTTTGTTTGGTCAATGATATACTCAAATATATGACAAAATTCGGATATTAATGACCCAAAGCAATTAAGGCAAGTATCCTCAAGCAAAGCAGCAAGAAATCCTGAAATCTGCTCTAACTGACGCTCGAACTCGCCGAGTTCCACTATGAACTCGCCGAGTTGAAGCTACTCGCCGAGTCCACAATGGAACTCGCCGAGTTCATCAGTCAGGGGCACAATTTTTTTTTCAAGCTTGAACAAATAAACAAGGCATCAATACAATAGAAACCAATCATGGCTTTGATACCACTGATGGGTTTGGCCATAAGAACATCCTATGTGCTCATGCAAACCCTAATGCTTGGATCTAGGTTTCTCTATTGTACATGCAGTTCATCCAAGACTTTCAACCCTAGATCTAGCATGTGATAATCAATATTAACATAAGAATAGGGTTTAGATCTTACCTTGAATGTTATGTAGCAATAACAATCTCAAATCCTCCTTGTAATGGCTTTAGAAACCTTAGAGTCACAAGTGCCACTCCTCTAATGGCTCACAAACACCAAGAGCAAGAGGATGAAGAATGAGAAGAGAGGAGGCACCCAAAAACATGTAGAAACCCTAAGGAATCAGTTGGCCACGTTTTTGGTGCCCTAGGGGTCCTTAAATAGTGAGGCTATTAGGGTTATCTAACAAGGAAACCCTAATTTGACTTCTTAGGCCCTAAGCAGCCCATGGACTCCCTCCTTAGAGGCCTTGGATGATTTCTAATGGGTTTCCCCATAGATTTCGTCCCCTCCATCCTCTATGGAGTCCATTAGCCTAATATTCAACTATCACACAATTGACAGTTGTAGTCCCTTAAGTTTAATTAATATCTTTTAGCCTCAAAATTAATTCTTAATTAATTATTGACCAATAATATGATTTCTCCTTTAATATATTATTCTCATAATATATTAATAAATCATAATTAATCCTCTCTCTCCATAATTCATCTTATCAAGTTGCTTTGGTGAAGGTAACCTAAAAGGACCATGCACCATCGGGTCAAGTACATACCAAAATAGTTATGGAGTTAAACACTAATCCAACAGAGGCTGCCTCTTTTCCTGACTCCTTTCCCTGCCTCTTTCTCTCTCTAGAACATCTCTCTTATAGGGAACCCCCTAGCATGAGGCGGAAGCCTCGGAGAGCCTGACGGCTCCGAAAAGAAGAGCCTTCGGCACAGAAACTCTGCTCCGGCGGAGCCCATTTTCCAAGAAAACCCGCTGTAAGTGAGCTATACTTACCCTACCTCTAGTATAGCTTATGTTTTAATATAGTATCGTTATTAGGAATTTATAATAATAGTTAGACTATTAATTAGTTGTGGTTAACGTCAGAACTAAACCCTAGTGGTTTTTATACTAGGTTTTGTCGAGGGAAAATTGTTTTGAGATAACGAAGCGTTGTCCGAGTATAGAGTCACCACCTAATCAGGTAAGTGCATAGTTACTTTCATCTTACACATAGATATGAAGTATTTAATATAAATTACGTGCTATGTGTGCATATTATCTGAATACTTGTTGTTTATGCTGGGTGAGAGATTTTTTACATGTTTTAAATGTTTTAAACTGTATACATATTTTTATATCTACAAAATATGTTGGGTAAAACATGGGTAGATGAAGGACGAGGGTGAAAGTTGAAATAGAGGAATATTAGTGGTATGGACCTAGTGCCATATAGGTGAACATTGGCAGCAATGGACTTAGTACCCTATAGATGAGCACTGGCAGCTGCGCCACAACCTGTAGATGTTGTTGATCTACAATAAACATCCTAGCAGTTGCGCTCTAAGGATAATATCAGCAGTTGCGCCTAATAGAGAACATTATAACCTTGACAGTAGCATCTTAAGGACAATACCGGCAGAAGCGCCTCATATAGAATGTCACAACTATGGCAGCTGCACCTAAGTGATAGAACTAGCAGTTGTGCTTGACAGCTATGTCATTGACAACGATGGACTTCGTACCTATTCCTTAGGAAAATCCTTAGGAATTAATGAACGAGAAATAGCTGATTCTTAGGGTTGATCCTTAATATTAAAGAAGATAATGGGGATGGGTAATTGGGTTAACTGTTTGATGATTAAACATAATAATTATATTATTGTGGGTTGAAAACCCTATGTACCCACTAGGTTTCCCAACCTGACCCACTCAGTTTATTTATATCACAGATGTCGATATGAAGTCACATTACATTGAGAGATCAAGGAGATATAGATCACTAGTGATAACAAATGCAAGTTATGTTTATGCTTATGTTTCTGTATTGATGATGACATCCCAATGTTTTAAATGAATAAAAATACATTTCTTCGGAAATGCTTTGGTAACGAATTTATCATGTTTCACTGGGAACAAATTCCACACATTTTTATTAAAAAGAGGCACTCTTATTTTTATAAAGCATAAACAAAATCAGTCTTTTCTGGCCATGAAAATGGGAATGTCACAGTTAGACAGCTACTTAGGAAGTCTGGTACGGTCCTTGAGGAAAGTATGGGTAGATGTGGAATGTAGTATGGGCCCGTACTACTAAAAGTAGAGGACCCATACTCGAAAAAAGGAGAATTCCTGAGGTTCTAAGTAGCAGGATGAGGGGAAATAACATGGTTCGAGTACCATTATTCGTAGCAGAGAGTGTTTCCACCTTTACCAGTTATCCGATTATGGTTGTTCAGAATGGGAGTGGATATGGGAAATTGTGGGGTCAGAGGGCCATGTCGTTTGAGGCTAAATGGAGTATGACCTGGGTAAAAATTTTGAGTTTAGATCTTCAGGGATTTGACTGGTGAGGTGCCAGTTGGAGTCGCAAGACTCAAAGAAGAGGTAGAGATGATGCGTTGTGGAAGATTGCAGTCTGAGTTGAGTGGTTGGCCGATGGCTTGTGATGGAAAAATTCTATATTGAGGATTATATCATTCCTGCTTTTCGTTTCGGGGGGATGGGTAAGTGAGCTTCTGATGTCAGAGATTAGAGGAAGACCCCGTGGGGCACCAGGTGGTTGCAATATTAGCGCCAAGAGGATTTTGTGGTATGAGAGCTTTGAGTTATTTTCTTATGTCGGGAAGGAGTCATCAGTGGGGACCGTGACTAATGAGGACTAGGGTATGCCTTGATTGAGTTTGGTAAGTCATATACAAGCAACCGTTTCAGGAGGACAAGTGGAGTATATCGAAACGACGGTTTTCATGTCTATGTTGCGGATCGAATGTGAGAGTGAGGCCTCCCGTTCTATGTCGATTCTTGCAATGGGGAGTTGATTGAGGATTCAAAGAATGAAGTGTGTGATTGTCCATTATTTCCAGAGAATGAGTCAGTGCTATTCTAGGAGTGTCGAAATATTTACATGTGCAGCCGGATGAGATTTTGGGTGATTGGAGACAGTCACATTGGGAAGTTTCCGAGGATTCCATCTGAGATTCAAAATATTTGGAGTTGCTTGGCCTTTATTTGGAAGAACATCGAGTGTTACGTGGTACATTCTAAGAGTCGAGTATGGTATGTCTGGTGAGCCAATCTATAGAGTAGTTAGTGTGTTATCCCAATTGGTGATTGTTCGAACCCTAAGTGGGGGAGAACTGGATATTCTATTAGGAGGATCAGTAATCTGTTTGAGTTGCGGTGCAAAAGATGGGGTTATTGGGATCTGCGTTCCGGATCTATGAGACTTGGGTTTAATGGCGGACAAGGCAAGATACAGAGTGAGATGATGCATGTGTACGTGTTCAAGAAAGAATAAGTGTATCTACGACAAGTAGTCATTGATCATGGATCTTACTATGGTTAGGGTTTCTTCGGGTTTGCAAATTTTTCAGTTCGAGGCGGTTGGGTTGTCGAGGTCAAGTTTCGATTGTTGAGATTTGCTAGTCCAATAAATAGATTGTTATCTATACTTCGGGAAGGACAACAATTGATTTGTCAATCAACTTTAGAGTCAGTATGAGTAGTTTCTCTTGGGTTTGATCAGTAGAGTATGGGATTTTGGACTATCGTCAACGCATTCTCAATCGTCGACGATTCCTCCGTACTTCAAGTTATGAGTTGGAGTACTTCAAAGGGTTCTCGACGATTCCTCCGTACTTCAAGTTATGAGTTGGAGTGCTTCAAAGGGTTCAATTAAGGTAAGCTGAAGATCCGAGGTCGTGGCAAGCTAACGTGAGGTTCTGTGAGGTTGTATTGGGGTATCCGATTATGATGCTCTAGACTGTGGGATCATTTTGAGACTCGGGTTTGTTAGACGGCAAGTGGAGCATCGAGCGATTATTATTCCATTGGGAACCCATCAACTAATTGTCTTCAGGAGAAGTGATGCTTAATTTGGGTGGGTGTGTGCACCTATTCATGATGAATCGCCGAGCATGAGTTTAGTGAACTTAATACGGTGATGGCTTAATGATGAGATTATGGGGTGGTAAGAGAGTGGATGGATCCAAGTGGGAGTAATCACTTTGGATTATCAGGGAAAACCATGGGGTGAACTCATGGTGAGTGAGAGAGTCGTAAGACTGTAGGGAGACGTAGCATTCATGAGTCAGTGAGAGAGTGTCATAAAACTGCGGGGATCCATAGCATTCACGAGTCAGTGAGAGAGTGTCTTAAGACTGTGGGGAGCCGTAGCATTCACGAGTCAGTGAGAGAGTGTTGTAAGAATGCGAGAAGCCGTAGCATTCACCGGCCATGAAGTTAGATTTGGACGTTCTCTTTATGCACACAACACACTCTCAGTTTAACGACTACTACGACTTTCATTTAGATCACTAAGGTTCTGTTTGATTTGGATCTGACTGAGCCCGGTCAGACGTAAATGTCTTACTCGGTCAGATCTATGTGTTTGAAATATCTAACTTTTGCAGCTTACTGAGTCAATAATGTCTGATTCGGTCATATAAAAAAGCCTTGCTGACTGAATCTGATTGAAATTCATTCCACCTTTACCCCTGAACCAACACTACCATCATCCACCTTCATTACATCCATCGATCTGGAAAGGAAAAAAGAAATAAAAACAGAGGCAGCAAACAGGAAGAAAAGGAGTCCAAGTTATGCTAAATTACAATTTGCCCCTAAACCCTCCATGAAAACACCATTGGATCGCCAGTTCAACAGCTTCAAGAATCTCTCGAAATTGCTCGAGTCTCCCAAGCAAGCCCACCAACGAACACTTGATGAAATTCATATCTCCGAAAGGGGACTGAAAACTAGAACTTGGACTCGATCCCGAGCTCGGACCTGCAGGAATCGACACCATAGACAAGACCCATATGCTCTCTTTCTTTCTTTTCTTCTTAAATCAAACCGAGTTCAAGCATAAGGGACGAAACTGAAAAGAAATAGAAGAAATGAACAATTTTTTTCACAAAATAACTGAAATTGAACAAAAACCTATACAGAAATGGGGAAAGTCTTTCGAGATTTATGAAATTGAAAAGATTACAACACCTTAGAGGTTGAGGTCAAAAGGGGTAGTGGTGGGTGGAACAATTCGTGTACAGACTACCCACAAAATGTCATTTTTGTGGGGTTATGGACTTATGGTGAAGAAATTCAAGGGTTTCTGAACTTGAAGTTCTTTTTACTTTCAACAGATGAATTTGTTGTACAAACTACCCACAAAGTTCTTTTACTTTATAAAAATTATTCTAAATATTCAAATTTATTATTATTATTATTATTATTATTATTATTATTATTATTATTATTATTATTATTATTATTATTATTATTATTATTATTATTATTATTGTATAGAGCATTAGGGTAAAAAAATCATTTGGTATCAGTCAGCATATTCAGTCAGATGTACAGTCAAACAATATGGTTTCTTACCCGGTCAGAATTTATTACTCAGACAGACCTTTCCTAGTCAGTTCTTTATCAGTTAGAAACTATCAAACGGGACCTAAGACTAAAAAGTATCCTAACAAAAATTTACTTTTTACAATGCGTGTTGCCGTATCGGGTCGAATCGCGAAACTTCAAATGATCGCAACTTTTTTTTAATAAGTCGGATTTAAGTGTTCCTTATATCTTCACAATCCTTGCCATTACTAATTCAAAAGGTAAACGGGATAATAATAACAAAATGTTAAATATGAAGATTGAAATTTAAAATTTATTTAAAATTGAAATTGAAGTTGAAATTTAAAATTTAAAATTTATAATTAATATAGTTCTTATGGTATGTTTAATCTATGAAAACTAACTTAATAATATATTGAAAAATGGAAAATGAAGAAATAACAAATGGAAAGTAAATATCTCAAATTACGATAAAATAACATGCGGTATAATGTATGAGCGGATGAAAGATAAAAATAATTTTTATTTATTAGAATAGATTATTGAAAATTTTTAACTTTTAATTTTTTTTTGGAACTCGACAAATAGTTATAAAAATAGAAAACAATTTCTAGCAAGTGACTAGAAGAGCAATAAATGTTTACAAACAAGAGAAAAAAAGATTACAAACAAAAGAAGGGACATTCACACCATTTAGCCCATACCATGTTGGTTCCATTTCTTCTATTTTTAATCCAAAGAAACGTAGTGGATTGGATGATATCTGCACAGTTGGAGGGAGGCAGCCGCTTCATGTTGAAGATTCTGTCATTTCGGGCTTTCCATATGCACCAAAGTGACACGTAACATATTCCCAGAAGAATTTTTTTTTTGATGGCAGTCAAACCAATTGTTGACATAATCTAAGATATCGTATATAGTTTGGAAATTAGATATTAGAACCCCGCACCATTTCAGAATGCAATCTAATACCAAACGGGTATACTCACATCCAACTAATGCATGATCGACACTTTCCTCCATGGTCCCATAATGACTGCATAAATTTGTTTCCAAAACTACCCCTCTGGATGATAAAGCAGTGGCTGAAGGTATTTTACCCATTCTTGCTCGCGAAATAAAGCACATCGCCTTAATTGGAACTTCTTTTAGCCAAGTAAACTTACCATTAGCAATCGGTGGACTGAAATCCCAAAGTTTCCTTATAACCTTGACAATGAAAGATCCATCCGAGGTGAGATTGCATTGTCAGTAGTCTCTAATTGGGTCTTGCTTTTTTGTTAGGACCTCTTCAACTGAAATATTCTTCTTTACCAAATCTTTTTTAATGCCCACAATGTTATTCCATATGCCAGGTAGAGTATTACTCGCATATCAATTATCGGGTTTCGATCTTAGATTATGCAATCCTATTATTGCATCTGCCCAAATACTTGTGGGTCCTGATCGTAATCTCCACCACCATTTCATGATTAAAGAAACATTTAGAGATTTGATTATACCTACACCCAGTCCACTAGCATCTTTGGACGCTATAACCTTGTCCCATGACGCCCAATGTATCTTTCGGTTACCTTCGGAGCTTCCCCACAATAATTGTCTACCGATTTTTTCTAGTTTATCTATCACACCTTGCAGTGCCACAAAAAGTGAGAGATAGTAGGTCGGAAGATTTCCAAGGATGGATTGCACAAGAGTTAGTCTCCTCCCGAACGATAGAGTTTTCGACTTCCATTTTGACAGCTTTGCGTGGAATCGGTCAATCACAGATTTTTTAACTTTTAACTATTATGCGTATATTTTATATCTGCATTAATTTTTTTCTTTAAATGAATGCAATTACATGACAAACATTTTATTCGCAAAAAGTAAAAACGGAAAGCTGAAGTTGCAAATAGTCTTTCTTAATAAATTTCATAAATAACATAAAAACGTTTCGAGTTATTAACTAACGAGTAATTTTATAAAACAGATTTTAAATTAAATGTCGAACACAAAACGCTAAAAACCACCAAATCCAATGGCTTGAAACTATTCAGCTGAAGTGTCATCCACACCAAATATCCTAAAATGCTTTTGCTTTACAACCATCAAAATGTTAAATGGCCACATGGACTTGTATCAAAGGCAATGAACTTGGTTTGCTTTTTACCAAAACTTACCATGCCGAATCCCACACCTGCACTCGGGTTTATTCATCTTTTGGTTAATTTTGGAATCCTCTTGAGACATTGCATAAAGAACAAAAAGTAAATCTTCGATAACAAGTTTGATCTCTTCTCTCTCTCTCTCTCTCTCTCTCTCTCTCTCTATATATATATATATATATATATATATATATATATATATATATATATATATATATATATATATATATATATATATATATATATATATAGGGCTAGATTCAAATATTCTTGACATCTATTGTGTGCCCATAAACACAAATCTAGACCAACGGATGGAATAAAATCAATGATCTTGATCTGAGGGTCTATAATATTAAAATAGGGTAACATGTACCATATAATCACATAAATTTCAACATAAAGGTATTTTGGTCAATTAACCTATATTAAAAAAAGAAATTTCCAGATTTTAAGGGAAAATTAATACCCTTATTTTTAAAAATCTGAATTTTTTAAATTTAATTCAAATATAATTTTTAATAATATCCGATTTCATTCTGTTAGAATGACATAAAAATCAACCATAAACTAGTAAATATATTTTTGATTTTATTCTTGCAGATAATGGTATATTCAATATTTATATATATTAACATGCTTAAAGAATTATAAAACATATTATCAACACTAACATTTTATAAAGAATACATGTCTTCTTGCACTAATAATATATCAAATAAGTACATTGTATGATTGTGATACAAAGAACATTCTTGAATAATAACAAAATTCTGAAAGAATAACAAGTGTAATTCTTTAAAACATAACAAGATTCTTAAAATGTGAGTGTGATCAATCTTTGATTCATTCTTCAAGCATTTCCTATCATGTCTTCAAACTATTCTTCAATCAATTCCTATAAAAAATGCAACAAAAACTAAGAATGGTTAAAAAAAATCGTATTCTTTAAGAATGACTTTACTGAACCTGTTCATTCTGTGGAAAAATATAATAGCAAATCTATTACAAAAAAGGCAAACACAAATTCTAAAAGAATCATTAACTCTAAAGTGCAGTTACCATTACTGCACTACCATTATTCTGATAGAATATATATATATATATATATATATATATATATATATATATATATATATATATATATATATATATATATATATATATATATATATATATATATATATATATATATGCCATTTTAAATTTTGGCAGAATGCATACAATATTTTAAATTGGCAATGTGGGTTGTAATTTTGATAGAATATAGCAAACATTAAAAAGTTGTAACTTATTCTAATAGAATGTAATCTTCAAAGTATAAATTTTGATAGAATATAGTAAACATTAAAAAAAATGTGATTTACTCTAACAGAATGTAATCTTCAAATCAATATATTCTAACAGCATGTTATTTTACTTATCCTATCTTGCAATGTTTTTTTATTTTTCCTGTCTTGACAAATAAACTAACTGACATATAAATAATTAACCAAAAACATAATCGGAAGACATGAATAAAAAAATACCTAGATTTCACCGGAGAAGAAGAATCAGCGACCACTACAACATCATCTCCACCTCCTGACCTGCTTCGATCAGAGCAACAGCCCCACCCCGCTGCTTCTCCGTTTGTTCTTCGGTCTAGTCACTCATCGGAGATCGATACCTCCTCCCCTCGCTTTCTTCTCTTCTGTTCCCATCGATCAAGGCATATGAAGATTCGACTTCATTGTTAATTTCTTTGCCCCATCGGAACCCCTCCTGCCCTCTGATCGAACCTCTAGCACATCTCCCCTTCTACGGTAGCCCAAAACCTCCGAAACCCCGCTGAATAGTAGGGACCAATGCTGGGAAAACGAGAGGGAGGATAAATCGTTGTATACGTGATTGGCTAGGGTTTTTTTCAACAGATTTTGACTACATCCCATATTTAAAGGAATAATAAAGAACATATTAATTATCTACCATATTTAAATATGCCAAGATTACTATAATACCCTTAAATGATTTATCTAATAATTAATTATTTTCTGAATTCTTATTGGTGCACACAGTCACACAATAGTTTTCAAAAACATTTGAACCTCTCTCTCTCTCTCTCTCTCTATATATATATATATATATATATATATATATATATATATATATATATATATATATATATATATATATATATATATATATCCTTGCACGTCACGACAAAAAATTGACATTTTATAATAATTTGTTTTTAAATTAAAGATAATTAGAATACATGCTAAAAAAAATTAAAAAATCTTAAAAATACGGCACAAATTAAGTCGAAAACCAGATATATGATAGCCAAGATTATGACAAATGGAACCTCAAAATTGTATTTTTTTAGATAAGTTGAAACCAAATGAACACCAATGACCCGTAAAACGATCATGAATGATAAAGCTAGAAAAACAACCCGAACCCATAAGATGATTATGAATGATAGATTTTTAACCCGTAAAACCATTATGAACAATGGGTTGGGTTGAAAATGTTAACAATTTAATAAACATATTTAAACCGTTTAATTAAATGAATTGGATAATGGTTGATCTAATTTTAATCCGTTTAAAAGTTGTATTTTATAGTTATCATTTTTTGGCTGAAATTTTGGATATGTTTTATTTATTAGATGTAAGTTTCTTTATTGAAATTTTAATGAGATAATCGGTGCTCAATTATTTTATTAAAGAGTAGGTGTGAGACTCATGTGTTATATAAATTTATTTAAAATAAAAAACTAAATAAAAAATTCTAAATATTTAAGAAGTTTGAATTTATAAGAAAAGTGAGAAAATATTGAATTATAAAATTTAAAGTGTTTTTTTTTCTCTTTTAAATTAAAAAAATAAATTAGATAGATAAATAAAAAAAATTAATGAATCTTTAATTTAGTAATTTTGAAATTAGAAAAAAAGTTAATATGTATTTATTATTGTATTTAAATATTATTTAGAATTTAATAAAATAAAAAAACCATAAAATAACATATGGAATAAAAATTAATTTAAAATAATTAAAAATTTCATATAAAAAAATAAATAAAAATATGAAATATAGCAAAAAGAAAAAAATCTTTATTTATTAAATAGGACGTTAGGTTAAAAAAAATCAATCCAATTAGAACCAATTTAATAAAACATATATATGGCTCGATTGAAACCATTACTGTCCCTAGTCAATGGGCTAAGCTGTAACGAGTTTTGAACTGAAATTGGACCTTTAGCCTGTAGGCTTTTGATGCCAACGTTAATATAAGATTTCGACGTGTTTTAACCACAGGAGAAAGTGCCAACCTTGCAGATTGTTTTTGACCTTTTGTGGCATACATCTTGGATATTCTGTTTATTTAAATATTGGGTAAAGTCCATTTTCATTGTTTTCATGACCCACGTTTGAATTTCTTATGGAATTATTTATTTTGCTTTCACCAAAAAACAAATATTACGTTAATTTTCACCTATCAAAAAATTAGAAAATTGATGAACGTTGAACCCGATATAAGTTAGAAGTGTTTTTTTTATTATTTATTTATTTTTTGACAAGTTAGAATCTAAGATATAAAATTATATGCTCTGACATAATCTGTTATTTTAACTTACATGATTATGAAGTTGTTTGTGGAGTTCGGTCGTTAGGATTTATTTACACGTTGATTAATATTTTCGAATTATTGTAGCTCTTCATATTTGTTTTTACTTTCATACTTTTACTAGAGATTTCACATGGTTGATTGAATTATATATATGCTCTAAGAGACATATAGTTTTGGCTATGCAATTATTTTACACAATCAAATATGATGATATGTTTGGGACGAAACATATTTAGAGGGTGTTTGATTAAACTTAGCTTATTACCTCTTTCACATCGATATATGTTTTGATAGAGGGTGTGCAAGATCTATTGTAGCCTATTAGATATTTAATTAGTTAGTATAAAGACGCCTCCCTCTACAAGCCCACTTGAAGACTACCAAAGTTAGATTCCTATTATTCTCGGTTCTTATTTTTATTATTAACTAGTTGTGAAACCCGTATATTATACGGGTTGATTAAAACAAAATATTAAATAGAAACGATTAAATGAAAAGTTTATTTGAATTCGAAATTTGAAATAAATAAAAATTATGAGAAAAAAAACATGCAAAAAATAAATAAATTAAAATTATTGTTTAGTTATCAGACCCGTATACTAAACAGGTTAATTATAACAAAATGTTAAACACAAAAGTTTAAACTGTAAATTTATTTGAAATTGAAATTAATATAATTATGGTAGGTTTAATTTATGGAAACTAATTAATAATATATTAGAAATGGAAGATGAAATAAATGACAAGTGGAAAATAAATATATCTTTAAATTATGACAAAATGACATGTGGCAAATTGAATGAGAGAAGGACATGTGGCAAAATCATTCTTATTTATTAGGGTAGATTTGTTTATATATGTCTTTATTTTATCAAAAAATATGCAAAATCAACGTTTACTTCGCTTGGCCAAGTTTGTTGCCGTTAATTTTACTCCTTTCCTTCTAAGGCCGAACGGTATACATGCAACGATCATGTTCGTGATTGAGCTGACCACGAACAACAGGCGTGCACACTACCTCGTTGTTTTGTGGTGGCTCGTGGTCATTTTCATTCGTGTTCGGGACAACGGAAGCGCACTGCCAATCGGATTGAGTCAGGGCTTTGTGAACGTTATACTAGCCGTTGAACGGCTAGTTTGTTAAAAAAAATTTAATTTATAAACAATTTATTTACTTTTTGTTAGATATGACACCTCGCCAATTCCCGACTATGGAGTCACCTCAAGGCAGTTTTATCAACTACTTCAAAGTGGTTCCCCTATCCAACAAACACCACTTTTCCAGCAACAATATCAACCTTTTCCGGCTTTTCAACAACAACAAATGCAACAATAATACCAACAATTTCAACAATTCCAACAACTACAACAACTCCAACAACAATTGTCACAACAACAACCACCAATTTCACAACCACCAAGCTCACAACCACCACTTTCGCCGGATTTTGTTCTAGAAACGCAACCTTCACCACCACCTCAACCAAAAAAGAAAAAAGAAAAAAAGCCGGCCCGACCCACTACCACCCAAGAAAGGGTCCCATGGACAAAAGAAGAAGAAGCAAAGTTAGCGGAGACATGGGTGGCGGCTTCCGAAGATCCAATTATAGGAGATAGCCAGCGTTATGGAAGTTTTTGGGAAAAAGTCGGAGCCATTTTTACAAGTTAATGGAAAGTGAAACTCGAAATGCGGATCAAATTACATCGAAATGGCGAGATATTCGACTAAAATGCACCGAGTTTGGAGGAATCTACAACAACCTCCTAAACATACGCAAAAACGGATCGAACGATTTTGATGTTTTCAAGGTGGCCATGGACCAATTTGAAAAAACAATGCCAACACGCAAAGGTTTTCCATATATAAAACCGTGGCTAAAATTGAAAGACGCCCCAAAATGGAAAGAGCAAACGGAAGGAACTTCCCAATCTTCCGGTTCAAAGCGTTCGAGAATCCCCGATGAAACTTCTCAACAATCGGACGACCGAACACACATCGACATCAATGACGATCCGATAGATATTGAAAACGACCAACCTCTTCGTCGGCCCGTTGGAGGAAATAAAGCAAAAAAAGCGGCGTCAAAATCTTAGAATTCTAGTGTTATGGATATGTTTGGCGATAAATTTGATCGATATGTGCAACTTCAAGAAATAAAGGCCGATGTGATGACTCGGATGGAACAAAAAATGATCGAAGCACAAACATCATTTCAAGATGCACAAGAGACACTCCAAACAAAAACCGATATGAAAATCTTGAAAATGAAAGTGGACGACCTTGAGGGCGAAGACTTGAAACTTTTCCAAGCAATGAAAGAGTCGGTTCGAGCCCGACGTAGGCGTAGGGGGTAGTTTATTTTATTTATGATTGGAATTTTTAGTTTTTTTTTTATGTTTTTTTTTTAATTTAACTAATGTAATTTTTATTTTGATTGTTATTTTTATCTTCTTCTTCTTTTTTTTTTTTTTTTTTTTTTTAAATTTCAATTAATGTAGTTTTTATTTAATGTAATTTGGTATTTTAATTTAATGGAAAAACTAGTATTAAAAAATGATTTTAATGTATTTTTGAATTAAATTTAAATAAAAAATGAGATGGAGTGGTGTGTTTAGTGGTAAGTATCCCATGTTAGTGGTAGTGGAATGTGGTGCTGATGTGGCACCCACCACATATGTGGTATGTGATGAGTATAACGGATGGTCTAATGGACCAAGATTCAATTAACGCCTCATTTTTAATATATTAATAAGTTTTCATTACATTTTTTTTCCTTTCTTCCTCACTTTTTTCTTCTTTTATCTCATCCTAACCCACCTTAATTTCTATTAATAAATTTTGTTTATATATTAAAAAAAAAATTAATACTTATGGGCCCTTTTTTATTTTTCGCACAACGTGCTCAAAATAAATGGACCGGCCCTGACAGGAATTAACTTATAAGTTATAAGCTATAAATTGAAATGTGCTTATGAAAAGTCATAAGCTTAGCTGAAAACCGCCTTAGTATGAATTTTGTTAGGAAACTTAATAAAGATCTAGCAAATATCTTGAAAAAGGAGTAACTGGTTACAAATTATTAGGAGGATATTTAATAAGACAAATTAATATCACTAAAGTCCCATGTTTTTTGCACTAAGTTGGAAAAGCCCTGAATTTAATTTTTTGTTTACTGTGACCACGATATTTTTGTGGAATTATGGCAAAAGGGTAAACTGTCGGTTTCACCAGTTTCAGCAGGTTACAAAGCTTAGTCGAACGTTGGAGGTAGTTGTTAGCTAGGTTTTGTTCGATTCTTCTCTCCAATGTTAAACCAAAAAGATGGTAAGCTCCTCCAACACGCACACACAAGGGTATAGAGAATAGACTTTAAGGAATCGTTGGTCTGAAGATTTGAGATGTGAATATGATGAACCTATGACATTCTCGATCTCCAAAACTATCGATAATCCATGAAGGAAATTCAGGGGGTGTCAGGTAATATTAAGTTTCCTACTTTTTTGTGGTCTTGTTGAACCAGTATGAAGAAATGGTTGTTGTGTAGGACTCCAAAAAAAATGAGAGTTTTTTTTATGGTTTGATCCACCACTGCCAAGCACTTACTACAAGGAAACTATGTGGAAGTTCCATATGGATTTGGAGGAGGCTAACAACAATAAAGCATTTGGAATGGATATTTTGAAGCTTTCGGAGGAGGCCAAGAGCAACAAAGCAGTTCAAGTGGATTAAACATGTTGAATGTGGAGCTATTTATGGTGGTCATGCTTTTGGTGGTGGTGATTGTGATGGGGTTTATGGTTCACAATGTTGTGGTTAAAGCACTGTGAAGTTGTGGGCATTAATTAGGTTCAGGTGGAATGGTAGTAGTAGTAGTTTAGGTGTAAGGGTATTTTGGTCAAGTTAGGCAATAAGTAGATGCATGTATTATGTATGGTAATATTTTGGTTTTGTAAGAGATGAAAATGATAACAACTTATTATGTCTTAATGATAACAATGTATTAAGTCCTTTAACACATACATATGTATAAAAATAACCAAATCATGGAAGGTAACAACAATTAAGTCCTTTAACACATACATATGTATTAACATACTTACCAAACTAACCAAAACATGGAAGGTAACAACAATTATAGTGATCAAAACATATATATTGATAACTTAACAATCATACCATGTCGTTTACAAAGCTTCCCAAATATCAATGTCAGTTAACAACCCAAAAAGGGGAATGTACTTTACAAAGCTTCCCACAAACCACTACCATACCATGTATCTTCCCAAATATCAATGTCAGTTAACAGCCTGAAAAAGGGAATGTACTTTACAAAGTTATGTTTTTTAATTTTTAACATATTATACTTAATTTATTAGTTTTAATATATTGTTGGATGTAAACCATTATCATTTAAAGATACAATTTTGGAACAATTTGTATAAAATATCTAAATTATTAATTTAAATAATATTACATGTCATCTTAAATATAAATTTTAGTTTAACTTAAACAACCCAAAAAATATTTTGTAAATATTTAAAAATGATAAATTATAGTGTCTTTCTAATAATGATTATAAGTTGGTTAATAAGGTTAAATAAATATCAAACCTAAAATGTAAGGGGTTGGCTAAATGGACACCCCATTTTACCTAGACACCTTATATAATTTTTAAGGTATTTTCATCTGTGGTCTTTATGGGTTCGTAATTGTCGATGTCATAATCTCAATAAAAAAACCATCTTGAATTGGTATGTTTCATGTATCTTCTTCTTTAATTTACAAAATGTTTTTAGTATTATTATTTTTGTTTTTGTTTGGGATTCACCGTAAGTAAATATTTGGCGTATAATGCAATTGATAGTTTGATACTAAATAACACTCTGTAAGTCTTCATCGAAACACTATTATTCTTACGTTATGTTATGTAAATGAAAATGGAACATGGCGTGAAACAATTGTTAGTTAATGTTTCACAGGGTAGCACCAGAGCTACATGAATTCTCCCTCCCAAGTTTCTGCTAAAGAACATGAATTTGAAGAATGTAAATCCAAACCATTAGTTAAAATCGAATAAAAATGGAAGCAACTCAAGTGATTGTCTTGAAAATTATGCCCAACATGTGCTCGATTTAATGCCAAGGTGAGTTGCACTTTTTTTTTTTTTTGGACTTTTTATTTAATGCTGAAAATTATATCCATACAATGATTAAAGGACCTTGACAACTGAAGTTGTTGTTTGGGATTGTTTGGCATCTGTACTTTGTAAGTCATATCTTTAATGCTTTTGACTTTTAGAGTGTGTAAACACATCAATGATTTTGATTTTACATGTATTTGCAACTTAGGTTTGGGGTTGAAAACTATTTTACTTGATCTATAAACATTTTCCTTGTAGCAACTTATCCTTTTTGATTTAAAATCTTTGAAATTACTTATTTTAATTTTAAAGTTTAGTTTTAGCTAATGCATAATTTATTTTCATGTCTTGATTTGATGATTGTAGCAATATGCTTGAGCTTCTTCACTAGGTAGATAAATTCACTGTCTTTTCTCACCCATATGAGCAAAAAGTGAAAAGTTAGTTCATATAATTGTTGATTTGATTATTAAATTCTCTTCAACTAGATTGTTATCATGGAACAAGGGAAACATCTCGATTTTGTTAAGCTTTTGAAGTAGGCTGATACTCTTTTAGTGGTTATGTATAATAAGATATTACTACTTCAAGTCCTCAAATAGAGTAAACCTAATGGTTGATTGTATTTTTAAATGTTGTGTATGAAAAACTGTTTTAAAATTTACAAAAAAACAATACATTTTTGTTATTTATAACATATTCTATTACCATGTATTGATTGTCTTGATTTTTTTAACCTATTAAATTTTATATTACATTCACAACATAATGATTTTATCATTAATCTTGAGTTAAAAAAAATTCTTGATATTTTAATATTTTTTATAAATTAATTAAAATAATGACAGAGATTTACAAACAAAACATATGATGAAGTATTACGATTTTATAGTGTTTATGTTATTTTATTATGTCAACCGTGTTGTCCAAGGGTTATAAACTACTAAATAATAATAATAATAATAATAATAATAATAATAATAATAACAACTAGAATTAAATTTTTTTTTAACAAAAGTTATTCTGGTTTAATTTACCGGCAGATTTCCAATAAACCAAAAATGACCATAGTTGGTCCCAAATTCATCGGTAAGGCTTAACAAATTACTCATGCCTCGCAAAAATGTGGTTTTTCTTTTTCATTTCTAGTTGGAATTTGGTCTGTATTTCTAATGAAAATTTTCAGTGGGTAAACTGTTTTAGGAAAAGGACCCTTTGGCAGTATAGTAAATTTTTTACGATGGTTAGTGGTCCATTGATTACCATTGATCACTTAGCCTTATTATTCAATTCAAAAGTACAAAAAAAAAAAAAAAAATAACAAACCAATGGATTCCTAACTTGTAACAAAGACACATACACGTAAAATTAATAAACTACGAATCATTTTGAAAATGCCTGCATCAAATGGATCAATTTCTGGAAATCAGCCATGGATGAACCAGAAGAGGTACATGCTTTCTCAGCCTTGTTCTTCAAGTCAGTGACATTCTTCCTTATAACATTTCCTTTTTCTCCAGTCATCAACTCAACAACCAAGTTTTTAACTTCATCACTCTTCACATCATTATCAATCTCCATGGCAATACCCCACTTGTTGCAACTCAACCAACAATTCGTTTGTTGGTCTGCAAAAAAAGGCCAACAAATCATTGGTACTCCACATGAAATGCTTTCGAGTGTTGAATTCCATCCACTATGCGTTAAAAACCCTCCTATTGATGGGTGGTTTAGAACTTGTTCTTGAGGACACCATCCTGCCAAAAACCTTCTATCACTTGTCTCTTCTAAAAACTCGGGTGGAAGCACTGCAGAGTCACCAATCACAAGGTCTGGACGTATTATCCACAAGAATGAATAATTGCTCTTTGCAAGTCCCCAACAAAACTCCACTAGTTGTTGAGGTGTCATCACGACAATGCTACCAAAATTCACGTAAATAACTGATAATGGTGGTTTCGAGTCTAGCCATTTAAGACATTCTGGTTCTTCTTTCCAGAGGTTTGATTTGATGGACCCTAGAGATTTATCAGCGATCTTGTCTTCAAGGAAATGAAATGGGCCAATTGCGTAGCAAGGAGGAAACATTGAAGAAATTGTGTCCAAAATGTCACTTTCTAGTTCATGAAATGTGTTGAAAATGATAGCGGAAGCCATTTTTGCTCTCTCTACTTGCGCACATAAGAATTTAACCATATAGTCATCACCAGGGTAGATAATTCTAATGAATGGAGGGAAATCTTTTAGACGTATTCCAGACATGGTAGGTATACAATCGACAACTGTATCCAAATAACCATTTACTAGAAAACTCGAATCTGCATATATATCAAACAAAAATAATGGTATTAGCTTCAAATTTGCACCAAAAATATTAATTTATCAAGCGATTCAACCTTATATTTTTCTAAAGTAGAGCTTAAGCCTCCAATTCTAAAAGGCCTCATATTCTCTAAACTTAAACCAATATTAATATATCTCAAAACAAAATTAGTCTGGTACTAATTATCCATAGACCACATAACAGTGATCGATCTTGATTTTTTAAGACAAAAATTAACTTCATTTTTAAAATTTTAATTAGTTTATTATTGTCAGTCTGAAGCCCGGATAAAAGATGAAGGTATATAATGCTAAGCATAGGTAATTAAGACCAAAGGGCCATATATTCTTGTTTTGCTTAGTGCCCCCATTAGTTAAGTCACCTTGTAATTTATACATGATATTCTATAAAATGTGAACGTCATTGATCAGAATTGGTTGACACATGCATATATAGACAATACGTATATGCACAAACATTCAACACACACCGACACACATGCTTGTATAAATAGACTTGTCAGTTGATGTACTTGTAAAGAAGAAAAAAATCGTTAGGTTTGTATTTCAATATTAAATGTTACCCTAAACCCTAAGCCCTTTGGTTAAATGCTAGGAAGAAAAAAAGTGATCAGATCAAGTGGCAGGATTGGATCTGTGATCTCCAGTTCTTAAAATAATCAGTTGTAATTTTATTTTCTTTTCTTTTACCCTCTTTTGTATCTTTCTGTTCTTGCTAGGTTCTTTTAATACATGCTGGCCAAAAAATATTAAATGTTTGATGTAAACCTTGGAGGAAGAATTTTCTCTTTCCATGTGCACCATAAAAACCTTATCCATCATTAATGTACTAAAAGTATAAACTCCGTAGAAAATACGTAATACGTAGAAAATTACAAACCACGATGACACTGTCAGATCACAATTAACCACAGATAAGATGCAGGTGCTATAAATTAATTTTTTTAATTTTCTTGTAAACAGAAACCTCTAATTAATTAATGTGCAACTTGCAAGAGAGATATGACATATGAAAATGAAACTTATATAATATATACCAAGTACTAACAAATAATCAAGTTTTCTTAGTTTAATTCTGATATGTCATTATCACTTTTTTCAAAAACTTAAATTATTCAATTTCGCAGTTATTCCATTTTTTGTAATTAAAGTTTAGCTTTTAACAAAACACATAATATGACGAGAACATCTTCTAGAAAATTCAATAGTAGAGCCAAATAAAATATTAAAATTATTTATCATTTAATTAATTAAATTTTACCATTGTAAGATGTATCTTATTCATATCCAATAACCATTGAAACTTTTAATAGAAAAAATAAAATTTTCTAAGTCTTAAAATTGTATTAACTATAAAAATATTATATTTCCATTGATCTTTGTAGAGTTCAGTTTTTTTTTTCTTTTCTTCTTTTGATAAAGTTGTATTAACTCTAAAATAAAAATAAAATAATGATATGAAAATCCAATTAATTGTATAAATTCAATACATCATGGATGCTTTAATTAAAACATAAAACAATTTAACTAAATAAAAATATTACCTTTAAGGGGCATTAAACCCTTTTCCAAAAGATTTTGATACTGATTATAACATAACAGAGAACCAGCTCCACTTGTCCACACGAGTATCTCCGGGATACCCAATTCAGTGGCGGCAGCAAGTGTGAATCCCATAAGGAAGTCCGACACTATGCAAGTAATCGGTGAATAAGAAGCACTTACTTTGGTGAGTAGATTTTTAAATGGATCCAAACAAGTTTCATCAACGGATTTTGCAAGAGAAGGGATGTCCTGTGAGGCGTCATGATTTTCCGGCGGTGGAAGGCCATCGGGAATAGTCTCAAAGTGGAAGGAAGGGAGGTTGCTTAGGGCGTCGGGTCCCTGAGATCTTAGAAGCCGTTGGTGGTTGAACTCAGTGTTTACGAAGGTGATGATGAAGCCTTTTGAATGGAGGATTTTCGCAAGTTTTAGCATTGGGTTAATGTGACCTTGTAGCGGGGCTGGTATGCATACTGCATGAGGCTTCATCTCCTTTTCCATAGCCATGAAGACTTTCTTTTTTTTCTCTCTCTCTAAAATATGAATACACGAAGTTTTAGTGTAGCGGGGCTGATCTGCCTACTCTAAGGTATATATATTAGCTTTTCTCCAGTCTGTACTCAAATTGCCTTCTTTTATTTGACTTCTACAGTAATTACAACTCAAAATGTGTAGGCGTTTGTCTATATCTTTACTTTTTATTCGTATTCATTAGCGACATTTCACATTTGTCTATATTTTATAAACTAACCATTATTAATTTGTCCAACATTACCAACCTGTCCTGCGATCATTTAACATGCATTATCATCTACGACTACCTACCATATGATTTGGTTTATAGATTTTCGTAGAGTTTGGTACCTTTTTTTTTTTTTCAAATAACTAACTTTATTGACCAACTTTTGTAATTATAAGTAATTTTAGTCGTTATTTTTTTTATGTGATCGTTCATTCAACTTAATTTATATTGTGAAAAATTATCAAAATGATTTTTTTTTAGAAACAACAAATGTATTAAAAACTCACATCATGTGAGGAAAAATACAGAACATGAAAAAAAGATAACATACGAAAAACACGAAATATTACAAACAAAGAAAATGACCTAAATACCATACTCTCAGGTCCATATTCTTAAGCAATCCTCTATGTTTGCACCAAATGAAAGTTATCGATTTTATCTTTTCCACTGTGTTTGCCGGGACAAAACGAATGTTATTGAAAACTCTTTTATTTATATCGTTCCATATACACCATAGTACTCCGCACAAGATCACATTCAACAGTTTTCGTTTCTTTTTGCATTTAGACCATCGCGATATGAAAAGTAACATATCATTCACTAAATCAAAGCCATCACATGAGATTTCACACCAAAAAAGTATAGAGTCCATAATCTCTTTCGCCGATGGGCATATGAGTAAATGTGATCACTCAACTCCTTATGATTGTTACATGAACCACACATAATCGATGAAATTGTGACACCCCTCCGTTTAAGTGAAGGGTTTTGGTCATAAGAACATCCTATGTGCTTATACAAACCCTAATGCTTGGATCTAGGTTTCTCTATTGTACATGCAATTCATCCAAGACTATAAACCCTAGATCTAGCATATGATAATCAATATAACATATAAATTAGGGTTTAGATCATACCTTGATTGTTATGTAGCAATAACAATCTCAAATCCTTCTTGTAATGACTTTAGAAAGCTTAGAGTCACAAATGTCACTCTTCTAATGGTTCACAAACACCAAGAGCAAGAGGATGAAGAAGAGGAAAGAAGGAGGCTGCCCAAAACGTGTGGAAACCCTAGTAGGAAGCTTGTTCACATTTTTGGGGCATAAGGGCTCTATATATAGTGAGGGTATTAGGGTTATCTAACAAGGAAACCCTAATTTGGATGCTTAAGCCCTAAGCAACCCATGGACTCCTTTCCTTAAAGGCCTTGGACGATTTCTAATGGGTTTCCCCATAGAATTCGTCCACTCCTTAATATAAGGCAATCCATAGCCCAAATTGCAATCATCTTATAATTACAATTCCAGTCCCTTAAGTTTAATTAATCTCTTTTAGTCACAAACTTAATACTTATTAATTCTTGACTAGTATTAATTAAACAATATGATTTCTCCTTTAATATATTATTCTCATAATATATTAATAAATCATGTTTAATCATTTCTCTCCATAATTCATCCTATCAAGTTGCTTTGGTGAAGGCAACCCAAAAGGACCATGCACCATCGGGTCAAGTACATACCAAAATAGTTATGGACTTAGACACTAATCCAACAGTCTCCCACTTGGATAAGTCTAATAACTATTCTGCGTATGACTTCAGATCCTGATCTGCAATCGTAGCTTTCCAAAGCCGCTGTCAACTCTGATCCTATCAGATACACGTGTCCTTTAGATAAGGGATCATATATTCCTCCATTCTAGATATCGTAAGACATGATTTATAATCATTCTCTCTGTACTATTTCTCGACTTCCGATTTATGACGACTGACTAATTGAACAAATCAAATTAGCCCTAGCCCGGCCGAGCATTTACGTTTGTCATCACTAAATCATCGAGGGGCCCAAAGATATCGCTTTTATCCTACTTTGGATAAAAAGAACGGATAAACTTTGATTCAATGCTCGCTTGCACTCACTCACCGAATCACACACAACAATATGTTTTATGACACCAAGTTACTGGTGCGTTTACATATTATCAACGTGCAACCGATTTGCAAGATATAACTCACACATCTTGGTTTCAAGAATATAAGATGCTATCGTCTCACCAATCACTCGTGATACAATTCATGGAGTGATCCAAGTGAGCGTGGGTTTAATCTAATGCTCAAATCATATTCATAAGCACTCATGAACATTGCAGCAAACATTTGCTTATGTCTAATACTCTTTAGACAATCCACACACCAATTCACGACAGTCTTTATTCATACCTACTTCCAACATATGAACGACTGTGGCCCGTTCGAATAATTTGACTGTTCTAAACCAATTAAATTATTCAGGAAGTCAAAACATGCAAAGTGAAACACAAGAATAATACTAATCCCATATGGCCTCAAACCTTGAGCATAAATAAAACACATTTTATTTATCACCATATCGATTACTCATTATTTGTTGTTTCAGGTAATCAACTTCGTACTTGAATTATTACACTTGTCCCATGCTTATAGCATGCACACAATGTTTACCTATGGTTCTTACTTTGTGAAATAGATCAAATGAACACATTTCCAATCATACTCATTTTACAACTCCCAATCCTTGTTTACAAGTGAAAGAATATCAAAATCTTGTCACTTATGGAATATGCTAGATTCTAACATTTTATGCAATGATCCTCTTGTAATGTCACTGCACTAAAGTCACAATGACTATTTCCAATGAAATTACAAGGTCCTCTATTGGATATTGTTACAATACAATTCCTTAGATATGATGTCTCTCACTCAAAGTACATTCCTTTGAACCTCCTTTTGCATAAAAGTTTCTAATCTAGACATAGATTTTCAATATTCAATTCCCAATATGGATACATTTCCATATTTTCCATATGACAACTTATTCTTAATAGAATCTTTTCTATTCATAATAATGTCGATATGGTCCATCCAATACCATGCTTCCAACTACTCACAAGCGACCAATCCTAGGCGAACTTTGGATTGTCCTTTGATAGTTGTTTAATTATCTTAGTCAAAACCGATTCTTGTCCTTTTTCACTCTAAATGCGCTAGACATTTGGAAAATTTTAGAATGGTCAAATATTATAGCATTTGCAATCAATCCTATACCCGAAGTGTATGGGACACGATACATAATGTCTTACATGAAGATTCGATACTTTATCAATCTTCTGCCATAATATTTTATGTGCTACGTTCTTAAAATTCGAACTATGAAGAGGAATGTCGTAATCATAATCGAAATTTGAGAACACACTATGTTTCCTTGACTAAATTTATTAACATTTCACCACCTAAACCTTTAAATTTGAAATGAAGCATAATATTCTCTCCCTTAATTATAGCAAAACAACTATTCAACGTTTACAACTTTGCAAAGTATGACTTTTGTTTTTCTATAATTAATATTGCTAACTTGCAATACTTTCCATAATAATCATGCAATCATAACATTTATGCTCCCACTATCATGATAATTATTATAAACATAACACTTATGCTCCCACTAGCTTTGACATGTATTCAGAAACCAGCTAAACTTCCAGAAAAACAATACTTATTGAATTTCTTAAGTTCATGTTTCTAATACCTAATGCTTTGATAATCCTTTATCTAAGCTTATACACCTTTCCCTTAGATAGCTCATTTGCGTGTCTAATCAATTCAGACTAATTGCCAAATCTCACAATTCGAATCATGGAAAGGGATACCGTAACCATAATCGAATTCGAGAATACAATTTCACAATCACTATCTTTTTAAAATCTTTCTTAGTGAAAGCATTTCCTCACAGTCACTTTTATGAAGGAGGGAATCTTATGACACTTAGATTTTAATGGTGTATGTGTTCCTATCCATGTGAATTTGTCAAAACCAAAGTTTACGACAAATTTAAACTCATATGGACCGAACTTTCTTAATCTTGATTTCGTGCCTTATGGTAGTACAACTGCCCACCATGTCTTCCAAGTAGTTAAGCAGCTCACCTTTTCCTGTCAATGTACTTTTCATTGATCAAGGTGCCTACCTTTTATGCATTCAAATGAGAACTCATAGAACTCACATGCATAATTAACTCAATTGGAACGGCATAGAAACAAAATAGTGTCAACACGATAGGTTGTAAACCTCAACTCGTGTGCTAGTGATGATCGATAAGGTTTATTTTGATTTGTTCTTGAAACCTTTCAAGACCATTGAGACTCCCACTGACACCTTGACATATAAGATTCTCTTGTCAATAAACATTTCTTGATAAATATTCAAGAGTTAGTGTAGTTTTTATCAAAACACTTCATAAATTGGTCCTAGTTGGTCTTTGTCTTATCCAAGACATCACAACTTTCCACATTTGATGAATGTTATAAACCTTCTTAATACTTATCACTCAATTTCACAATCTTAACTCTAAGACTTGTTTTGGAACGAAGTATGATTGACTTCTTGATTTAACAATTTCTTCAATTCTTGATTTCTCTTCTTAGACATACAATTGTACTAAGATTCACTTAGAGGATCAATTGAGATATGGTTCTTAATCATTAAGACCTATCATAAAGCATAAAAGGTACCCTCCCTTCTTCTTAGAATGGAGAAACTTTTATCTTTCTGCCTACTTGATTCTTCCTATTCGTTCTGCTATTGATATAAACTTTTCAATCAATTCAGAATTACACTTACTCTTATAAGTATAATCATATTTACTAAACCTTTAGTAAATCATGACGAATATCTTTGTTACTCTTATGGTGGACTTGATCAACACGCAACTTTGTGTACTTGATCTCCTAGTCCTTCACTTGACACTTTGTCAATGAATTAGTCTAATTTCAAAATATGAAATTTCTCATTCATCGTGCAATCAAGTTGCATGATTCCAAGTTTTTGTCCAATTGAAACTTGGGCGATGAGAAACTCTCCTTATTCGGTAAATTCTTGACATTTCCACAAACAACATAATTAAGAATCGAATCCATTATTGCTAATATAAGAGACATTCTAACATCAATTTTTCATACACGCCATTGCAAGGATAAATAAATAATATAAAATCAAAATTTATTTTATTGCGGAAAAATTTTGTCCTTACAATGTAATTCATTGAAAAACTATGCTAATACATCTTTCTTAGCAATCTAATTCTAACTCTAAGTAGTAGCTCAAGAATCTAATCTTCAAGTAATGCGACCGAAATCCATTTCTTTACGGTTAGATTCTGCTCACTTCTTCCCTTTATCTTCCTCTCTTTTTCTTCGATCCTACAAAACATCAATTGTAATCTTATCACATTATGTATTAAGAATCTAGAATAGGAGCTTAAAAGAGTTAGTCAATGGATTTTACCTAAAGCAGAGCCATACGTTTTGACTCTCCCATCTCTTAGATCTCTTAGGTAAATAGGGCAGCTTCGTCTCCAATGCCCCTTCTCTTGGCAATAAAAGCAAGTTGACTCTTTTGGAATAGGACATGGAACTACTTCAGACATTGCCTTTCTCTTATGATCAAACTTTTCGATCATAGCATGTCTTTCGTTGTCATTGTCTATATCCATAGAGGCCTTGAAAGTAGATTCACCAATCAACTTTGCTTTTCTATTGCGCCAAACCATTGCTGATTCAGCAGCAATAAGCATATAGGTGAGATCTATAAGGGTCACGTCGCAGTTCATCATATAGTACTCTCTTAAGAACTCACTATATGAGTTAGGAAGTGACTGAAGAACCCAATCAACAGCCATCTCTTCACAGACAATGGATCCCAACATTCTTAACCTATCAATGTGTGACTTTATCACTAGGACGTGTGCACACACTGACTTTCCTTCTTTATGTTTACTTGCCAAAAGGGCTTGAGTGAGTTTGAAAATTTCAAGTCTTCGAACTTGTGGGTTAGGGAGAATAATTGGAGGAGGTGGAGGAAGTGAAGCATGATCTCTTGTTCCTCGATCGAATCGTGGAATATCATCTTCATGTGGAATGCTTGTTCCATGGGATTTAGGAAGACCATAGTTGTCGAACTTTGACATCTACAAAACGGGAGAAAACCAATTCAAGTTAGTTGATTGATTGAGTCCTTAGTAAATCAACCAAATGAGATACTAAGGCTAGGACCCAACACAATACGCTACAACCTAGAAAAGGGATGTCGTAATCTAGTTTCAGAATATTTGAAGGTAAGTGAATGACGATTCACTAATTTCCACCATGAAAAACGAAAAGGAAATTTAAGTTTTAAATATATGAAAACTCCTAGATCCTTTGAGATTCATTGAACTTTTCAATGACATGTTTAAATCTCGATATGCCCCTTTAGTTTGTGACTGGGATGCCGAGGATCACAAAGCGGGTGTGAATAACCATGCAAACTTACATGGTGCCCTCACATGTTACAGTCACCTATTCGATGTGCCGGTAAACCACACACGCTCCACCGAACTATGACAAACATTGAGTCACCCTTTGCTACCTTTGCTTGGAACCATTTAGTATGCCGGTTAACCACACACGCTCCACTAACGTCTTTACAAGGGCACAAAGTGTAATTTCATGGAATTGCATCAATTCACTTTTTCCTAAGTAACTAGGATTGAGAATTTGTAAAACATTTAGTTACTTTTGTACTTCATTATACTTATAATGGAAGCTTTTGTCCTATCCTACCCGTTCGGCTAACGACCCTCCACTAGTCAAAAGTGCGGTGGGTAAGAGTGGATACCCATTCAATCGCCATTTTATAGGCAATTTCCTTAAACACCCCTAATAGACCAACTTCGTGAATGAGGCCTACTAACGGTAAGACTGACTTTTACTCATACATATATATAATGTTAGACTTTTAATGTTATATATAGTATAGGGTGTATTTTACACTTTTAAAATACTAGGAGGTCAAATTTAACAATTATACTTTTAATACAATTAAATTGTAAACCTAAACTTTTATGGATTTATTAAACCTTTTTTAATTGTACACCTTAATTAATTAATAAAACCATAAGGGTGTGATTTGAACTTTTCAAAACAATACTAGGGTTTTAGAATTTAACATTCCTAGATTAAACTTTTAATCAACTTTTAAATTCCAAAACTTGAGGGAAAGTTTTGAAACATTTCAAAACATTAGGTTTAGAATTTAAATATACATCAAAATTAAACTTTTAATCAAAATTTAAATTCCAAAACTTGAGGGCAAGTTTTGAAACCTTTTCAAAACATTAGGGTTTCAACTATTTAAATTTCAAAACTAAACTTTTGAGTTCAAATTTAAACTATAAAACCTAAAGGGGAAAATTTGAAACTTTTCATAACACAAGGATCAAATAACAAATAATATAGATTAAACAATTAATTTTGTCATTATCTATATTTGACATAATTTTCAATTTCTTGCAAAACAAGTTACCCAATTAATACAAATAATCCAATCTTTATCATATAAGGAAGTAATTATCTAATCAATTGGTAATTATCTTGTGTTTTGGCAAGGATATTCTTTAAGAAACAATAAAATTCGTATTTTATAGGTTTAAAACGAATATGGTAATAATCCTTAAGCAAAACAGCAACAAAATCCAAAGTTTCCTCTGTCTGACGCTCCGACTCGCCGAGTCACACTCTGGAACTCGTCGAGTAGGGCTGACTCACCGAGTCCATGTAGTAACTCGCCGAGTCAGGTCGAACAGTAAGCCAGAATTCGATTTTTAGCTACATAATGCATCAATACAATAGAAAACAATCATGGATCTGATACCGCTGATGAGTTTTGGTCATAAGAACATCCTATGTGCTCATACAAACCCTAATGCTTGGATCTAGGTTTCTCTATTGTACATGCAATTCATCCAAGACTATAAACCCTAGATCTAGCATATGATAATCAATATAACATATAAATTAGGGTTTAGATCATACATTGATTGTTATGTAGCAATAACAATCTCAAATCCTTCTTGTAATGACTTTAGAAAGCTTAGAGTCACAAATGTCACTCTTCTAATGGTTCACAAACACCAAGAGCAAGAGGATGAAGAAGAGGAGAGAAGGAGGCTGCCCAAAACGTGTGGAAACCCTAGAAGGAAGCTTGTTCACGTTTTTGGGGCATAAGGGCTCTATATATAGTGAGGCTATTAGGGTTATCTAACAAGGAAACCCTAATTTGAATGCTTAAGCCCTAAGCAACCCATGGACTCCTTTCCTTAAAGGCCTTGGACGATTTCTAATGGATTTCCCCATAGAATTCGTCCACTCCTTAATATAAGGCAATCCATAGCCCAAATTGAAATTATCTTATAATTACAATTCCAGTCCCTTAAGTTTAATTAATCTCTTTTAATCACAAACTTAATTCTTATTAATTCTTGACTAATATTAATTAAACAATATGATTTCTCCTTTAATATATTATTCTCATAATATATTAATAAATCATATTTAATCCTTTCTCTCCATAATTCATGCTATCAAGTTGCTTTGGTGAAGGCAACCCAAAAGGACTATGCACCATCGGGTCAAGTACATACCAAAATAGTTATGGACTTAGACACTAATCCAACATTAAGTGCTACTGCTAATGGGATTTTGCCCATCCTCGCTCTCCATATAAAGCATAAAACTTTAAACGGGATTACCTTACACCACTCAAATTGATTTCCAACCCCTGATAGCTTTTTTAAATGTATTAATTTATTTAGCAGAAATACATCAGGAGTTCCGAACCCCGCAAACTCAGAACATGCCTTCCTAAGTACCTTGTCAAAACCATCCTTAAGCATCTATGAATTGAATAATTTGAATGAGGGGGGTCCGAAATCATCACACCGAGCTCTCAAAATAATAGGAGAATCATTTGAGAGGTCTCTGTCCAACGCAAAGCAGGAGGCGAGGGGATACGTAGATAATAAATGATTACACACCACAGTCGAGTGATTTCTCATTCTCTCTCCCTCTTTCTATAGATAAGCGGGTTCTTCGATCATTCTAATGAAATAGGTTCGTTAAAGCCAATTGCTCGAATTCTGTTTTAGATTCCTATTCCACTCCAATCGGTGCAGAAATCTTAACCTTTCTAGGACCCTCTCTATTTGATCTAACTTACTCAGTTTGGCACCCCGCGTTTTGAAAAAGGTGAATCTTTGGCCTCCCATATTCAAATCAGTAAGTTCACATATGCGAATGAATTGATTAAAAGCATAAACACTAGTTTGACAATATACGGAGTTTATCCTCTCTTCCGGTCTACGAACCACATTAAAGTCACCCATAAATATCTAGGTAGCAGATATCGAGGATTTTAAGGCTAACAAATCATCCCATAATTTTGATTTCTCATGTACCAATTGAGGACCATAGATATTCACTATTCCAGTGAGACTGGTAATGGCAACAAAGTTACCCAGTGTTGCAATGTAATACCTAGATTTAATAGTCTGAACAAAAGAAAACGCTTTAATATCCAATAGTATTACCAGGGCACCAGATCTTCCTGTGGTGAAAACCTGCTCAAATCTACAGTCAGAATCACCCTATCAACTTATAGTATTTTAGGGCGCAAAAGATTCTCCCAATTTAAATTCTTGGATGCCAATCATACATAACTTATGCCCACTACAAAGCTTGTGAACCCAGTCAACCTTGTGTTTCTCTCCTAGACCTCTTATGTTTAGAGTCAGAATATTCATTGAATGATTTGGTTTTCGCCCTTTTCACCAAGGACTTCCTTAAGAACTGAATTATTAACGTCAACCTCAAATACCAATATATTGCCTACCACCATAGTGTTTCAAACTTCCGATGAGTAGGATAGAGATGGAGAATCAACCTAAGTGTCTGGGAGTGGAACGTGAGTAGGAATATGTCATTTATTTAGATCAAATGAGGCTTGAGGCACAAAAGGGTCAGAAGAATTGATAGGAGTATCATCCACATTTATCAATATTCTTCTCCTTTTATCTTGGGCACTATCAAAGTTAACATCTTGCCCGCCCGTTTTGATCTCGTTAAAACCTAAATTATTTGGAAAGGGCCCAAAGTAGCCGATTTTAGCTAGGTTATTTAGAAGCCCATTAGGTGACCCACCAAGACCCCCATTTTTATTCGTCGCCACATCTGTGTCATCTCTATCCAATACATTTTCAATCCGTCTTTATGAACCACAACATTAATGTTATCTTTACAACCAAAGGTTTCAATTTCCGATTGTAGTTGAACATTAATTCCCGACCGTTGGGGTTCCCCACGTCAATCGCTTTCAATTCTCCGATCATCCACCTCCATCGGGATATCTGCTGGGACTAAATGTGGACTTTGTTGGTCATATTTAATAGATATCAAAACCTTCCAAAATATTATTGATAAAAGTCACAAGTATATACACAAAAGGTTAGATAAAATAGGAAAGGATAATCTCTAAAACAAAAGCATATATATATATATATATATATATATATATATATATATATATATATATATATATATATATAGAGAGAGAGAGAGAGAAAGAGAGAGAGAGATACTGATGGAGTCCTTCACTCCACCTGAAGTTGAAGTATGGAGATTTCAAATACCTAACTTTCACCAAAAAGAACATAGACGCTCGACACCGAGAGCTTTAGTAAAAATGTCAGCCACTTGGTTTGTAGTGTTGATGTATTTTGTAATAATTTCTTTAAGACTCAACTCGCTCTCGAACAAAGTAACAATCCATTTCTACATGTGTTTTGTTTTCATGAAAGACATGATTAACAAAAATTTGTCTAGCAGCTTGATTATCATAGAAAAGTTGAGTCGGAGCATCTTGAACCACATTAAGTTCACTCAACAACCAACACATCCAAAGAATCTCACTTACAGTGGTAGTCATTGCTATATATTTAGCTTCAACGGAAAAACGTGATATGACTGATTGCTTCTTTATTCTCAACGAAGTCAAAGCTCCTCCCAATAGAACAAGATGTCCAATTCAAGATCGTATAAGGAATTGGCATCCTAGCCAATCAACATCACAAAAGGTAGTAAGATCAAGGCCTCCTAATTTTTGAAGAAGAATACCTTGACTTGGAGTAGCTTTTAACTAATGTACCACACAAATGGCAACATCTAAGTGTTTTTGTTGAGGATAAAAAACAGATTAGCTGAGCAAGTTCACTGAATATGAGATGTCTGGTCTTCATACATGTAAATACAAAGTTGTCGAATCAGTAGACAATATTGAGTGTTATCGTCGGGAGGGTTATCGGTTTCTTGATCGAGTCGTAAGTTTGGCTCCATAGGGAATGCACTTGGTCTACATCCTTGCCCACCATAATCTTTAAGGATGTCAAGAGTGTACTTTCTTTGACTAAGCACCAACCCTTATATGTTCGATCTACTTCATTTCCAAAAAATATTTTAAAGGGCAATATCTTTGATGCTGAACTGATTGTGTAGATGTAGTTTGAGTTCTTTAATTTTGGCATCACTATTTCCGGTTATAATTACATCATATACATAAATGAGGACAACGATGAAAGAAATACATGTCTTGTAGATGAGTAGCGAATGCCCTGCCTTGGATTGTGTGAAAAAAATGTTTAGTAAGGCAGACGTGAACTTTTGATACCAGTTTCGAGAGGCTTGGTATGGACCATAGAGAGATTTATGTTGACGACACACTCGAGTGTCTCTGTTTCTTACAAAACCTTGAGGAATCTTCATGTAAACTTCCTCTATTAAATTACCAAATCACCTTAAAGAAAGACATTATTTACAACCAGTTGATGGGTAATCCAATTCTTCTTGGTTGCTACGACTAGCAAGGTACGAATAGTTACCAATTTAGCGACAGGAGTGAAGGTATCATGGAAGTCAACCCCTTTTCATCTGTGTAAAGCTTTTAGCAACTAGACAAGCCTTATAACGATCCACTTCTCCTGTTGGCTTGAACTTGATTTTGTACACCCATTTTGAGTCAATCGATCGTTTTTTAGAGGGAAAGGTCTCAAGGGTCCATGTCCCATTTCTTTCCAGTGCATTGCTTTCATTTTGCATGGTCTTTTGCTAGCGTGCATCTTTGGAAGCCTGGTAATAATTTCTTGGCTCATCATGTTTTGTGATGGCGGCGAGATAACATTTGTGAGATTTAGAAAACTTTTTATATGAGACAAAGTTAGACAAAGGATGTATTGTAGAGCTTTCGTGACTACTTATGCTTTGACCCTCTCACTACGTCTTTTGAGTGTAGTGTTGTTCAAGTCGTTATTCACATTAACATTTTCATTGATTTCTATACCACCATTATCAGACGTTGGAGTGCCGTTTCCATCTGTAGGAATCGAACTCTGATCTTGTTCATCATTTATTAATGTTTGATCAGTCTCTATCTCTTGTTCTTCATTGTCATTTGCAAAGTTTTCTTCAGTTGTGTTGACTTCATTGTTGACAATATTTGCAAATAGGACTTGATCATTTTATTTTCTAAAATCATATTCTTGAAAGGAACGTTGTTTTCTATGAACAACACATGTTAAGAAACATTTATTTTCCTATCAACCAAGTCATAACACATGATAAACTTTTTGCCCTTGAGGGTAGCCAATGAAGACCGAGGATCTCCCCCTCACCTCAAATTTATCTCTTCCTATGCAAGACATCCAAATACTCGCATATGGTTGTAAGTGAGATTTTTCTTGAACATGATAACCAAAAAACCGAACCAAAACCAAATTAACCAATAAAAACGGACCATTTTTAAAACCAATGATTATGTTTCTAAGTTTAGTTAGCCGGCAAAAAACAGTTTGGTTTTGGTTTTATAGGATAACTGATCAATTATTAACCGAACCAATATATATATATATATATATATATATATATATATATATATATATATATATAGAGAGAGAGAGAGAGAGAGAGGGGGGGAGAGTTAGGTTCATATATAACCTATAAATATTATGTGAGTGTATGCCTAATTGTAGACCAATCATTTGATAAAGTATATTAATAAGTTTTCTCTCTTTAATTATAGTAACACAATTAATTCTTAAACATTTACATAAATCCCGTACGAGATTTACCTTTCATTATTCAACCCTAATTCTTTTTCACCTAATTTTCCAGCTTCGTTCACCCTCTTCTTCGACGACATATGTCCCCGATCGACGGCTCCCTTCCGACGACATCAGCCCTTCGTTGCAATTTTCCCATGGAGGCATGACTATATTGAAATTCTGAAAGCATCTCAGACTGGGATCTCATCTTAGGTTCCCCACTGAAGCCAACGAGGCTCCGATCCTTCCGGTAAATGAATCTTCTAGTGATTTCAGTTGGAGCGACCATGGTGTAGTTACCGATGTGAAGAATCAGGTACTCCGATTTAAAAAGATGTACATGATATTTTTTTCTGCATTGATTCTGCCAATTTTTGAATTCAGAATTCCCATTGAGAATCAATGATTTTTTTAAACGATTGTCGATGTTGGTGAACATGTTTTTATTCAGTGAATCTAATTGGCATTTGTCTTTGTTTGATGTTAGGTTTATTTTCTATATATCAAACTTATAAATGTTTAATTAATATTAATTGGGCTCTGTAGAGAGGAGGATATTGAAGACTAATTTCAATTTTTTTGGAGTTCAAACAACATAATTTGTAATTTACTAACTTAATTTCTCATTGATGATTACATTTTTATTTTTGTTTAATAATAACGACTGTGAACTAGCATTTTGGCATAGCTTTTTAGGAATATGGTTTATGTATTTTAGTTGTTTAGTATTTTAGTTCCTTGATTTGTTAGATTTTGGCCTTTAACAAAGTGAAATTTAATTTATTGTGAAAGTATTATAATTATGGGAAAATTTCATATATATCCTAAATAAACAATGAATTATAATATTTGCTCTTAAATTGTCAAAATACCATATTTACCCAAAATGATCATTTTATGACTTAATATAAACAAAAGTGTTTTAATCCATTAAGACGTTATTTTATATGTTTGTGATTACATTTTTCATTAGAAAAATAAATAATAAAGTTGAGAGATGACAACAATAAAAGTAATTATTAACCTATTAGTCTATAAAAAAACATCGACATATATATACATGCAATCTTAAAAAAATCAAAAGTACAACGTCTAAGAACAAGAAATCAAGTTTATTAAATTCAACTAATAAACAAGTTTACCAAGTTAAAAAAACGACATATTTTTTTCATGTTGACACTTAACCTTTTGTGTCTTAAACAACTTTACAAAGTTTTCAAAAACAAAATAATTTTAACTAACAATAAAAGCTTTTGAAAACAACCAACTATCACGGACACCAGTTCCGTTTTCTTGAGATTGATGTTTCACTTGGATCTAAACCTTGAAGTGCGGGGTTCTTGCATGTCTTTTCACGATGTCTGTACTCCCCACATCGTGGACATTTGTGTCTTCTTTTCGACTCATATGATGATTTGATCCTATATTTTTGGTCTGTCCAACCGGGCGTTTGATAATAGGTGGATATATTTTCTCCCCATCTTTTTGTATCCATTCATCCGCTCTAGGCATCGAAGAAATTTCAAAAGCATATGCTTCTTTGAATTTCTGTACAGTGTAACACGAATCAACATTTTTGTCCCAATTAACATCCCTCGTAAAAGCAATAAAAGTTGTTGCGTGTACACATGGAAGGCTCGTAACTTGCCACACCAGACAACTACATTTTCTTTCATCTAGATAGACCTTCCAATGTTGTCCTTTGCATTTCACTTCAGCTTTATTGTCACAACTTATACAAACTTGATATTCACCCAAGTTCTACATAAAAAAAGATATTGTTAAGATGATTATAGATGTAATTAAGTTATAATTTAACATACTTACCTTTGAAATATCGTTAACATGATTCTTAGCAATAGAAACCAATGTACCATTCCATTTGTTCACTAACATTCTTTTCATATCAAATATTTTCATAAGTTTTTCTCTAATTGTGTCAAGTATATCAAGCACGAGTTGATAGCGCAATACAATCCAAGAATTAAATGATTCTGAAATATTATTAGTTACGTCATCAGACTTCGAAGTTATGTCAAACATGCTTTTACTCCATACCTTTTTGTGGTTGGTATTTAGATATGTGATGTCGTCTTGACTTACATCACCAATGTCCTTCAATAATCTATCATGCTTGGTAGGCAAGTAGATTTTTTGCAGCCCTCCATAGTTTCTTCCTGAAGAATTTACCACGAAAATGTTTCTTGAAATTGCTATATAAGTGTCGTATACATTCTTTATGGTCAACATTAAGATAAACATGCACGATGGCAACTTCTAACCTTTTTTTGCATGTCTGATGGGATAACAAGACCACTTGGTGTCCCAATTGCTTTTTGAAGTGATTCAATGAACCATGTCCATGATTGTGTGTTCTTTGATTCAAGCACACAATAGGCTATCGGGAAGATGAAATGGTTAGCGTCAACACTAATTGCAGCGGTCAATACACCGTTGGATTTTCATTTTAAATGGCAAGCATCAAGACTAATATAAGGACGACAACCAGCAAGAAACCATCTCGAACAAGCCGCCAGAGAAATAAAAAACCTTTTGAAGCGTTTCATGCCACCAACTACATCAAAGTCAATTTCAACAACGCTTCCTTGGTTCCTATTTAGCAATTCTTCCCTAAATACATCCATCTTCATGAAAGAGTCTTCCCATTTACCATGAATATCAGTATATGCCTGCTCTTTCCCTCTAAATACTTTCAGGTATCGTACGTTATCATTGTAGGTTTTCATAATCAACTTTCTAAGCTCCATGGGAGAAATGTCCCCATCAGACTTCAACTTTTCAGTAACTATATTTGCAATCCATCCTTGAATGGCACGCTTATTACCACGCATGTTACTTCGAGTACAAGTATGTCCTTATTCAAGTTTCCTAACCTGCACAATAATTAAATGAACATATATAAATATATTTTAATTGGAAATCATGTTAAAAATAACTTAGGTATGTACTTACTTCAAAGGTAATACCATCTTGTATTACAGACGCATAAATTCTCCAATTGCAATCTATGTTTTCACACCTTGTTGTGAATCGTGTCATGTCACTTTTTTGAATATAGTAGTCAACCTCATTTATGATTGCGTAATGGTTCAAAGCTCTCCGAAAAGCAACCACATTTTCAAATTTTGTGCCAACCTCCATGCATAGAGTATTCTTACTAAAAGAGTAAGCTTCTTCATCATCATTTGTTGGCACATCATCATTCTCAGAACTAAGGTGACTATAATAGCTTTCTTCACTAGGACAGTAGTCTGAATCATCATGGGGTTCATCTATGTTGTCACATAAATGGTTATGCGCACACTGATTATTTGAGTTGTAACATCCCAAAATTTAAGACCAAAAATTTCTTTTTAATAAAACATTACTTTAACCAAAGACATCATTCCAAAACATAATCTGAGTATAGGTTTTCAAAACACATGTTTATTATCAGAGTAAACATTCCCAGGTTGACTAATCTATGGTGTGTGCCATGCGATCACCCCGAGCTCCTCCCTCCGCTACCGGAAGTACCTGAAAACGAAACTGAAAACCGTAAGCACGAAGCTTAGTGAGTTCCCCACCTTACCACATACCATGCAAAACCACATACTGCACATACTGGGCCACGCCCGCTATCCTGGGCCTCGCCCTCTACTTCGGGCCTCGCCCGCTACAACGGCCCCGCCGCTCCAGGCCCCGCCTGGCTTCGAGCCCCGCTCGGATACAGATCTGTTTCACTTAGGCCTCGCCTGTCACAGGGCCTCGCCCTCTAACATATAATATCACATAAACATATCACATAACATTACATAAACTAAACATATACTAACAACTCTTGCTCTAAGGCCTCGCCTATCTCTGGGCCCCGCCCGTGTCCTGCTACTGATGAGTCATGGAACCTCGTCCATACTCCTGCTGATAGTGAGGTACGGGCCCAGCCCACCCTCACTCCTTTTCTAACTTGGGCCTCGCCCCTGCTCTGCTGCTACTGAGATGTGGAACACCATCCACACTCTGCTATTGGTGAGATACGGGACCTCGCCCACACTCACCTCCCTACCAGGCACATACAAGTATCACACAGACGACAAGTATAAACTATCACATAAACTACTCCTTGGGCACCCGCCCTCTATCATTGGACCTCGTCCGAATATCATACTAGCATACTATGCCTAGGGCTAACCCCCGGGTCTTCTACTCATAACTACATGGGCCGGCATTGTGGCCGTAGACCCATTCATACTAAGGGAAACTCACCTGATATTGCCGAACTGCCGCTGCTAACCCCTTTGACCGCTAACTCCGAACTGCTGCTCCGCTAGCTCCCCGAGCTACCAACAACAACCCAACACTTAGTCTAACTGACCTCCAAAGGTTAACCAAGTCAACTCTGGTCAAAGTCAACCTTCCAGGTCAACCCTACTCGCCGAGTCACCCCACTGACTCGCCGAGTTCATAAATCCAGAGTCCTTCCACTCGCGACTCTACTCGCCGAGTCAGCCCCTGACTCGCCGAGTTTACTGATTCCCGATTCCTGTCCTGACCAACTCACTGAGTCCTGGCTCGACTCGCTGACTCGAGTCTTAACTCGAAGGGTTTGGGACCACTCGACCTGACTCGCCGAGTCTAAGAACAGACTCGCCGAGCACACGACAAACTTCATCCAACTCGACGAGTTGTTCATCCAACTCGCCGAGTTCATGCCCATCTTCATCCGACTCGACGAGCTGTTCATCCCACTCGTCGAGTTCCTCCTCATCTTCAAGCTACTCGCCGAGTCCACTCGAAGGACTCGTTGAGTCCACTAAGATCCACTTACATGCAGAGGACTTCCGAGTCATGCATGAGCTCCAAACTATAGATCTACCCTCCCCAAGCCTATTTCCCACGTAAAGTTGCAAACTTTATGTGTAGAGAGTGAGATCTAGGCAAAATACACCCATAGCTAGGGTTTAGGACCAAGAGACTCCAATTTCCACCCAATGGCTGATACTTTATGGGATTACATACCAAAATAAACATGGATCTGAGGTAGCAACCTCAGATCTGGACCTCAAGCTCAAGATTGGTCTTAAACATGGCTTAAAAGCCCCAAAACTCATAACCAAGGAAAAATATGGAGGAGAGAAACGAATTGATACCTTCCAATGCTCTGAAATGCTTCCCAAACTTCAGATCCAAAGCCACTCCCTGATGCTTCAAGGATTCCCACTCCTTCTTCTTCCTTAAACCCACTCAAAAATGGCTAGAAGCTTGAATGAACACAATGGGGGCTTAAGGTGCGGCGTTCTGGGTGTAAGAGGCTGTAAAGGAGCCCTAGGAAGAAGATTAAGATGCTTAAATAGGCTCCAAGCCCCGGATTTAGGGTTTTCCTCACACAGACCAGACTCGCCGAGTCCACTTAGCCGACTCGTCGAGTTGGTCACTTTCTTATCGACCCGGATCCCGCTCCGACTCGCCGAGTCCTTCCTTCGACTCGTCGAGTCCCTCTTAAATTTAGGGTTTCCTTTACTTTCTTGGCTATCAAAATCCTGGGTGTTACAACTCTCCCCCACTTAAACTGAACTTCGTCCTCGAAGTTTACCATGGCCCACCGCCAACGGTCTGCCTCCAATACCCAACACCAGCCGCCTACCTGCGCTGGTCTTCCACCAATACTGCACTGAATCCGCAGAGGTTCTCCACTTCTTTCCTTGCGCAACTCTCTTGCATTCCCAAGGCATAGCCTCATAACCAACTTTTCCTTTGACACTGTGAAGGTCCTATCCTTCACTAACTCCATCACCCCCCTGCTATTCCCAGAACGGGTCATCACCGCCAGCACTCACGGACACTCCTTCCTGCCAACACTTGGTGTCGAGCACCCCTCGACTCAACTAACTGAACTCCACCATACGCTGCATACTCACACTGCCACCGACTGGCAATTCAATTATTCCTCGACTGACTTCCTGATAAACCGGGACCGCCCTGGTCCCTACCAACCTATCAATGACTAGATTACCGGCTCCCACCGGTAGCTAAACCCAACACCATCCCTGGTCGTTCTCAGCGACTACCGAGGAAACCTCGACCATCTATAACTGCTCAATCAATCCTGCCATCCAGGCACTACAAACTCGGGATCCCCGATCCCCTAACTTGACACTAAGGTCCTTACCAGGTCCCACCTGCGCTGTTAAAACTCACGGGCCTCGCCCACGGGTCCCACCCGCCTCTATCCTTCTAGTCTCACTAGTCTAGTCACCCTCGCTCGGGCCTCGCCCACGGGTCCCACCCGACCATACAACTGAGCGCCCTGCTCCCAGGTCTCATCTGCACTGCTAATCTCATACGGGCCTCGCCCACGGGTCTCACCCAACTATATCCTGGAACGGCCTCTCCCAAGGTCTCACCTCTCTAGAGCTATACAGGCAACTCCCTAACATTCTCATCCACTACCCAATCTGGATCCCTACCTAATCACTAGGAGATAAGGGCCTCGCCCCAACTCCACTAACGGAGCTACCAAGGAATGCTACGGCTTACCCGTAGTCTTACATCACCAACCATTGCCGACTGCTAATACGAAGGCACCCACGTGACATCAGCTTCTCAAGATCCTTATTCCGACTCCCGCGAGTCCTTCAGGCGATCCACAATCTGAATTCGCAACCATAACTAACCATTACCATCTCACGCACTAGCTGATGTGGAGTTTCTCAAACTCCCAACCCTGAAATCCTCAATCCAACAAACGCTGAACTACCTCTCTCTTCCCTCTCGGAGGTCACGCACTCATTCTGGGTCTGTGTGCTCCTCCCTGGGCACACCCGGAGAATTCTCCCCCACTTCGATCCTGCTTACCCCTTGCTGCTCAATACTCAAAGAGATCCCGATCCTTGCTACCATTCCATAACCCATCCACTGAGGAACCCAAGCCCGCCATAGCTAGGGCTTTAGCCAATCCATCACAATCACTGCACCACTCCGAACTAACGAAACGAACCAAATCCCTCCCAAGCATGCTACAGTTACTGCATCCTTCGAAACCTTCTTCAATAGAGCACATCCCCCCTAACTCCCATACAATTATCCAAGGTATGCAAATGGCATATAACTCGATCACAATCAACCAATCAAAATAAAACACTTATACCGATAATGATGCAGAACCATAACAATGAAATCATGCATAAAATAAAAGAACTGAGAATGGAAATTGCATACCTGCAACGTCCGGCGATGCTCGCGCCTCCAAGGTCGTCATCTGGAAAGCCCTGCTCCCTGCTGCAGGTGCCTCTACCCGGCCCTGGCGGCCATCCGTGATCCTTAAGGTCGCAGGGGCGGGTGCCATCACCCGTCCTGCTGAAGACAAACTGGGGCACTGGGCCTTCTTGTGGCCCCGCTGGTTGCAGTGAAAACATATCATGTCTGATCCCTGCGCGGCGGTAACAGTACAATCCCTGCTAAAATGACCAGTCCGACCGCACTTGAAGCAGCCAGACTCACCACCGCTACCACTCCTGCACGCACCCCCGTGCGCCCTGCCACACTTTCCGCACCGACTGCGGTCCTGATGATCCCTCGATCTCGAATCCGATCCCTTGGGCCTTTTGCCCGAACCTGCTGATACCTGAACCTCATCCGGCTTCCTCTTCCGGATCTGCTCCAAATCAATTTCCCTTTCCCTAGCCCGAGAAATCATATCTTCCAACGTCTTACAGCTGGACCTGCTCACGAACTCCCTGATGTCGTCCCTCAACATCTCATGGTACCGAGCCTTCTTCATCTCCTCATCCGCTACATACTGCGGTACAAGAAGAGCCCTCTCCCTGAACTTAGCGGTGATCTCCGCCACAGTCTCAGTAGTCTGCGTCAAATCTTGAAACTCTCGTGCCAGCTGCTGCACCTCAATAATCGGCGAAAACTCCGCCCTGAACCTGGCCGAGAAATCGCTCCAAGTCATCGCGTCCAACGCGGCATCATCCCCCAAAGCATGACCAATCTCCTCCCACCAATCCCTCGCTCTGTCCTTCAGAAGACAGGAGGCGAGTCTAACCTTGTCCCCCTCGGGACACTTGCTCGAACGAAAAGCGTTGGCAACATCAGCCAACCATCTGCTGCTAGCAATGGGGTCCCTAGCCCCATGATAATCCGGTGCCCCGCAGGCTCTGAACTCTCGAAATGTCAAGGTACGCGCTCCCATCAATGCCATCATCTCAGTACGGAAGGCTCCCAGCCTCTCCTCCAAGATCTCCAGTATGCCCTCCTTGACCGTGCCAAAGATCACAGGAGTCTGAGCTAGAATACTGTGCGTAACCTCAGCTGATATCAACTCTCTCATCCGCTCCTCGAGCTGCTCGGTCCCTGAACCCGATCCTGATCCCTCTCCGGCGCCTGATCCGCCCGCTGGTCTCTCTCGCAATGTCACCATGCTGAAAAATATACCACAACCACAATCAGAATACTCATCACTGATGCGAGACCAAACACACCCCTTACTAGGTTCCCGATCTTGTCTTAGCCCTTCCTGAATCAAGTACGGATCCTCTGCTTTCAGTAGTACGGGCTCATACTACCTTCCACATCTATCCGTACTTTCCTCAGGAATTGCTTTGACTCCACCAGGTCCCTTATCCACTAATATTGCTCCCAACTCTATCTCATCCTAGGCTTACCCTAGGGAAACCTCTAACTCAACTCAAACCAGTCCTCAGCTGCTGAAGGTCTCCTTGTGATGCCAATTAGCCATCACTTAGATACCACCACATGTGACGAGGCTCAGATAATCCTTCAAGTAAAAGACTCGTCCCTACAACGGTTGGACTCAAACAAGAGCTGCGCAATAGGGCCAAATCCAGCACTCTGAGATTATTCAACCCTGATCACATGTGACATAACGTATCTATCTAATGGCTAACTCCCATCACTCAAATTCCCACAATGCACAAAGCAAGCAACATTCGAACGAGGGGAAAGTCTAACCACAACATGCTCAAGCAATCATATCCACATAGCAAGAATCTGAACTAGCATGCAACACAAACTCATAAACTCAGGCATAACCTAAACAGGCTATCCTACTACTGTCTATTCAGCACTATCATGCAACTCAAAAGCACAAATAACAGGCACATAAGGCATCATTCCTAGATCCTTAGTCCTATTCTAGCATGCTGTTCTATCAACTGATAATCATAACATAAATTTGTATGGGTATTTTGGGGTACTTACTTGAGCTCGGTTGATTGCATGCACCACACCTCTTTTCTCTTTTCAAAGTTCTTTTCTTTCTGGATTCTTTTTGCTTTTCTAAAACTGTTTTTCATTCTCAAAATTCTTTTTACAAAACTGTCTTTTCACATTTTGAAAACTTTTCATCCGACCCCTCAGTTTGAGTTCAGGAACACCCAAGAGTATGCCCGAATCCCTCAAACCAAGGCTCTGATACCAACTTGTAACATCCCAAAATTTAAGACCAAAAATTTCTTTTTAATAAAACATTACTTTAACCAAAGACATCATTCCAAAACATAATCTGAGTATAGGTTTTCAAAACACATGTTTATTATCAGAGTAAACATTCCCAGGTTGACTAATCTATGGTGTGTGCCATGCGATCACCCCGAGCTCCTCCCTCCGCTACCGGAAGTACCTGAAAACGAAACTGAAAACCGTAAGCACGAAGCTTAGTGAGTTCCCCACCTTACCACATACCATGCAAAACCACATACTGCACATACTGGGCCACGCCCGCTATCCTGGGCCTCGCCCTCTACTTCGGGCCTCGCCCGCTACAACGGCCCCGCCGCTCCAGGCCCCGCCTGGCTTCGAGCCCCGCTCGGATACAGATCTGTTTCACTTAGGCCTCGCCTGTCACAGGGCCTCGCCCTCTAACATATAATAGCACATAAACATATCACATAACATTACATAAACTAAACATATACTAACAACTCTTGCTCTAAGGCCTCGCCTATCTCTGGGCCCCGCCCGTGTCCTGCTACTGATGAGTCATGGAACCTCGTCCATACTCCTGCTGATAGTGAGGTACGGGCCCAGCCCACCCTCACTCCTTTTCTAACTTGGGCCTCGCCCCTGCTCTACTGCTACTGAGATGTGGAACACCATCCACACTCTGCTATTGGTGAGATACGGGACCTCGCCCACACTCACCTCCCTACCAGGCACATACAAGTATCACACAGACGACAAGTATAAACTATCACATAAACTACTCCTTGGGCACCCGCCCTCTATCATTGGACCTCGTCCGAATATCATACTAGCATACTATGCCTAGGGCTAACCCCCGGGTCTTCTACTCATAACTACATGGGCCGGCATTGTGGCCGTAGACCCATTCATACTAAGGGAAACTCACCTGATATTGCCGAACTGCCGCTGCTAACCCCTTTGACCGCTAACTCCGAACTGCTGCTCCGCTAGCTCCCCGAGCTACCAACAACAACCCAACACTTAGTCTAACTGACCTCCAAAGGTTAACCAAGTCAACTCTGGTCAAAGTCAACCTTCCAGGTCAACCCTACTCGCCGAGTCACCCCACTGACTCGCCGAGTTCATAAATCCAGAGTCCTTCCACTCGCGACTCTACTCGCCGAGTCAGCCCATGACTCGCCGAGTTTACTGATTCCCGATTCCTGTCCTGACCAACTCACTGAGTCCTGGCTCGACTCGCTGACTCGAGTCTTAACTCGAAGGGTTTGGGACCACTCGACCTGACTCGCCGAGTCTAAGAACAGACTCGCCGAGCACACGACAAACTTCATCCAACTCGACGAGTTGTTCATCCAACTCGCCGAGTTCATGCCCATCTTCATCCGACTCGACGAGCTGTTCATCCCACTCGTCGAGTTCCTCCTCATCTTCAAGCTACTCGCCGAGTCCACTCGAAGGACTCGTCGAGTCCACTAAGATCCACTTACATGTAGAGGACTTCCGAGTCATGCATGAGCTCCAAACTATAGATCTACCCTCCCCAAGCCTATTTCCCACGTAAAGTTGCAAACTTTACGTGTAGAGAGTGAGATCTAGGCAAAATACACCCATAGCTAGGGTTTAGGACCAAGAGACTCCAATTTCCACCCAATGGCTGATACTTTATGGGATTACATACCAAAATAAACATGGATCTGAGGTAGCAACCTCAGATCTGGACCTCAAGCTCAAGATTGGTCTTAAACATGGCTTAAAAGCCCCAAAACTCATAACCAAGGAAAAATATGGAGGAGAGAAACGAATTGATACCTTCCAATGCTCTGAAATGCTTCCCAAACTTCAGATCCAAAGCCACTCCCTGATGCTTCAAGGATTCCCACTCCTTCTTCTTCCTTAAACCCACTCAAAAATGGCTAGAAGCTTGAATGAACACAATGGGGGCTTAAGGTGCGGCGTTCTGGGTGTAAGAGGCTGTAAAGGAGCCCTAGGAAGAAGATTAAGATACTTAAATAGGCTCCAAGCCCCGGATTTAGGGTTTTCCTCGCACAGACCAGACTCGCCGAGTCCACTTAGCCGACTCGTCGAGTTGGTCACTTTCTTATCGACCCGGATCCCGCTCCGACTCGCCGAGTCCTTCCTTCGACTCGTCGAGTCCCTCTTAAATTTAGGGTTTCCTTTACTTTCTTGGCTATCAAAATCCTGGGTGTTACATGAGTTGTGGTTATTCTCTGTTGTGATGTAAATGGTTACTTGTTTCTCTTTTCATACATATTAAGAATAGCCATGAACTTCTCATCAGAATCAAGCTCAATAAAGGATTGGCCTGATGCACACTTATCATCATAGGAAATTGAAAGTTTTGAATTGTTCTTTGATGAATAACGCTTTATAACTTCTTTGTTTAGTTGACTCAAATTGTATGACCATGTGTCTATGTGGATGCATTTTTGAGAGCCAAAGCAATATATTTTCTTACAAGTGTTCTTCACTAACCGAAAGAAACCCCCGTATTTTAATTTTAGTTTGTACTTTCCCATTGGTATACTTGCAGGAACGTAATCGCTTATTGGAGACTCGACCCTATTTTCCCATACCGGTTTCGAGGTGTCGTCAAAGATAGTGTGAAAAGTATCTTCCATCTATCAATTCTCGATCTTGGTAAAAAAATCTTAAAAAATAAGCAAAACATTAATATATATTAACATATCTAAAAAAAAATCCTAAACATCTAGAATTTTATGTTTTTAGTTGCTTTATCATAAAATTGATCAAATTCGGCAGCCTCATCATAGTGGGAAAGAACTTTAAGAGTCATGAACTACTCATCCACTTCTACTCTTTCTAGAATAAAAAGGCATAATCTGAAATTTGGGGTAGGCATGGCCATAAGAGCCTTAATCAAAGAAGACAAAGGGTTGCCTTTAAAAACCGTTGATGCATGCCTTTGTAGAAGTAATACACAACCATTAATAGATGTAATGTAATATTGGCTTGATTAGGTTTATAAATTAGTCAATTGCTTATAGTTGAAGACTCAAAACTTAACAAGAGACACTTATTGAAATTAATGTACATTAAAAGGCTTTAGTTTTCAAAAACAAAATGTTTAGCGTGATAAAGATCTTTAAAGCAATTAGTTGTTTTTGTGTGATTATGCATGAAGGTATGTACAACAGGTTTTTATGGGTCATAATTCGTGTAATTAATGTACATTAAAAAGCTTCAGTTTTCAAAAATAAAGTAGATAATTAATGACATATAAACACCCAACACAATCATCAATGGTATTGAAACACTCGACACAGGTGTATAATCACATAAAACACACTACACGTGTGTATTATCACACTCCACGCAGGTATAATCAAGAATCCAGAGATGAAATCACTAGATATATGAATGACATATTACCTAGTGTCAAACCGCTAATGATCAGAATCGCTAATTGGCTATGATCAATCGAGGTTTTCTGTGGAGCAGATGATGACGGGGCAAGAAGCATGGAGGCGACGTGCGTGGATTGCATCTTTCATCAACGTAGGGCTTTGGTAATGTGTTTGGAAAGAGTTATTATGGTTAATTTATTTGTTTTTTTATAATTAAAATGATTTTAAATACTAATTACTGATTATAAAAGTATTAAGATTTAAAATTTGGGCAAATATGATATTATGGTTGTACATTTAAGATATATATATGTATATATATATATATATATATATATATATATATATATATATATATATATATATATATATATATATATATATGAGTATGATCAAATGAGAACACCTAAAAGGTTGAGAATGCGAAAACACATCTGAACCATTTAAAAAACTAAATCTAAGGCTATTATCGAATGAGCCATTTATGTAAATTCTTAAAATTACAGGAGTTAAAGTGTAACTTTAAAATTGTCATAAGGGTAAAGTGGTAATTGATTGCTTACCTATGTTTAGCAATTCCTACAATCTCTCTCTCTCTCTCTCGTATCTCTCCCTCTATATCCCTGCTTTTGCATTTTTCACAACCCTAGGGCCTCTTCTCATTCTAGCCGCCGCTGGGCATGAAGAAATAGCGAAGTTTTGCTCATCTCTTCCGGCTGTGAGGTGTGAGTCGTTGGTCTTGGTGGGTGCTTTGCTCCAATCGATAGAAGATGAGCGGATGGGCTGATCGATGGTCACGCAGCCACGAGGAGGGGAGGCGATCAATCGTTGGGTGGGAGAAGCACCTCCGGTGCTTCATTGTTTCGCAGAGGAGAAAATGAAAACAAAAATGGTGGCTGAAGGGCGCTTCTTCTGTCTCGATTGGAATGAGGGAAGGGGTCTCGATGGGGCAGTTGCTTCGATCAGTAATGATTCTCTTCTCTTTTCTTTTTATTTTGACTGTAAATCTATGAAGTTTAAAAAATACATTTAGATGGGTGTTTGGGTTTGGTTGTTTGACAGAAATTGATAAAGATGAAAAAAAGAACAAAGAAAATTCCTTTTTCTTTATTTGTTTTGATAGAAACTGATGAAGGTACGGATATTTGGGTGTCGATGGTTTACAATGAATCGGTGGGTTTTTGTTTCTTGATCATCCATATCTCACAAATTTTTTTTATAATTATACATATTGATTTTACCATGGAGTGTTGATTTTGTTTGAGTGTTCAGGAGGTAGAATGGTTGCAATGGGAGGACCAACTGGAAAATTTTCTGAAGAACAGAGGCAAAGAAAGGAACACAATCCTAATTTTCGAATTTTTTGGTAATAATTTCTTGAAGGGGTGCGTGAATGGTTGTATTTATATATGAATAGCACGTGTATTCATTTATGAATAACATTGTAGTTATGTGTGAATGGTTTTATTCATTTATGAATAACATGTGTATTCATTTATGATAGAATGTTTATTAATTTATAAATAATAGTGTATTCATTTGTGAATTGCAATGTATTCGTGTGTGAATGATTGTATTTATTTATGAATAGTAGTGTATTCATGTGAATGGGTGTATTTATTTATGATTAGAGCTATTCATTTTATGAAAAAATGATAATTTTTACATTATTTTTTATTTTCAATTTATGAAAAATACATTGAATTATTTTTAATTTGATGTGTTTTCATTTATGATTGGAAGTGTATTGATTTGGGATTAGATTTCTATTCATTTTTTTTTGAAAAACAAAAACGTGAAATAGTAGAAAATCATATTTTTTTAAGATTTAAAATAAAAGGAAATATTAATTTTTTTAGGTAGTTTTTTTTGAAACGCTCATAAATAATTTTTGGGAAAAATCATAAAAAAATTTTTTTATATATTTTTCATTAACTAAAAGGAAATATTAATTTTGTTAGGTAATTAAAATCATTATCCCTAGATTTTAGGAAATCATTAATTAATATTTATATAAAGTTACTAATACACCCTTATAAACTGATTGGTCCAGAACTATTGTCGCGTTCTCAACCTTTTAGATGTTCTCATGCTCTCCCTATATATATATATATATATATATATATATATATATATATATATATATATATATATATATATATATATATATATATATATATATATATATTAGTTAGGGTAAATATGAAATTTCCTTGTTTATTTAGGGTATATATGAAATTTTCCCTATAATTATGGTCTAACGAATTTGACCCCCCTCCCCTTTTTGAATTATCACTTTTGTCATCAAGTATTTGGTTATACTCATAGTCGTGGATGTACAACATTACATCCTGGTTTTATTCCTTTCTGAAAATGTTATTTTTGATGAGATATGTAGAAGGATGGTAGTTTTATTACATCTGAAAGGGTTTCATAAACTTTCATCTGGAATATATATATATATATATATATATATATATATATATATATATATATATATATATATATATATATAGAGAGAGAGAGAGAGAGAGAGAGAGAGAGAGAGAGTGTGAGAGACTATGTGTACTAGAATTTTGAAAAAAATGTCCTTGTATCGAGGTCATATGAAGAAATTATATATGTTCAAAATTAACGTTATAATGAAGGACAAATTGGAAATTTTTTAAAGTGGAGGCAAAAGAGTTTACATGTTATAGTTACTGTCTATATTTGTAGATATCAATAGGAACAAAAGTTGTATCCACAAATGTGTAATTCCAACACAAACACAAACATTTGGTAAATTAATGCACAATGTGAAACTAAGACTTATTGACTATTAGGTAGAGCAGATAAAGACATAAATGCATATTGAAAATATATTAAGAACTAGTAAAAGAAACTTATACATCAATACAATGTATATGTCTACTTGAAAAAAAATTTACAAATTTAAAAATCTATTTCGTATAGAAAATCACAAATGACTGATGATATTATTACTTATAAACTCTACTTTTCATTTATTTCAATATTCCATTTTCACCCTTTTTTTTGTAGTTGCCAATTTAACATTTTTGTCTGTGGATGCAGGAAATATGATTATACATGAAATTGGTTCTTCCACAAATTATAGGAATATAAAAAAAAACAATGCATTAATAAAATGTATAACTGTTTTTTTTTTTTTTTTTAAGTTTACTTCAGATTAATACATTTGTAATCTTTATAACCGAACAATGATTTAGTTATTAGGTTTCTACGAAACAAATAGGAAAAAAAGCAATCAATAGGATTTTTTTAATATATATATATATATATATATATATATATATATATATATATATATATATATATATATATATATATATATATAAACCTAATCCATTTGATAGCCTATTTTATTTCCTTATTTTTATTAGTTTATTTTAGATTTTTAGCTCTTTTTAATAATTAACGCATTGTATATTTTTTATTTTCTTTATTATGGATCATACCAGGTACTTTTTATTTTGCATAAGGTATTTTACAGGTTTTCGGTGTTCGTTGTGGTTGCGGGTTGATTGGAGTCAGACTTAGTGGGCTCTCTAGGCATTGTTGGGCTTGGCGGATCAATAAAAGAAGATTCGGGCCTTAAAAAGATAAAGGTTTGGATGAAGTGGGCTTGTGAAGATGGATCATGGATAATTAATTTGGGCTTGGAGCATCCATTTTTGTAGCTAAAAGATGATTGGCTAGTTTAAATCACATGGATATGGAGGGGACCAGGGGAATCTTTGGTAGTGGAAGGGTGGAGTGGAGGAATGAAGAGCCAATAGCATTACAACACCATTTGCGCGGGTGGAATTTTTGTCGCGCGGGTACCCGCGCAACTGCCTAGTTTGGGCATTTTGGTCATTTGGCACACCATTGAAGATCCATCAGCTACACTCTCGATTTTTCACCATTGAAGACCTGTGGGAGGCGATTTTGGAGTTTGAAGACTCATTTCTTTTCATCTTTCCAAGATATTGGTAGTTTCTTTATGCAATTAGACTTTTGTGATTGCTTTTCTATTGCCGTGAGTGGCTAAACTCTCTATATTGGTTAACTTTGGTTAAAACCTTTGAATGTTTGTGGGTTTTTGAAGGATTCATGATAGATTATCAATTATCTTATGTTTATGGTTCTAGATCATATTTCTTATGCTTGTTTAATGCTTTGATCATGAGATTGACACTTGAATGAGCTAGTGTTAGTTTATTTCTTTGGTTTTGCATTGAATCATTGAATTAACTTAGAACAAGGGTTTTATGATGGTAAAAATCATCTCTAGTTTATGAATCATAGCTCCTTTATGGATGTGTAAGCATTGATATCCTCTAGGAATTGGGGATTCCTTCTTTCTTTAGGCTAATTATCTTCTTGGTTTCAATTGCTTCAATTAAACCCTTGATCTTGATTAAGAAGGTGTGTTGTGGGCTTCCACAACCTCCATACTACCTAAGAGGAATCGTGGCCTATCATGCTTCATGATTGCTATAACCAATTTAGGATGAATGATAAGCTTCACGTTGAATCCTAATGATAAACACACAAATGTTCATTGTGTTGAATTGCCTTAGTTAATCAATTCTCACCAATATTTGAGCATCTCACTATAATGTTTAATTGCAAGTTTTTAGTTATTCAAGTCTTTTAGTTTTTACGTAATCAAACACCCCCCTTTTAGTTTAATTGTAGTTAGTAAGTTTATTTACAATAGTTCTTTTAGATTGCATTGGTGATTGAATACAACCATTTCCCCGAGGATCGATACCCCTTTTTACCATTATATTACGTTTTATTAGCAAAAAAAAGGGTGTAATTTGCTTGGTGGGCTTGACATCCCATCAAGTTTTGGCGCCGTTACCGGGGATCGAACCCGGGTCACCCGTGTGACAAGCGGGAATACTTACCACTATACTACTTTGACCACAAGAACCTCTCATTGATATGCCACCTTGGAATCAAGCCCCTCCTCAAAACCAACCCAATTATCAACCACCACCAATTGGAGGAATAACCCAAACAACCCATACCCACCAAAACAAAATCCACCAAACATTTTGATGAGACCTCAACATCCACAATACCCCTCTCAAAAACCTCTATATCCACAAACTTCTTTTAACCCTCCAAATTACCAACAACCTCCACAACAAGGCCAATCAAGTGGTAACCATCAAATGAGCCTTCAAGAACTCGTTACTTCTCTTGCTCAAAGCCAAAGCTAATTTCAACAAGAGACCAAGAACACCTTCTCCAACATTCAAGCACAAATCAGAGACTTGGCCACCACTATCAACAAGATAGAACAAAGGGGTAAACTTCCATCTCAAACCTAGAAGAACCCTAATGTGAGTGCAATAACCTTGAGAAGTGGGAAAACACTTGGAGAAAGCAACCCTAAAAGAATTTCAAGAGAAGAAGAAGATAAGGTTACTGTTGTTGAACCTTCGAAAGTGGTAGTTCCTCCAAAGGAACTGGGTGTTCCAAACATTGAGCAACCCGAATATTCCAACAAGCCTATTAAGCCATTGGTCATGCCACCACCCTTCCCTTCCCGGTTAGCATTTTCCAATAAGATAGAGGAAGAAAATGAATTATTTGAAGCTTTCAGCAAGGTCTAAATCAATATTCCACTATTGAATGCTATTAAGCACATTCCAAGTTATGCAAAAATCCTCAAGGATTTATGCATCAAGAAGAGAAAATTCAAGGCAAATGAAAAGATTCAAGTCAATGCAAATGTGTTTGCAGTTATCCAAAAGAAGTTACCTCCCAAATGCAAGGATCCGAGAATATTTGCTATCCCTTGTACCATTGGTGATTTGCATGTCGAAAGTGCCATGTTAGATCTTGGAGCCTCGATCAATGTCATGCCATATTCTGTTTTTCAATCTCTCAATGTTGGACCTTTGGAAGAAATCGGAGTAATCATTCAATTAGCAGACAAGTCAAGTGTGTCTCCAAGAAGAGTGTTGAAGGATGTGTTAGTACAAGTTAATCAACTTGTTTTTCCTGCGGATTTTTATGTCATTGATCTTGAGGAGAAGACTCCTTCCAAATCATCTATGATCCTCCTTGGAAGACCTTTCATGCATACCGCTCACACAATCATTGATGTCCATAAAGGAAAGATAACTATGGAGTTTGATGGAGAAACCATTCACTTCAACATCTTTGAAGCAATGAGGTACCCTAGCAACATTTCTCCATTGTATCGAGTTAACGTGATTGAGGCAATAAACGAGATAAGCCTTAAGGTATGCACAAACAAGATACTCATGGCAGATGATTGTAACCCTAAGAGGGAAGCTCAAAGAAGATTGAATCATCCAATGATGGAAGTGATCAAGAAGAAGATAATTAAAAGGTTCAAAAGGTGCAAAGAGAAGAAAAAGGCATTTCATGACAAGCACATGACCCAAAAAAACTTTATTCCGGGTCAAAAATTTCTTCTTTATCATTCATGCTTAAAGCTATTCTCGGGAAAGTTGCGATCTCGATGGCACATACCTTTTATTGTTATAAAAGTGTTTGATCAAGGTGAAGTTGAAATTAAGAGTTTGGAAACAAATCAAATATTCAAAGTAAATGGGCACCGTTTGAAGCCATTTTATGAAGGCTTCGACATGGGAGAATTCGACAACATAACATTGGAAACTCCGATTTATGAAGGTTGACGGAAGCGGAGCTATGTCTTGGCAAAGACGTTAAATAAATGCATTGTAAATAAATAATCTCCACTTGAAGCTTTGGGTGTTTCTAAGCTTGAAGTTGGTCTAAAAATAAGCATATTGAAGTCTAGCAATGATCTTGGTGAAGTTTGAAAAATGCCAAAAATCTGCACTTTGCGCGGGTACCCGCGCAGCCGTTGCCCGATCGACCCCGAGCCGCGCAGATTCCGAGTTCCAAATTACCCCCACATGGGATGCATTCTGATGTATGCGCGCGGCCGGTTCCTCACCCGCACAAATGTTTGCGCGACCGACTGCCACCCACGCAACCCTTGCGCAACCCAACCCTAGTCGTGCAAATCTGAGCTCGAAAATTACCCCAACATGGGATGTATTCTGATGTGTGTGCGCGGCTGCCCCCCACCCACGCAAAGTTTGCGAGGGTACCCGCGCAAATATGTCATTTCATAAGAAAATTACAAGCCATTTTCATATGCGTCCTTTGCGCGACCAAGCTTTCATCCATGTGTATTTAGGCGGCCAAGAACTCCATTCAAGCATCATTATGCGACCCGTGTGTTGCTTCCATACCGTCCTCGCGGGCCTCCTCCATCTTGATCCTGGTATGATCCTTCCTTACTCTCATCCTAAGCATTGAGGACAATGCTTAATTTTAAGCTTGGGGTGAGGTATTCTTTATTTTTTATTTATTTATTTCTTTATTATTGCATTTAGGTTGTATATTGTTGCATTTAGAGTAAGTCATTTAGTTCATTCATAAAAATTGCATAAAAATTTCAAAAAAAAAATATTGCATATTTTATTTCTTTCTTTTCTAATTTTCATACTTTTTAGATGCATTCTAGTTTAAGTTCATGCATTTTTGTTCTCTCTTGTCTTCTCATCCCTACATATACCATAGCACCGAGTCATAAGTATTGAATCATAGATTAGTATCGGGTCTTGATATGGAATTCCTTGTATTTGATAAATGGGACACATTTTGAGCCTCACAGACCACTTTGAGACCGCTTGTGTGGGGGTTAGATGCAGGTAGCTTGATTGGGTCTAGGTGCGGAGGGATGTGGTTGGTCATGCCAATGTGTGCGAGCAAAGATTAGCCCGGTATGGTATTTTGAAGATATTGAAGACTCGCATCTTGGTTTTGGGGGGAGTACCCCTTAGTACTCCCGAGTCTCGTCCGAGCCTTACTTAGTTAGATTCTCACCACCTTTTTAAGATAGGTCATCATTTTTGTAGGGGTCTAGAATAGATAGTTAGATAGATTTTGTTTATCACACCTTGCATTGAGGTGCTTGATGAACTTTAAAGTGGGTCCCCAAATTCACATCTTTTGGGACCAAGTCTGTTTGTTTTTTTTTTGTTTTTTTTTTCTTTTTCCAGTAACACCCATTTTTGAGTCATATCCCACCCTTTTTAGTTGATCTTGGCACATTGTCAATGATTATTAGGTGTTCATGTTAGCCTCCATCCTATGTTACATGGTGAAATTCCTTAGACCTTCAAAGAAGAAAAAAAGTTGAAGAAAAATTGGAAAAAGTGAAGACAATAAAAGACAAGGAAGAAGATTCAAGAAAAACAACAAAAACAAAGAATAAAAATGAAGAAAAAGAACAACACAAAAAGAAGAACAAGACTCCAAGTTCAAGACTTCCCTTAAAAAAAAAACAAAAACAAAAAAAAGAATGTCAAGCAACAAAAGAGGTTGAAATCCAAATAACAGAAGTTCAAGATTGAAGATTTGAGTTGTTAGGTTTAGATTTAGGTTAAGTAGAATTTGTTTTATTTTATTTTATTTTTGATTTTTGGTGAGAAAAGGCCTTGACGATGAGACGATAGACTGTAAAGGACAGTACAAGGGAGAAGCCTCTGAAACCGGATGTTTGCCCGGAGGCCATGCTGCAAAGCCCTATTTCATTATTATACACTTTAGCCTGACAGGTGTAGGAATCATAGTGTATGTAGAGGCGCCTTTCCTTCATGCATTATGATCTGCATTGGTGATTTAAAGTGCCCCCACTGGGTGCATCTCTGTTTCCTTTGTCTTGCACACCGCGACTACATCCAACCGTGATCTATCCGCCCATCAAGTGGTTGAGAATGTGGTTTATGGCTCTAAAGCGGGGAACATTTTAAAGATGCGTAGGGTCCATGAATGACTAATTCTGACCATGTTGACTGATGTTGACCAAGTTCTATGTTATCTTTCTTTTTCTCTTTTTAGTTTAGCTCATCCCGAGCGCATTTTAGTCTTGTTCTAACTTGAGGACAAGTTAGGTTTAAGCTTGGGGTGATTTGATAGCCTATTTTATTTCCTTATTTTTATTAGTTTATTTTAGATTTTTAGCTCTTTTAATTGATAATGCATTGTATATTCTTTATTTTCTTTATTATGGATCATACTGGGTACTTTTTATTTTGCATAAGGTATTTTGCAGGTTTTCGGTGTTCGTTGCGGTTGCGGGTTGATTGGAGTCGGACTTAGTGGGCTCTCGAGGAATTATTGGGCTTGGCGGATCCATAAAAGAAGATTTGGGCCTTAAAAAGATAAAGGCTTGGATGAAGTGGGCTTGTGAAGATGGATCATGGATAATTAATTTGGGCTTGGAGCATCCATTTTTGTAGCTAAAAGATGATTGGCTAGTTTAAATCACATGGATATGGAGGGGACCAAGGGAATCTTTGGTAGTGGAAGGGTGGAGTGGAGGAATGAAGAGCCAATAGCATTACAACAACATTTGCGCGGGTGGAATTTTTGTCGCACGGGTACCTGCACAACTGCCCAGTTTGGGCATTTTGGTCATTTGGCACACCATAACCTTGGGGGATCAGATCCATCAGCTACACTCTCGATTTTTCACCATTGAAGACCTGTGGGAGGCGATTTTGGAGCTTGAAGACTCATTTCTTTTCATCTTTCCAAGATATTGGTAGTTTTTTTATGCAATTAGACTTCTGTGATTGTTTTTCTGTTGCCATGAGTGGCTAAACTCTCTATATTGGTTAACTTTGGTTAAAACCTTTGAATGTTTGTGGGTTTTTGAAGGTTAACCTTGTTTAATGCTTTGATCATGAGCTTGAGACTTGAATAAGCTATTGTTAGTTTATTTCTTTGGTTTGCATTGAATCATTGAATTAACTTAGAATAAGGGCTTTATAATGGTAAAAATCATCTCTAGTTTATGAATCATAGCTCCTTTATGGATGTGTAAGCATTGACATCCTCTAGGAATTGGGGATTCCTTCTTTCTTAAGGCTAATTAACTTTTTGGGTTCAATTGCTTCAATTAAACCCTTGATCTTGATTAAGAAGGTGTGTTGTGGGCTTCCCCAACCTCCATACTACCTAAGAGGAATCTTGGCATATCATGCTTCATGATTGCTATAACCAATTTGGGATGAATGATAAGCTTCATGTTGAATCCTAATGATAAACACACAAATGTTCATTGTGTTGAATTGCCTTAGTTAACCAATTCTCTCCAATATTTGAGCATCTTACTATCTTGCTTAATTGCAAGTTTTTAGTTATTCAAGTATTTTAGTTTTCAAGTAATCAAACACCCCTCTTTTAGTTTAATTGTAGTTAGTTAGTTTATTTACAATAGTTCTTTTAGATTGCATTGGTGATTGAATACAACCATTTCCCCGAGGACCGTTAACCCTTTTTACAATTATATTACGTTTTATTAGCAAACAAAAGGGTGTAATTTGCTTGGTGGGCTTGACATCCCATCACCATTCTAGGTATATCAATAATATACAAACCTAATTAAAAATTGAAAAATATCCATTAATCCATTTGATTTTTGGGATAAAGACTTAAAAAGGGTAATATATTTTTCAATTTATACACATTTGATCACTGAGTTTTTTTCGTCAATATTTACGCCTTCAACTTGTTAAACTGTACACATTCGGTCCTTATGACTGGTTACTCAAGGTTAGCCGGGAAAAATGACTTAATAAGGTAATATATTTCTCATTTTGTACACATTTAGTCCTTAATATTTTTTTGTTTCAAAATAAGTCCTTTTTTGTTTTTGTACTCATTCAGTATTTATGAATGATTTCTTTAGGTTTTCTCATGACATCTTACATTGGATAATCATTGACGACGTGTTTGGGGGGTTTTTGATGCTTATGTCCATCGCAATCTCAAATGCTTGATTATGTTGGTCATGTGGTTTGGCTTAGTGTTCTGAACGTCGTAACTTCTTCATACGATATTAGAATTTAACGATATTTTTATCCACGTGTTCATTTTTTGAGTCTACTACAACTCTCGTGAAGATTACTTTCGTTAAAATGTAATATATTTTTACTTATGATTTTATAAAAATATCCATACATGCATTCATAAAAAACGTATGGATATAAAGATATTAAGTAAAAATATATTACTTTTTAACGGGAGTAATCTAAACGAAAGTTATATTAGATTAACATACGAACGCATGGATATGAAGATTGTTAAAATCCAAGATCGTATGAAGAAGTTATGAAGTTCAGAACACATGACCTAAACAACCAAGTAGTCGATATCGCGATGGACATAACAATCAAAATGCCCAAATACCTCATTAATGATTGTCACAGGTAAGATGTCGTGAGAAAAACTACATAAATCATTTATAAGTATTGAATGAGTACAAAAACAAAAATAACTTATTTTGCAACAAAAAAATATTAATGACTAAATGTGTACAAAAATATTAAGAACTAATATAAAGTGAGAAATATATTACCCGATTAAGTTATTTTTACCGGCTAACCTGGAGTAGCCGGTCATAAAAACTGAATGTGTATAGTTTAACAAGTTGAAGGGGTAAATATGGACGAAAAAAAACTCAGTGACAAAATGTATAGAAATCAAAAAATATATTACACTTTTTAATCATTATCCCTTTGATTTTTATACATAACTAGGTGTGAAACCCATGTATTACACGGGTTGAGTTAAGAAAAGATTAAAAATTAAAATGTAAACAAAAAATATTTTTTAACGTACAACCTTAAAATAAAAAAAAAGAAACGTATTTATTGTAATTTAATATCATATATATATATATATATATATATATATATATATATATATATATATATATATATATATATATATATATATATATATATATATATAAGTATATGACTTTAATTTTAAAAGTTGAAACAAACCAAAAATTGACAAGTGTATAATATTTATTTCAAAAATACCACAAAATGACAAGTGTTAAAACTCATGAAAGATTGACTTATGGCAAAAAAAAAAACTTTCATTTATTAATTTATTAATGAGTATTAGGTTAGACGGAAAGCCTATGCTAAATTTTGAGAGGAATATCTAAATATGTAAATCCTTTGGAGAGGAATTCCTAAATATGGAAATCCTTTGGCAAACATTTTGTAAAACTGGTTGAGTTTTAAAATTTGGAAAAACATTTGCTAAGTTGGTTGAGTTTTGAAATTGAACCGGAACATGGAAGTCCATGTTTTATCTTTGAGATCTATATACATTTATATTTTGTTTGAATGTCATATTGACGAAAACATCTATGCTTTAGATTTGTAAATTGAAAACTTGTGCTTTTGAGTTTTGTAAATGTAAATACTTAATGACACGTCACATTTTTTGTGATTTTCTATCAACAAAGCATTATCAAAACCTCTATGCTTGAGTTTTGTAAATTGAAAACTTGTGTTTTTGAGTTTTGTAAATGTAAATACTTAATGACACGTCGCATTTTTTGTGATTTTCTATCAACAAAACATTATCAATTCAATGTTTATTAAGTTTATGTTCATCCATTGAGTTTATCACATTAGAGTCTTTTATGTATTGAATTACCGCAATAACATTCTTTTCTTTATTTTTAATATCAATGTAATTTCAATTTCCATATGATTTATTATTATTATCGTTAATCGATATTAACCATTAACCAAAACTATTAATCACCCAAATGATAAAATGTTGATTTGGGCAGCACTTCGTTTCTAGATATGACTTTCTTTGACGAAACAAGAGTTTTTAGTTGAAAACCAGGTTTTGTGCGGACAAAGTTTCAACTTGAAAAGATTATTTTATCTGGTCTTCAGAGCGTCGGGACATGCTTCGGGTGTCGGTGATGTTTCCTAGGCTTTGAGGGGTGTTAGGGTAAATTGAGAGATGAAAGAGGGTGTGAAAGTGTTAAAAATGTAAACAAAATTCGGAAGGTCTCACTTACACGAGTGCGCTGGGTGAACTTCGGTACACTGGGCGTACACCTTCGGACTAGCCTCGAAGTTTGTGCCCAAAACTTTCAAAATTTGTAACTTTCGCATACTAATTCCGTTTTTGACGTTCTTTATATCCTTTCGAAGGTGAAATTATGCTCTACAACTTTCGTTTAGACTCTGTCGGCTAATTTTGAGTTCATTTTTGAAGTTATATTTTTAACAGGTCGGGATAGGAAAAGTCCGTTAAAAATCCATAACTTCTTCATTGGACGTCCGTTCCGTCTGTCTTTTTATCGTTGTACTAATATTGACGATATTTTCAATTCTCGTTTAGGTTGCATCGGCTAAAAATCACTCGATCTTTATTTCGAGTTTCGGGTTGTGTACTACTATGCCGAATCTTAGAAAAATTATAACTTCCTCATACGAAGTTAGATTTGGACGTTCTTTTTATGAAAGTTGTCAGTTTAACGAAAACTACGACTTACATTTAGATTACAAAGGCTAAAATGTAGTTTATCGTAAACTCACTATTTACGTCATGTGGCATCGTGCTGGTTCTGTCGCGAAACTTCAATAAGTCATAACTTCTTCGTTATAACTCGGATTTTAGTGAGGTTTTCATCTAAATATTTCTAACGAAATAATCTACAACTTTCAGTAACATTATTTTTACTTATTTCTGTAACATCCCGAAATTCAGGTAAAATTATTTAACCTTTCTCTTTTGTCAAGTTGTCAAGTTTAGCCCTTGAGTGGAAATTGTAGCAAATGAGTACGCTGCGCGTACTCATGCACTTAATTTGGACGCGGACTCGCCTAGGTACGTTGGGCGTAGCGGGCCCATATGCAAACCCTAATATTTGGCTTGTGCACTATATAAGGGATGCTAAGGCTTATTCCTCAGCCACCATATCAGAGAGTGAAACCCTAAGAAAGCCTTCCTTCGTCCTTAAGGTTGTATGTGAGTGTTTTGAGCTGAAAGTGCCTTGGTGTGTTAGTGAAGAAGAAGGAGAAGAGCTTGTGGAGGCTAGGGCTTGAAGTGCAAGTTTGGATCTGAGATCTTCAGAGGAAGGAGCTTCATATGGAGGTATAAAGTTCAAAAGCTTCCTCTTTATTTTGGTTTGGTGTTGCATGGACCATTTCTAGGGTTAAAAGTCCCAAAGGTGGAGGCTTTATGAGTGTAAGGGACTCCATGGACCTAGATCTGTCCCATTTCAGTGATATTTGTGTTTTTGATCCAAAAAAATCCCAACTTGGCCGTTGTTATGGTGCCATGCTTGAGTTATGAGCTTTTCTAGGGTTGGAAATGGAATATTATGGGTGTTAGTGACTTGTCCAGCCATGCAAAGGCTTAAAGTCACCAACTTATAGATTAAGAGGCTTAGAAATGGTCAGATCTAGAAGTTGGACATGTGTCTTAACTGTTTAAGACCCCAAGAGCTAAGGAGTCTAAAACTGGGAGTTACGCGGGGCGTAATCCCAGTACGTGCGGCGTATGGGGTCGTGTTCTGCGTTTCTGTGAGGTCGCCGGGTACGCCCAACGTACAGGGTTGGTACACGCAGCGTAACCCGGAGAGTTGACTTTTGTTGACTTTTAGGGTTTGGTTAACTCTAGGGTCCTTGAGCCATGTGAGGGGTAAAATGGTCTTTTACCCTTCTAAGAGTACTAAGAGAGGGAATAGTCTAGCCTCGAGAGTTGTATTGATTAAGAGTGTTTATTTCATATGATTTGGTGGAGGCTAGATCAGATTTTTACCGAGTTTGAGATTACTGAGTTACCCGAGGTGAGTCTTCTCACTATACTTTACCAAAGAGTGGTAATTAGAGTTATGTGACAAAGTATCTTGTATGCTTTTGTATGATGTGATTTCTATGTGATTTGTGCTATGTATGATTTAGAGCTTACAAAGTTAGGACCGAAATGTCCACAGAGTTAGGACCAGAGGGTCCACAGAGATATGGGACTAGAGGGTCCCACTGAGACACATTAACCCGAGGGTCATACATAGTTATAGCCTCGAGTGGCTAATATGTGTTGTATGTGGTATTTTAGGGAACTCACAAAGCATTTATGTGTACAATGTTGTATTAAGTGTTTCAGGTACCAGTGAGGATCGCGGGAAGGTGCCGGCATGATCAGTACACACATGAGGAGTTTTTACACATTATGATCTTGGGTTGCGTTTCTAAGGATTGATATGTGATACAATGACATTTTATAATATTTATGAATGAAAGTGTGTTTTTAAAATGTGAAAAATTATTTGAAAATTTTGGGTGTTACAATTTCCATCTTTATATTTTTGTTAATTTTGATAATTGACTTTTGATTGGAATCTCATAAGACTTTCAATACTTCCTGAATGATTCTAAACATAGTTTTACTTCAATCTCATAAAACTATCTTGTTAGAACTCAACACTCAAATTCAGATATTATTTGATTATATTTACTTTTAAGCTATCAAGCTTACAAAACACGATAATTATACAAGGCTATTAACGTGTACAAATACCTCGTCTTTCTGAGGATTTCGTCCATGAAATTACAACGATTTAAACAAATGGGGATATTTCGCTCTTATCTCATTCTTATTTTCCCAAGTATAATTTGGGCTCGATGGTGTTTCCACTTGACAAGCACCAACTCCACTTCTTTATTACATAATTCCGTCGCTTTTTCGTTTACGATCTCTTCAAGCTCTTCTACATATCTTAATTTATTATCCAGTTTCACCTCGGATAATGGAACTGTTTCATCATATATGCTCAAACATTTACGCAGATAACTCACATGAAACACATCATGAATACCTGCCAAATCTTCAGGAAATTCCAAGCGGTATGCTTGTTTACCGATTCTCTAGATGATTTTGAAAGGACCAACAAATCTAGGATTCAATTTTCCTTTGTTTCCAAATCGCATAATGCCTTTCCATGGGGACACCTTCAACATTACAAAATATCCCACCTGGAATTCTATAGTTCGTTTTCTCTTTTCCACATAGGAGTTCTGTCGATCCTGGGCCGCTTTCATTCTTTCTCTTATAATTTGAATCTTGTCAGTGGTGTATTGAATCATTTCAGGGCCTCCAAGGATTTTCTGTCCTACATCACGCCAACATAATGGAGTACAACATTTACGACCATATAATGCTTCCTATGGTGGCATTTTGATTGAATTGTGGTAACTATTATTATACGAAAATTCGACACGAGGTAAGTACTTGTCCCAGTTACCACCAAATTCCAAGACACATGCATGAAGTATATCTTCCACTGTTTGGATTGTTCTCTCTGTCTGACCATCTGTCTGGGGATGATAAGCTGTGCTGAGAGCGATCCGAGATTCTAATTCACGTTGCATACTTGCCAAAAAATGAGAAGTGAAGCGAGTATCATGATCGGAAATAATCTTTAGTGGAACGCCATGTCTCGCAATAATTTCATCTAAGTATACTTGTGCATATGTTTCCATTGGAGCTGTTTCATGCATGGCAAGAAAATGTGCACTCTTAGTTAGTCAGTCGATAATTAGCCAAATGCTATCATTCTGTCTCACAGTCTTCGGAAATTTGCTAATAAAATCCATGGACAGCACCTCCCATTTCCACATGGGAACATTAATATTTTCTGGACTCCCGTATGACTTTTGGTGTTCCGCTTTGACTTGTAAGCATACTAAACATTCCTGTACGTATCTTCCAATGTCTCTCTTCAATCCAGGTCACCAATAATCAACTCGTACATCATACTACATTTTACTTGTACCAGGGTGTATTGATAACTTAGACTTATGGGCTTCATCTAAAATCTTTTGTCTTAATCCACCAATCTCTTAAATCCATAGCTGATTCTTAAATACTTTCAATCCACGTGGATCATCAAGTAATATATTAGCATAATGTACCATCCCTTCCATTTTCACATTTTCTGGCTTTAAGGTATCTACTTGCCATTTTTTAGTTCATCAAGAATAGTGAACTTTACGATAGTGTGGGTAATAACATAACACACACTATTATGATAAACCTTCCTGCTAAGTGCATCAGCAACTACACTGGCTTTTCATGGATGATACAAGATTTCATAGTCATAGTCTTTGATCAGCTCCATAGCTCGCTGTTGTCTCATATTCAAAGTTTGTTAACTGAATATATACTTGAGACTTTTGTGGTCAGTAAACAATTGGCATTTTGTACCAAAATGATAATGCCTCTAAAGTATTATGGCAAATACTACTGCAACGAGTTCGAGGTCATGGGTGGGATAATTCTTTTCATACTCTTTCAGTTGTCTTGAGGTATAGGCTATTACTCTACCATGATGCATCAACACACAACCGAGTCCCAATCTTGAAGCATTGCTATACACGGAAAAATCATTATCACCTTTTGCGAGTGATAAGATCGGAGCATGAGTCAAAAGAACTTTTAGAGTTGAGAAAGCGTTTTCTTGGGCTTTACCCCATTCGAACTTTACTTCGTTTCGTGTAAGACTCGTGAGAGGTACAACTATACGCGACAAATCTTTAATGAATCTCCAGTAATACCCCGCAAGACCCAAGAAACCGCGAAATTCAGAAGCATTATGGGGCGCTTCTCAATTCTGGATGGCTTCAATTTTGGTGGGATCTACTGATATACCGTTACCAGTAATCACATAGCCGAGAAATTGAATTTGGCGAAGCCAAAAATCACATTTGGAGAATTTAACATATAGTTTCTCCCTTTGAAGAAGTTTTAATATTTCACGAATATGAATGGCATGATTAGCTTCAGACTTGGAATATATTAGAATATCATCAATGAATACGATGACAAATTTATCGAGCATTGGACGGCATACCCGATTCATTGTATCCATGAATACGGTAGGAGCATTTGTCAAACCGAATGGCATGACAAGGAATTCATAATACCCATATCAAGTACGAAAAGCAGTCTTCGGTACATCCGTCTCGTGTACTTTCAACTGATGACAGCCAGATCTTAAATTAATCTTCGAGAAATAGCTAATACCCTGAAGTTCATCAAACAAATCATCAATGCGAGGTAGTGGGTACTTGTTCTTGATAATTACCTTATTTAGCTCACGGTAATCAATACACATTCACATCGAACCGTCATTCTTCTTGACAAACAGTACTGGAGCAACCCAAGGAGAGGTACTCGGTCGAATAAAGCCTTTGTCAAGTAATTCTTGCAATTGGATCAACATTTCCTTCATCTCAGCTAGTGCAAGACGATAAGGAGTCTTTGCAATTGGAGCAGCACCAGGTACAAGATCAATTCGAAATTCTACTTGCCTATCCGGAGGTAGTCCAGGCAAATCATCGGGGAAAACATTAGGATAGTCATTAACATCGAGAGCATCTTTTACAAGTTTCTTCCCCTTTTTTGAGATATCAACTGTATAGGCCAGATAAGTAGAACACTCCTTCGATATAAACTTGTGAGCTTTTAAGAAAGATATTATTTTAAAGATTTTAAGTCTTTGTTCACCGTAGACATAAATAGGATTGTCTCCTTCAATAGGAATGCATACTATCTTTTCATAGCGTAAGAGTTTTGCACGGTTCTTTGACAACCAATCCATGCCAAGAATAATGTCAAAGTTAGGCAAGGAGATAGGAATCAGGTTAGCAAGAAAATTATAACCTTCAATTTCTATGAGACAATCCCTATAGACTTTATCAGCAAGTAATGATATACTTCCCATAGTATCTACATGAAATGGTTGTGCGAGTGCATAACAAGCAATTTGAAAGGAATGCGCAAATTCACGAGACACAAGAGAATCTGAGTCACCAGAATAAAATAAGATATGACTAGGTCTAGAGTTGACGAGAAATGTACCGGTCACAACATTCGGGTCTTCACGTGCCTCCTCTAGTAATTTGGAATGCATGAGCTTTAGCTTTTTTCACTTCCTCCTTTTTAGTTGGAGTACTCTTTGGTTGTTGGACGGAAGCTTGGCATCCCGCCATTTGACTAGTAAGAGTAGGGCAGAAACGCTTCCTATGGCTAGTAACACCACAAGCAAAGCATGTAACATTCTTCATTGGGAAAACGAACTTCATGTGGCTTATTTCTCCATATACATAACAAACCACTGATCCTTTTTCTAATATGCATTCGCCCTGATCATTCTTTCCACAATTGCAACACAATGGCAACTGGAGAGAAAAAGATTGTGACCTACCACGGCGATGAGAGGTATAATGAGATTGCACTTGTTTACCAAGATCAGTTCGAATAGATTGAGCTTGTGGAATAGAGGAAACAGGAACAGTTCGATCAATACAAGGATGCTTCGGAACAGAAAGAGTGGCACCGCGTATCTCTAAGTCATGCTCGTGCTTTCGAACATACTCAACCGATTTATCAAATAACAGAACAACCCGATTAACCACGAAATTGTGGATTTCATTGCGTAGTCCTTCCATGAATAACTAAATTTTATCGTCTTCATGTAACGCCCGTGTTTCTGGGCTTGCCATTTTTAGCAATGTAATAGTCTAGGTTAACCTTTGTAACCCCTATTTGAAATAATAAAAATGTATTATTTGTGATTTATGTGTGTGTTCTTAATTATTATAATTTAATGAATTAAGAATAAGATAAGCGTCAAAATTAAAGTATTAGATATGCCCGATATCTTTGCATAAAGTTGTAGTGGTTGAAACAAGGATTCCGGAGATATAAGAAATGCCAAAATCCGAGTTATAACGAAGAAGTTATGACCTGTCGAAGTTTCGCGACAGAACCGGCACGACGCCGAGTGACGTAAAATATGAATTTAAGATAGAGCGATATTTAGCCTTAGCGATCTAAACGAAAGACGTAGATTTCGTTAAACCGAGAGCGTGCATAAAAGGAACGCCCAAATCTGACTTTTTATGAGGAAGTTATGATTTTTTGAAGTTTCGACGTGGCAGTATGCAGCCCGAATACTCGATTTGAGATCGAGCGGTTTTTAGCCGAAACAATCTAAATGAGAATCGAAGATCTCGTTGTTAGTAGCGAAACGATGAAAAGATAGGCGAGAACGGACGTCGGACGAAGAAGTTATGATTTTATAACGAAGTTTTTCTGTCCGAGCCTCCTAAAAATAATTAATAAAAATAAAAGTCAAAATGAGTCGACGGAGTCTAAACGAAAGTTGTAGAGCGTAGTCTCACCTTCGCGTGGATATAAAGAGCGTCGAAAACGGAGTTCGTATGAAGGAGATATGAATTTTTGAAGTTTAATAAATATTTAATATTTATTTTTATTTATCCTTCGATATTATCCGAAGAAGGGTTAGGCGGTCTATCCGAAGTACGCGCCGCGTACTGCTGTACGCCCCGCGTACAGCGAAGGGAACTCGAGTATTCCGAATTCGTATGCAATGACGTATGAGGGCCGATGACGTAAGCGCTGACGACCCCCGAGACGTACGCCCCGCGTAGCCTCGTACGCCCCGCGTACGTGCGAGGGTCCAACACTATAAAAGAGGATCCGAAGGAAGCTCATTTCTCATTCAAAATTTCTTCCTTCTCTCTAGTCCTTTGCCTCGTTTTGCGTGCCGATTGTATCCCGAAGCCCCGGTATTATTCCCGAGCCCCGAAGCGAGATCCGAAGCCCCGAGAATCTCGAAGAGCGTTATTCCCGAGCCGAAGCCCTGCCCGCGAGGAGCCCGGTTTTTGTGAAGATCTTCCAGATCTACGGAGAGACACTGCTTCTATAACCCGTAGTGCTGTCGGATCATCTTCTGATCAAGTGAGTGTGTAGTTACCTTCTTCCAACACATTATTATAAAGTATTTTATATAAAATACATGCTATGTGTATATATTTTGTTGTTATATGTGTGAATGTATATTCACTCTCTTCTATCTCATAGATCTGAGTTATTCTCTATGAAATATGTGTTATGTGTGTGTGCCTCATCTGTTATGTGAAATATGCATTGATCAAAGCATGCTATACATGTTTTTATCTATGTATAAAAATGTATATATTTATCTACTAATATGTTGGGTAGAACATGGGTAGATAGTTGGTGTGTAATAAACAGATGAGAGGCCTCGTTGTTGTTTGATTTAGTCATCTAGCGGAGTTTAGATGACGACCATTGGCTATTCTAGACAGTCTTGTGGAAACATTAGCAGGTTCGCCACCTGTAGGTGTTAATGAACTTGGGTGTTCATTCGCTGTACTCCATCCCCCTCATGGTTGCCTTATTTGACTTATATTGCCGAGGTACCCCCGAAGCATGTGTTGTCGCCCCGATGAAGTATTCTTAGACTAGGTCCCTTGTGTTAGTTGTTTTAGAGACATAAAGTGAGAATAACGGGAATGGGTAATTGGGTTATTGTTGGTTGGTGAAAATTAAATATGATTATTTATTGTGGGTTGAAAACCCTATATGCTCACCAGGCTCCCAAGCCTGACCCACTCAGTTTTATTTGTATTACAGGAAGTGGCGCGAGGGCATGAGATGGATGAACCATCAGTTGTTTTGATTGCAAGTCTGTATATGTTTATATTTGTTGAATGACTTGTAATTTATTCGTTTATGCTTATTGGTCTGTATCGGAACATGACACCCCGAGTTTTGATTATAATGAAAAATACATTTCTTTTAAGAAATGCTTTGGTAAACATTGTTTTATCATGTTTTGTTTTTGGGAACAAATTCCGCAACTCTTTCAAATCAAAAGGATTTACTCTGAAAATTATTTTAAAAGCATAAATGAAATCGGTGTTTTCTGGCCGAGATTTTGGGGATGTCACAGTTGGTATCAAAGAATTAGTTTAAGCGAATTAGGAATTTGTAGGATTTCTAGACTTAAACTTAAAATGCTAAGTGAAATGTTGAGATGTGTGTCTGTGATATTTTAGACACGAGCACTAGTTTATTTTAGGAAAATTGCCTAAAATGCTTTTATGTGCTAAATGTTATATGTTTGCCATATATGATATTATTTGTTCGGATCTATGGTCTGTTGCCGACCGGATCTGGAAACCTTATGTGTGTAGGATTCTAAGCGTACGTCTACGATATTAGAACTAGCATGTAAACGTTTCGGAGTGATAAGGATGATTTGATTATCTACCATGATTGGGGATCTAATTTCACCTTATTCGGTGTGTAGATCAAAATGGTGAGAACAAGAAGTGGAGTTGGAAATGCTGACGAAAACAGGAATCAACCACCAGTGATTGAACAAGTACCTGTCATAGCAGCAGCACCTGAGCCAATAACCATGGCTGGTGTGCAAATGATGATTCAGACGATGTTGGATCTTCAGATGGATGAAACTAGACGGTTGCTTCAACAAAATCGTGAAGAACTGTCAATTCGTGTGGAGGAGCCTGAATTAAATGAAGGGCACTCGGAAGGTGGAAACTTCAGTGGGTCTATTGGTCAAGCCAACCCACCGATAGTTAGGCAAAACAACCATGATGGAAGGAATGATGGAATGGGATGCAAGTACAAGGACTTTCTAACTTGAAAACCATCGACCTTCAATGGAAAGGAGGATCCGATTGGAGTTATGGATTGTATCTCCGAAATGGAGTTAGCCTTCATGACGTGTGGCTGCAGAGACAAGTTGCAGACTATCTATGCAGTGCGTTAGTTCCGAGGTGGAGCCGTTCGTTGGTGGAACACTCTAGGGAAGACGTTAAGCCCTAATGAGCCACTGCAATTGACATGGGCAGAATTCTTGGTGCAGTTCAAGCGCAAGTTCTGTTCGGCTCAAAATTTGTTGGAGTTGGAGAACAAGTTCCTGACATTGACGAAAGGAAGCATGTCAGTTGATGAATACACCAATAGCTTCACCGATAAGATGGAGTTTTCCTTGCGTATCGTCCCAGACGAGTTGACAAAGGTGGACCGGTATGTGAAGGGACTCCCATGGGAGTACGAGGTGCCAGTACGTCAGGCACTTACTCTAGAGGCAGCTATCTGGGCTGCTAAGTCTGTTGAGAACATGATCAAGGGAAGAACCGCCGACAAGGTTGAAGTTGGCGAGAAGAGAAAGTTTGAAGGAACTTCAGGTTCCAATAAGAAAAGTAAATTTTTGAAGTCAAATTCGAAGAAGTTTGGAGGAAAGGGAGGCGAAGCAAAATGGTGTGAGAAGTGCAAGAAAAAGCACTTTGGGAAATGTAGCGAGGATGTGACCTGCTACAAGTGTGGAAAGGTTGGACATTTTGCCAATGAATGTCCGAACAACAAAAGGATGTGTTTTAGTTGTAATGAAGAGGGGCATATTTTGAAAGACTGTCCAAAGAAGAAGGAGGCAGCTAGGCCCAACATTCCACCAAAGCCGAAGGCGAGAGCCTTCCAGATGACACTTGAGGCTGCTAAAGATTAAGCTGATGTCGCTTCAGGTACCTTTCTCATAAACGAATTACCTGCTCAAATTTTGTTTGATTCTGGAGCCAACTACTCCTTTATTTCGCATGAGTTTGGTAGAAAGCTAGCTTTGCCTATTGATAGACTAGATGATGCTTTATTAGTCGAAGTAGCTATTGGCAAGTTTGTACCTGTTAGCCATCGTATGAAAAACATCTTAATTGATCTGAATGGGAATAAGTTTCACGAGGAATTATTCCTTATAGAGCTTAATGGTTTCGACATCGTTTTGGGAATGGATTGGCTTAGCGCCAATGATGCCGAAATTTTATGCAAGAAGAAGATAGTTAAAGTAAACCCGCCTGGAAAAGATTCGTTTATGGTGTATGGGGACAAACGCAGAGTGAATTCTGGAATCATTTCTCTAATGAAAGCCAGAAAGTGTTTGACCAAGGGATGTACATCATATCTAGCATTCGTGATTGATGCTAAGAAGGAAAAGAAGGTGATGCAGAGTATTCCAGTGGTGTGTGATTATCCGGAAGTGTTTCCCGAAGACCTTCCTAGATTACCACCTGATAGACAAGTGGAGTTCAGAATAGACTTGTTACCAGGAACCACGCCAATAGCAAAAGCACCTTATCGATTAGCACCGACGGAGATGAAGGAGCTAATGATGCAACTTCAGGAGTTATTGGACAAAGGTTTCATTAGACCTAGTTCATCGCCCTGGGGAGGTCCGGTGTTATTTGTGAAGAAGAAAGATGGAAGTATGAGAATGTGCATCGATTACAGAGAGCTGAACAAGGCAACAATAAAGAATAGATATCCGTTGACGAGGATTGATGACCTATTTGATCAATTGCAAGGTTCGAGCTATTTCTCGAAGATCGATCTAAGGTCAGGATATCATCAGCTGAAAGTAAGAGAGCAAGATATCGAGAAGACTGCATTCAGAACTAGATATGGACACTACGAGTTCTTGGTTATGTCGTTTGGACTAACCAATGCTCCGGCAGTGTTCATGGATTTGATGAATAGGGTTTGTAATCCGTTCCTTGATAAATCCATGATAGTGTTCATAGACGACATTCTGATTTACTCGAAAAGCCAGGAGGAGCATGGCAGACACTTGCGAGAAGTGTTAGAAGTTTTGAAGCAGGAGAAGCTGTATGCGAAGTTCTCCAAATGTGATTTTTGAATTCGTGAAGTCCAATTCTTGGGTCACGTGGTCAACCAAGAGGGGATAATGGTTGATCCAGCGAAGATCGAAGCTGTGATGAAGTGGGAACAACCGAAAAGTCCCACGGAGATTCGAAGCTTTTTAGGATTAGCCGGATATTACGGAAGGTTTATCCAAGGTTTTTCCTCGATCGCTACTCCATTGACAGCTTTGACCCACAAAGGAGCTACTTATTCTTAGAGTGATAAGCATAAAGAAGCAATCGAGAGGTTAAAGAAGAAGCTATGCGAGGCACCGATACTTTCTTTACCCGATGGAGTTGAAGACTTCGCCGTTTATAGCGATGCGTTTGGGGTTGGATTGGGTTGTGTTTTGACCCAAAGAGAAAAGGTGATAGCATATGCGTCTCGACAGCTGAAAGAGCATGAAAAGAATTACCTGACTCATGATTTGGAGTTGGCAGCGGTAGTTTTCGCTCTGAAAATATGGAGGCATTACCTCTATGGCACGAAGTGCAAACTTTTTATTGATCATAAGAGTCTCCAATATCTCTTTAATCAGAAAGAATTGAATATGAGGCAACGACGCTGGCTAGAATTACTTAAAGACTACGACTGTGAGATACTTTACCACCCCGGTAAAGCTAATGTTGTTGCTGATGCTCTCAGTCGGAAAGTCAATCTTGAAAGGAAAAGGCCAAGAGCGTTGAGAATAGAAGTTGTCTCGACAATTGTGGAGAGTATAAAGAAAGCTCAAGAGGAAGCTTATGAGAAAAATGACCGAAAGGAGGAACGTTTGGGTAAAACGTTGGTATTTGGTACAAACGGTCATGGACTGAAGGTATTCCAAGATCGTATTTGGGTACCTAAGTCAGGAGGAATTAGGGATCTTCTGATGGAAGAAGCTCACAAAACCATGTACTCAATTCATCCTGGTAGCACTAAAATGTATAAGGACCTGAAACCCTACTATTGGTGGTCGACGATGAAGCTTGATGTTGCAAAGTATGTGGCTGAGTGTGTTACTTGTGCGAGAGTCAAGACACAACATCAGAAACCGTACGGGAGTTTAGAACCATTGCCTGTGCCTATGGGTAAGTGGGAAGACATTGCTATGGATTTTGTCACTAAACTGCCCAGAACAAAGAATGGTCACGACATGATTTGGGTGGTCGTTGATCGGCATGATTTACGTGAAGGAAATTGTGAGGCTTCACGGTGTTCCGTTAACGATTGTATCGGATCGTGATAGCCGTTTCACCTCAAGGTTTTGGAAAAGTCTACAAGAGGAAATGGGTACCAAGTTATGTTTAAGTACAACTTACCATCCGCAGACTGATGGTCAGAGTGAAAGAACAATACAAACACTTGAAGATATGCTTAGAGCATGTACCTTGGAATTCCTAGATAATTGGGATGAACATTTACCATTGGTAGAATTTTCCTATAATAATAGTTTTCACTCGAGCATTAAGATGGCACCTTATCAAGCTTTGTATGGACAGAAGTGTCGTACGCCGTCTTGTTGGCTTGAGGCTGGGGAAAAGCAGTTTATGGGACCGGAGATGGTCCATCAAACCGCTGAAAAGCTGAAAATAATTAGGGAAAGAATGTTAGCAGCTCAAGATCGTCAAAAGAGCTATGCTGACAAGAAGCGAAGACCGATGACTTTTGAGATTGGAGATTCGGTTTTGCTTAAAGTCTCGCCGTGGAAGGGACTTATAAGATTTGGTAAAAGGGGAAAGTTGAGTCCAAGGTTTATTGGACCGTTTAAAGTTCTTCAGAGGATTGGGAACCAAGCTTACAAGCTCGAATTACCCGAAGAACTGAATGGAATTCACAACACTTTTCATGTGTGTTATTTGAGGAAGTTCACGGGAGAAGTTCCCGACATAATTCCAATTTCTAAATTGAGAATTGATGAGAACAAAAGGTTGATTGAAGAACCAGAGGCAATTGTTGACCGAAAGACTAAGAAGTTGCGACGCAAAATGGTTGGGTTAGTGCTTGTCCGATGGAAACACACGAATGGGCCGAATCTCACCTGGGAGACGGAGAGTGACATGATGAGTCGCTATCCGCCTTTGTTTGCTGGTGTGTGATTCCGGGACGGAATCATTCTAAGGTGGAGAGAATTGTAACGCCCGTGTTTCTGGGCTTGCCATTTTTAGCAATGTAATAGTCTAGGTTAACTTTTGTAACCCCTATTTGAAATAATAAAAATGTATTATTTGTGATTTATGTGTGTGTTCTTAATTATTATAATTTAATGAATTAAGAATAAGATAAGCGTCAAAATTAAAGTATTAGATATGCCCGATATCTTTGCATAAAGTTGTAGTGGTTGAAACAAGGATTCCGGAGATATAAGAAATGCCAAAATCCGAGTTATAACGAAGAAGTTATGACCAGTCGAAGTTTCGCGACAGAACCGGCACGACGCCGAGTGACGTAAAATATGAATTTAAGATAGAGCGATATTTAGCCTTAGCGATCTAAACGAACGTCGTAGATTTCGTTAAACCGAGAGCGTGCATAAAAGGAACGCCCAAATCTGACTTCGTATGAGGAAGTTATGATTTTCTGAAGTTTCGACGTGGCAGTATGCAGCCCGAATACTCGATTTGAGATCGAGCGGTTTTTAGCCGAAACAATCTAAATGAGAATCGAAGATCTCGTTGTTAGTAGCGAAACGATGAAAAGATAGGCGAAAACGGACGTCGGACGAAGAAGTTATGATTTTATAACGAAGTTTTCTTGTCCGAGCCTCCTAAAAATAATTAATAAAAATAAAAGTCAAAATGAGTCGACGGAGTCTAAACGAAAGTTGTAGAGGGTAGTCTCACCTTCGCGTGGATATAAAGAACATCGAAAACGGAGTTCGTATGAAGGAGATATGAATTTTTGAAGTTTAATAAATATTTAATATTTATTTTTATTTATCCTCCGATATTATCCGAAGAAGGGTTAGGCGGTTTATCCGAAGTACGCGCCGCGTACTGCTGTACGCCCCGCGTACAGCGAAGGGCACTCGAGTATTCCGAAGTGGTATGCAATGACGTATGAGGGCCGATGACGTAAGCGCTGACGACCCCCGAGGCGTACGCCCCGCGTAGCCTCGTACGCCCCGCGTACGTGCGAGGGTCCAGCACTATAAAAGAGGATCCGAAGGCAGCTCATTTCTCATTCAAAATTTCTTCCTTCTCTCTTGTCCTTTGCCTCGTTTTGCGTGCCGATTGTACCCCGAAGCCTCGGTATTATTCCCGAGCCCCGAAGCGAGATCCGAAGCCCCGAGAATCCCGAAGAGCGTTATTCCCGAGCCGAAGCCCTGCCCGCGAGGAGCCCGGTTTTTGTGAAGATCTTCCAGATCTACGGAGAGATGCTGCTTCTATAAGCCGTAGTGCTGTCGGATCATCTTCTGATCAAGTGAGTGTGTAGTTACCTTCTTCCAACACATTATTATAAAGTATTTTATATAAAATACATGCTATGTGTATATATTTTGTTGTTATATGTGTGAATCTATATTCACTCTCTTCTATCTCATAGATCTGAGTTATTCTCTATGAAATATGTGTTATGTGTGTGTGCCTCATCTGTTATGTGAAATATGCGTTGATCAAAGCATGCTATACAGGTTTTTATCTATGTATAAAAATGTATATATTTATCTACTAATATATTGGGTAGAACATGGGTAGATAGTTGGTGTGTAATAAACAGATGAGAGGCCTCGTTGTTGTTTGATTTAGTCATCTAGCGGAGTTTAGATGACGACCACTGGCTATTCTAGACAGTCTTGTGGAAACATTAGCAGGTTCGCCACCTGTAGGTGTTAATGAACTTGGGTGTTCATTCGCTGTACTCCATCCCCCTCATGGTTGCCTTATTTGACTTATATTGCTGAGGTACCCCCGAAGCATGTGTTGTCGCCCCGATGAAATATTCTTAGACTAGGTCCCTTGTGTTAGTTGTTTTAGGGACATAAAGTGAGAATAACGGGAATGGGTAATTGGGTTGTTGTTGGTTGGTGAAAATTAAATATGATTATTTATTGTGGGTTGAAAACCCTATATGCTCACCAGGCTCCCAAGCCTGACCCACTCAGTTTTATTTGTATTACAGGAAGTGGCGCGAGGGCATGAGATGGATGAACCATCAGTTGTTTTGATTGCAAGTCTGTATATGTTTATATTTGTTGAATGACTTGTAATTTATTCGTTTATGCTTATTGGTCTGTATCGGAACATGACACCCCGAGTTTTGATTATAATGAAAAATATATTTCTTTTAAGAAATGCTTTGGTAAACATTGTTTTATCATGTTTTGTTTTTGGGAACAAATTCCGCAACTCTTTCAAATCAAAAGGATTTACTCTGAAAATTATTTTAAAAGCATAAATGAAATCGGTCTTTTCTGGCCGAGATTTTGGGGATGTCACACTTCAGTTGTAATATACTTTGCAAAAAATGGTGCTTTTTGATTGAATTAAGTCTCATAATCATTCACAGTCGTTCCTCCCTGTTTAAGCTCGAGGAATTCTTTCTCCAATCTTCTCCTTATGTCTAGAGGACAATACTTTCCTAGCAGACAAGTTTTGAACATTTCCCAAGATAAATTATCCTGGTCATACTCATTGAGAGCTTTAAATGTTGCTTCCCACCAGACTAAGGCTTCTACGATGAGCATTGTAGAAGCATAATTAGCTTTGTCTTCATCAACCACATGAGAGATACAAAATACTTTTTATGTGTTTTGGATCAATGTAAGAACAACAATGGGATTAAGAACACCTAAAAACTTCGTAGCACCATTACTCTTGAAAGTTTTGATTGAGGGACGTTTCACCTCCCCTTTTGAAGATTCTTCGGTGGCTTTCTCTTTACCTTTATCACTATTCTTTTTGTGTTCTTTGAGAGTCTGCCGAATAACACCAGTGAGTTTATCCATAAGTCGCTCTTTACGAGGGGATACTGGAGTATTTATTTCATTGGGATGAGGATCTCCAACCACATCTGGTGTATGGCTACTCACCTGTTCAACCATTGTTATGAAAATTTGGAGTAATATAGTATTTTAGAATATTAGGATTTATAATTACCTAATACTTTACTTAATTCTTTCGTATGTTTTGTATCCATATACTTACAATGAATCCATTCATATATTAAACTTCTGACGGTTTAAGTATAAATACCAATCCGTGATATTTAGTTCACTTAAACTACTGCTCTGATACCGTGATTGAGAGAACCACTACTTCTCTAAATCTTACCACATTATAACTCCAAACATGCTACATGCATATTCATAATATAATTTACAAAAGAGTGGATACAAACCAACTATGAAGATTTTTATAGATTTTATATATTACATAACTTCCCAGGAAATTATACACTAAGTACAAAAGTGATAATATTAAGTATTCTACATCTTCTTACAGTACATAACTATACCCGCTTATCGCCTGCAATAATTAAACACTAAGAGGGATAAGCATGTAATGCTTAGTGAGTTCAATAACATTTATAATATAACATTATTTCATATACGTATCAATATGACAGAAGCAAAGAGGGACAAAGAACAACAAAGGCATAAGTGTATCATAAGACATGCTTTCTATATCAACCAATGATTTGATTCAAAGATTTACGATCAATGAGACACAATGATTTGAAGTTGATACACTTCAATAAAACTTCAGCCCAAGTGGCCTAGCCACAATCATTACCATAGCAGGAGGAGACGAACACTTGGTCCCGAGGGACCAGAATATCGTCCACGCTATAACCCAATGTCAAGCCATCAGTTCTCCCCAGTAGCAGGAACGTCACAAATCCTGCTTTTTGCTCAACAACCTCCGATGTTCAACGCCTATTTCCAACAGTCGTACGTATTAGACCATCAAGCACGGCCATCGCAAGAGCCTAGCCAGAACTCATCTATAACACAAAAACTCAACACCTTCGCTCAACAGCCTTAAGGGGAAATTCCGAACATGCTCCAGTAGCTAGAGAAAAGCTCACAACTACAACAAAGCACACAATCGATCTCCCAGCAGCAACCATACATCATGTAAGCAACAATTTTTAATAAAGCATATAGGAACCCGTCTTACGCTCAATAATTTACGATATTCAGTGGTTTTCCATACTCTCACCTCGAAAAACCAGTGAGAAGCACCAGTTCTGCCTTTTTCTAGGAGCTTTTGTAGTATGAGATCCCACACTCGGCGATAATACCAAATATCCCCAAGTATGATGGAACAACTGACCCCGACGAGCACATCGAGACCTATAAGTGGACAATGACATCACTGAGGATGGATATGCGGTTCATGTGTACGTATTTCCCTGTTACATTATCCAGAAACGCCAGAATATGGTTCAAGGCGTTGCAACTGGGCAACATCATGAGTTTTGAACAACTAAGATACATTTTCCTCAACAACTTCATGTAACTAAGGAAAGGCAAGGGAGATGCAAACTCCATAATTTCATGCATGGAAAAAGAAGGAGAGTCGATATGGGAATATTATGATAGATTCATGTTGGAGATACTTAATGTACCAGGACATGAAGAGTTCCTTGTAACCGGTGACGTCGCCCTTGGTCTACTCCTCGACCCTTTGTCAAAAAAGATGTAGGAGATGGTACCTCAGTCGAGAGACGAGCTCAAATATAGAGTCGAGAAATACCTCCGGGATCGAAGGTGAGGAATGGTAGAAAGCCAATTTAAAGGCCGTCACCAATGTGTATATAAAAAAATAAGAAGCAAACTCCCACGTAATCCCCAATCATTGAGATCACTGATGGGATGTCAAGCCCACCAAGCAAATTACACCCTTTGATTGCTAAATAAACGTAATATAATGGTAAAAAGGGGTATCGATCCTCGGGGAAATGGTTGTATTCAATCACCAATGCAATTCAATAGAACTAGTGAAATTAAACTAATTAACGACAATTAAACTAAAGGGGGGGGGGGTTTGATTACTTGAAAACTAAAATATTTGAATATCTAAAAACCTTGCAATTAAGCAAGTTGATGAGATGCTCAAAGGTTGGGAATAATTGGTTAACTAAGGCAATTCAACACAATGAACATTTGTGTGTTTACCATTAGGATCTAATACAAAGCTTATCCTTCATCCCAAATTGGTTATAGCAATCATGAAGCATGATATGCCAAGATTCCTCATAGGTAGTATGGAGGTTGGGGAAGCCCACAACACACCTTCTTAATTAAGATCAAGGGTCAATTGAAGCAATTAATCCCAAGAAATCAATTAGCCTTAAGAATGAAGGAATCCCCAATTCCTAGAGGATGTCAAATGCTTACACATCCATAAAGGAGATATGATTCATAAGCTAGAGATGATTTCTACCGTCATAAAGCCTTTGTTCTAGATAAATTCAATGATCTAATGTAGAATCAATGAAATAAATCAACTATTGCTCAATGAAATACTAAGCTCGTGATCAAAGCATCAAATAAGCATAAGAATTGCAAACTAGAATCATAAACATGGAATAAATTGATAATCAACATAAATCCTTCAAAACCCACAAACATTCATTGGTTTTCAGCCAAAGTTAACCAAATAAGAGTATTAGCCACTCATGGCAACAAAGTAACAAGAACTATAATTTAATTGCATAAAGAAACTACCTAAGATTTGGAAAGATGAAAGGAAATGATTTAGCTCCCAAAATCGCCTCTTGCAGGTCTCCAATGGTGGAAAATCGTGAATGAGCCTCTAGATCTGATCCCTAAGAGTTATGGTGTGCCAAATGACTAAAATGCCCAAACTGGGCAGTTGCGCGGGTACCCGCGCGACGAAAATTCCACCCGCACAAATGTTGCTGTAATGCTATTGGTCCACCAAGCCACTCCACCCTTCCACTAACAAAGATTCCTTTGGTCCCCCTCCTTGTCCAGGTAATTTGAAATGCACCAATCATCATTTAGCCACCAAATGGATACTCCAAGTCCAAAATTTGAATTTTATGATCCATCTTCACAAGCCCAAATAATCCAAGTCAATAACTTTCAAAGCCCAATTCTTCCTCTTTGATTCCTCCAGGCCCAATAATGCCTCGGGAGCCCACTATGCCCGTCTCCAATCAACCCGCCACCGCAACAAGCACTGAAAAACCTACAAAATATCTCATGCAACATAACAAGCACCCGGTACGATCCATACTAAAGAAAAATAAATAAAATACAATGCATTAATGATAAAAAGATCTAAAAATCTAAAATATACTAATAAAAATAAGGAAATAAAATAAGCTATCAATCACCACAACAGAAGCCACGACAAGCACAACCGTCACTCGAGACACGCTTCTCACAAATTTCTCCCTTTTGGCAAAGATGATCCCCGTAGCCACCGAGATGAGGTGCATGTAGTTGAGAAAACACCCTCAAAGGTGAAGAAAGAGAAAGGGAAATATTGTGCGTACCACAAGAGCAAAACCCACGATACTGGAGAGTGAACAATCCCGAACAAGTAAGTGGATGAAAACACTTAATGGTTGACCTCACAACAATTGCAAAGGACTTGAAGTGTAAGTTCGAAGCTTACAAGAGGAATTCCTGAGATTGAAAAGTTGCCGACAAACGTCAAGTTAAGGAGGAGATTCTTACCATCGGGAAACTTCACGAGTGGAGTGAGTGCGAAGAGGCAGACGACACTATCGAGGTACTACTGAAAAACATCCTCAATATCAGCTTCTCATTAAAAGACCCATGAGTGCCTAGCTAGAATCCTAGGGATCAACTCGTGATAATGCCATACATGCATCAAAATCAAATTCATGAAGTGCTAATTGATAACGATAGTAGCACCGACATTCTTTACGAATACTATTTCCACCAACTCCTAGCCCCTAGGGAGAAGGCCTAAAACCTTCAACCAGGGGTCCACTCATCGGGATGACGGGACATCAGCTATGGACGATGGGCACCATTAACCTCCCACTTACCTTGGTCAGCCATGACTATAAAGAAACAACCACAAGCGTAATAGAGTTCTTAGTAGTACGTCACTTAACCGACGATGACACGCTCCTCGGACGACTATCGCTTTTTCAGCTCTAGGCTATACCATGAACAAATTACGGCAAGGTAAAGTTTAGCACAAGCACATGGTCAGCCACAATCGTTGCACTCAACCTAACAAAATGCCGCCAAACTATCTCTACATTAGAAACAGTAAACATTCCAAAGAAACGAACAACGAGTCATCACTTGAAGAAGAATCTGATCATGATGACTACCACATGAGACCAAGATGACAGGAAAAAGAATGCCTTGATTAAAGAAAATCTCAGGAAGGGGGGGGGGGGGGGGGGGAGGGCGTGGTAGCAGCAACACGACCACGTCGAAAATCGTAAAGGCAATTAGCATGAGCACTCACCCACCATCCGACAATAAGAAACCACTGTGGGTGCAAACAGGAGTGTATCGTTCATTCCATCTCGAGCGAGGATGTGCCACCCAACAATACCAAAAAGACCCCTCAGCCACTAGATAAAACACATAACAAGGTCTGGAGACATCGAGGCACAGAGCAAACAGTGACACGTACACTTAAAGATCCTATGGTCGAGCATGATCCCCAAGAGGAAACTACGAACACCGACACGACATCGTTCGGCAAGAAAATAAAAAAAGAGGTCAACCCACAACAAATCACCGAAGCCCCGGAAACCTTCGACAGGTTCAAATCGTGCTTAGATCTCCATCTATACAAGCTACTCCCTATCAATTCCCCAAATAACGGTGCATGGGGAGGCCTGAGAGTTGTGATAAGGTGAATAGGAAGCAAAAACCACTCGCCCCCATAGAGGAACCAGGCAAACAGAACCAAGGGGCGAAGGGATCTGAGAATCGTCTTCAAAAGGACAACTCAACGAGGAATGCTAAACCAAAAAGACCCCTCAGCCACTAGATAAAACACATAACAAGGTCTGGAGACATCGAGGTACAGAGAAAATAGTGACACGTACACTTAAAGATCCTATGGTCGAGCATGATCCCCAAGAGGAAACTACGAACACCGACACAACATCGTTCTGCAAGAAAATAAAAAAAGAGGTCAACCCACAACAAATCACCGAAGCCCCGAAAACCTTCGACATGTTCAAATCGTGCTTAGATCTCCATCTATACAAGCTGCTCCCTATCAATTCCCCAAATAACGGTGCACAGGGAGGCCTGGGAGTTGTGATAAGGTGAATAGGAAACAAAAACCACTCGCCCCCAGAGAGGAACCAGGCAAACAGAACCAAGGGGCGAAGGGATCTGAGAATCGTCTTCAAAAGGACAACTCAATGAGGAATGCTAAACCCCAACACGCGCAGAAACATAATTAAACCCCAGGGAAGCATGCCTGTGGAATATCCATGGTGCCAGGGCACATGCACCATAGGACCACCCCCATCGGAGACGTGCCTTACAACTTGAAAAGAGACATAAAACAATGTCACCACTTGGGTTTTCAAGCAGGTCGTTGCGAAAACCAAACTTTTGGTGATAACACCAACAGGACGAGATAACATTCGGACATGAGCAGGTTCAATAAGAAGGATGTTCCCAGGGAGTGTATGAGCAGGATTGTAGATGCACATCAAAGAGGAGTTCATGCCCCAAGAGCAAGGAGAAAAGCCCATACAAAACACGTTCGGGACAAGGGCAATGTAATCAAACTCCAAGCGAATAATCACATCCTAGTGGGCTAGCCTAAGACCCATGCCTTAGTTTATGTTATGATGTAGTCATCTCTTTTTATTTACTCACCAAACAATGTAGCTGTTTCCAAAACACTATTAATGAAGTGAAGGAAGTTGATTATAAAAAAACTATTAGAACGTTTTTTACTACTCAAACTTGATATCATTTACATAAGAGGTTGTGAACATTTACCAAATGGTAACAAGGACTAATCATATACATCATTTAAGTGAAACTGTTACGAGAATGAAATTATAGGGTTCAAAGGCTCATAACCTTTCCCTAAAACATGCCAACTAATCCCAAAGAGCCATAGCTCCTGATAATGACATGAATAAAGGCTTCAAAGGATCATAACCTTTCCATTGACACAAATATTACCAAATTCCCAAATGCCTCGAGGTGATGATTTTGGCTTGACTTAGAAGTTTAAGACTCGAGTGCGACCCTCTAAGACTCGGGACTTAGAACAAAGTTCCAAAAATGGTAGTTAGTAAACTTTAGCTAAAAAGGGATACCCTAACAAAGAAAACTGAATAGAAAGATCCAGTATAGAAATAATGATCTATGACCCAAAGAAAGGACAAAACCCAAGATCATAACATGATCTCCCATAATAGATCCAAAGGACCCTAAGTAAACACGGGTCCTAGAGTCATAAGCTGGGAAAATCTAGTAACATGGCTATATCGTCTACCCAAAAACTGCTTGTTGAGCAAAAACACCTAATTCCTTATGAAACAAGAAAATAATTATCTTGAGTCGACCCTCAACGCCAACATAAACCCGTGGGGAAGAATTGCCTCAGCAAGGAAAAATAAGGGCACATATTCACCAGTGACCAACATAAACGACCTGGGGATAGAAAAAAAACATTGCAGAAATAGAAATGACCATGTTATCAAAAGACAAAAATACTTGTCCTGCCAGACAACCCCCAAAATTGAAAACTTGTCCTCTTGAGGATATGTTAAGAGCCCATGTTATCGATTTTAATGGGAGTTGGGACTCCTGCCTTCCTCTGGTTGAGTTTTCTTACAACAACAACTATCACTCCAGTATCAGTGCCCCATCATTTAAGCTTCTTTATTGGAGGAAGTGTCGTATATTGTTAGGGACAGTTCGGTGATAGGGTCATGGAAAAGACCAATGTAGTACTCCATACGACAAAGCTTATCCAGTAGATTAGGTAGAGGTTACATATAGCTCAGTTTCGATAGAAGAGTTATGCCAACAAACGTTGCTCCAAGTTGTTATCACCCTAGAAGGGTGTAATACACTTTAAGAAGAGGGGTAAGTAGGGGCCCCGATATATTGGGCTGTTTCGAGTATTAACGATGGTAGGCAGGGTAGCATATCGATTGGATCTGCCTCAGGAGTTCAATCATATTCAAAATACCTTCCATGTTTTTAAACTTCAGAAGTGTGTGGCTGATGATTCAATAATTGTTCCTTTAGATGATATTCAGGTTGATGATGACCTGAATTATGGTAAGATGCAAGTGACGATTGTAGTTTGGAAGACAAAGGCCTTTCACAACAAGGTAGTATCAATGGTCAAAGTTTAGTGGCAGCTTCAGAAAGGTTCTGAATGAACTTGGGAACCTGAGGCAGAGATGCGAGAGCACTGCCCTAAGTTATTCGTAACATCGAACTTTGAGGACGAAGTCTGATTCAAGTGGGGGAGAATTATAACACCTCGATACCATGTATTTTCCATATCTACCCCTTAGTATGAAATTTCTTGCAAAATTTGTCTTATAGCTCACTTAATGAAGAGCTCGTGTTTATGTTAGTACGTTGGGCGTACTCAAGTGTACAGCGGGCGTACGTGCCTAGGGGTGGGGAAACCCTAATTTTTAGGGTTTGAGCTATATTTAAGCATCTTTATCTCCTCGACACCCTTTCCTTCACCAGCCTCTATCTCCCAAATCGACCCTTGCTAACCTTAATCCATTGTATTAGCATTTTGAGTTTAAGAGTGTGTATTTCGTGTTCTTGGAGGAAGGAGAAGATAGTGGAATCATCATGGAAGCTTAAGGTAACCTATATCCATAAGTATCTCACCCTCAAGCATCTATTGAAGGTATAAAGTTTGAAACTTGATGAGTTATTTGCTTAGATCTTGCTAGCCTAGAGTTTGTGTTCATTTTTGGTCCCTTAAGCTTGGTGTTCATGAGTATGGCTTACTTTAACCATAAGCGTTGTCCTTTCAGACGTTTTTAGGTGCTAGAAATTATTAAAAGGTGATCTTGGTCCCTTTCTGTTCTTTATGCATGATTTATGAGGTTTTAGTTTTGTACTAAGTTAAGGTTTGGTTGTTGGACTCATTCTAGCCAAGCAAAGTCATAAAGTTGAAAACTTTATGACTTAGAATATTATTTGGGACTAGATCTGAGATTTGGACGTTAAGTCTTAATGAATTAAGCACTTAACATAAAAGAGTAAATTCAGGCCGAGTAGGGTAGGCGTACCAGGGGGTACGATACACGTACTAGCCAAGAACCTCGTAATCTGGATGGATCGTGACTATGCTTAACATAGTGACTGAGTACACAGGGCGTACATAGTCTATGTTGACTTTCATTGACCTTTGACTTTTTAACATTGACCTTGAACACGATTTTGACCAAGTTTGACTTAGGGCAGTTTGGGTAAACAGAGTAGTAGATTGAGTTTAGGTCATTGCTTATTGTATAGGTGACCGGTAGAGCCAGCGGTTGGAGCAGTGATCTGTTCAACTATATTTCAAACTGTGCAATGAGTTTATCCCCATCGTACTCATGGGTCGAAGGCACCAATGCCAACCCCCTAGGCTATGTATCTTGGTATATAGGATAATGTTATGCTGATTATATGTTTGGTTGGTAGATCTGTATGATTACATGTACTTGCTAGTTATATGTTTATATGTCCCATATGTTGACATAGTATGACTGGGTTGAGGCTGTATTGCTTTGTGCAGTCGACCAACAAAGACGGGCAATCCAATCGGGAGATTGTGTGCCAGTGGTAATCCAATCAGGAGATTGTGGGTCAGAGTTGCAATCAAATCGGGAGATTGTGGCTAGGGTAATCCAATCGGGAGACTGTTAACCCAACATGCAATATGTATATTTTTTGGTTGTGTGTAGTATTGTGGGGGAACTCACTAAGCTTTGGCTTATAGTTTAAGTATTATGTTTCAGGTACTTCAGATGACCGGGACAAGACGAAGGCTTGATCGTACACATCCTTCAGATTTTATGAGATTTGATTTTGGGATACTTTGATTTGTGATTTTAACTTTTGGAAAGTATGTTTTGTAAACATTATGATTTTTGGTTTGGTTTTAAAAAATAAAAATTTTAACTTTATTTTTGGGATGTTACACATTAGAAAATTCATGATGTCCTTTTTTTCTTGTTATGTTGCCATCAATTTTGATAGCGAGATCAGAAAGACTGATAATGATGTTTTAACGCAAAAAGAAGTTCCTATGTCTTGAATAGTACTTCATTTAATATGAAAGATAACTACAATCCATACCAACAACATGACTTTTGTCTAATGGTATGGTGAGATATCATCATGTGTTGAGTGTTTAAGTCCCTTCTAAGACATAGGAGTATTTAAGTGGTAGTTTAAGAGTAGATTAAAGTATATATCGCCATTAAAAAAATCCATATTAATATCTTACATTAGTTGAAGGACCGGTTGTGTTATCTTGACATACATCATGGCATAAATCATAAATATACATGTAAGTTAAAATTTAATGCAAAAGTGGTCGTATGGTCACATTAATTAGTGTATGCTTATTCTAACTAGGATGGTACTTAAAAGGTCAAGCTGTATGCGTTTTATGCTTGACACCTCTCATATTATAGATTTGGGAATTAGCATTTCGGCTAACTTGACCTTAAATGATTTGGAATTTCTTACATTAGGCTATGGGGAGTGGGACTCAGCACTACTCGACAATAATGACATGAACATGAGGAACACCGCCCCTGAACTCGGCATGCCGAGCTCGAAAGGGTAAATCGACATCTCTTCGCTAAGTCTCTTTCTTCATTATCTCTTATTCCCTCCTTTCTTCTTCTCACTCTGCAACCCACCCCTTTCTTCTGGATTCTTCCCCTTGGTGGAGCTGATATGGAGTTCGCATGACTCCTTTCAGCCTTATTACTCACTAGCAATAGCCTGTGGGAACCACGGTTACAAAAATAATTATTTTTTTGTAGTAAAAACTCATAATTCTCAATCGATTATTTTCAATAAATTATTAATTAAACATGATTTTGTAGAATTTTTAATACAAAAATACAATTTATTATTGATAATCATAATTAGAACTTATTCAAGACAAATTTAATTTTCTCTTAAAAATCAGTGATCAAATAAATAATTACTTAATTTATTATCAAAATCAATACTTTTTTAAAAATAAAAATAATGAGAAAATGACAAGTGTCATTTTTATAGAGCATTTGAAAAGAAAATATAAATTATGAAAAAAATGACAAGTGAAATTAATAACTATTCTTTTATTAGTATAGGAAGATTTTGTAAAGACCTAATAACATTTATTCTAAAGTATTAATTTTAAGGTTTTCATTAAATAATGTTTAATTTGTTGATTACATCGAGAGCCTGTAAAATCTATACTTGAAAGTTATAGTTAACGTCTAAGAAAAGACATCGTTCTTTCTACCGGAGTTTGTTTGAGAGGGGCGCGTTCGACTTTTCTTCCTCAAAGTTTTATTTTAAATCATGAGTGAACATTGTTCTTTTTTATTTAGATACTAGTTTATAACCCGTGGAAAACAAAATTACAAAATTAATTAAAGTAAAAACCCAAGATTATGAATCAGTTATTTAAAAAATAAATAAATAAATTATTAATTAAGAGATATTTGGATGGTTATAATCGTTGATTTAAATAAATATATGACTTTATAATATTTATTAATTTCATTTTAATTTTTTTTAATGTAATTAAAGTAGGGAATTTAAAATTTTAAATTTAAAATAAATAATCAATAGGTTTATAAGTAAATGACATTAATTAAAAGCTTTAATATATAACACATGATAAAAAAAATTAAACTTATTTTTTCATTAGAATAACAAAATATTTTATTATAATAAGCACTCGGATCCATTTATGATTCCTCACATAGATGATATAATGAGACTGTGGACTTCACTCTTGTACACGAGGATCAGGACACACATCTTGAACATTGTTCCTATATTGTTTACAAAAAAAAAAAATGTCACATCAACCCTAAGAACATGAACGATTTCCAAATTAAGGCAAAATAATAAAATTACATCTACAACACAACATCGATCACTTTGAGCAATCAAATGGTCTATAATATGATAAACACACATGCATCATAGATAATGAGTTATTTTGTAGATGCATGTAGCAGCTGAATCACTTTATCCAAATTAACAATCGATGAACCAAAAGGAGAGGCACATGCTTTTTCGGCATTGTTCTTCAAGTCGATTGCATTCTTCCTCAACTCGTTCCCTCTTTCTCCATTCATCAACTCAATGACAAGCTTCGCAACTTCCTCTCTCTTTACATCATTGTCAATCTCCATGGCAACCTCCCACTTGTTGCAACACGACCAACAATTTGTTTGTTGGTCACCAAGATATGGCCAACAAATCATTGGGACTCCACCGGATATACTTTCAATTGTCGAATTCCATCCACTATGTGTTAAAAACCCTCCGATTGCTGGGTGATTTAGAACTTGTTCTTGTTGGCACCAACTAGCCAACATCCCTCTACTGTTTGTCTCTTCCAAAAACTCTGCTGGAAGAACGGAAGAGTCCCCCTTCACGAGGTCTGGACGTATTATCCATAAAAACGAATAATTGCTCTTTGCAAGTCCCCAACAAAACTCGACTAAGTGTTCATATGTCATCACTGTGAGGCTACCGAAGTTCACATAAATAACTGAAGATGGTTGTTTAGATTCTAGCCATTTCAAACATTTGTCTTCTTCTTTCCAGAGACTTGAACTGAGTGATGCTACAGATTCATCAACAATTGTCTTCTCTAGTAAATTTAAAGGACCGATTTCATAACATGGAGGAAATATCGAACAAAGCATCTCCAAAAGGTCATGGTCTAGTTCATGAAAGGTGTTGATGATGATAGCTGAAGCTCTTTTTGCTCTCTCTACTTGTAAGCACAAAAACTCACCCATGTATTCGTCAAAAGAGCTGGCGTTTCTGAAATATGAAGGCATGTCTTTTAGTCGTAAACCAGACATGGTGGGTGCACAATCTATCACGGTATCTAAATACCCATTTACTAAAGTACTCGAATCTGTAGAAAACTGATGAAATTAGAAACTAAAGTGCATACGCACATGAATGTATATATGTATAAACGCATACATCCATACATATATCTGATGTTCGAAGAAAATTGAGTGTATAATTACCTTTACGTGGCATTAAACCTCTCTCTAAAAGACTGGGATACTCATGAATACATATTAGACAACCAACACCGCTGGTCCATAGAACTATCTCGGGGATATCAAATTCGCTGGCCACATCATGGGTGAAGCCCATAACAGCGTCAGCCACTATACAAGTCACCGGAGAAGATGAAGCATTCAGTTTGGTAAGGAGACTTTTAAAGGGACCCATAAAATTTTTATCGAAGGACTTGCATAAGGATTCAACATCTTGCGTGGCATCAGGGTTCTGTGACGGAGGAAGGCCATCGGGAATCGTCTCGAAGCAGAAGGTAGGGAGGCCATGTAGGGCGTCGGAGCCCTGAGATTTGAGGAGCCGTTGATGGTTGAACTCGGTGTTAACGAAGGTTATATGAAAGCCTTTGGAATGGAGGATTTTAGCAACTTTTAGCATGGGGTTTATATGGCCTTGTGCTGGGGCTGGTAAGCACAAGGCATGTGGTTTCTTTTGTAAAGAACCCATGGAAGCCTTCTCCATTTTTTTCAAAATTCTGTTGACAGTATGCAGTTAATACATAATATCTTTCTATTTTTATAGCCACGTGGAAGAAGCAAAACACAATTTTTCTTTGATATAAATTATCAATCATTACTTAAAGCGACAGTTTTCTTCTATGTCAATTTTGTGGATTTTTTTGCAAAAATAGAGCACTTAAGTCTTATCCATTCATTTTCCCATAGAGTGCAGGGATAGTGTTATGGGCCACCAATTCAATAATGATTAGATGAATTTACATTAAGGCCCCTTTTAAGTTTCACTTTTACCACTTTAACTTATCTATAATTATATAATATTTGTTCATGAGCTATTAGTTTGTTTGAAATTATTAGAATTTAGAACAAGGTTTTTAGGGGAGGTGATAATCAGAAAATAATATTTAATTAGGTTGTTTGGGATGTGGTTATTAAACCGGATGTGGCCAACCTTATTATTCTCTCGAAAATGATCACGGAGACTAATATATGAAGACGGTTCCTTTTGGTTCTCTTGCGTTAAATTCATTCATAATCTTAAGCTTGATGGAACCTTGCCTAAAAAAACTTTAAAAGGTGTTTGGTTCAACATTTCTTAAATTTAGATTGAGTTTGAAGATAGAGAAATTAATTGGGTGAATACTTTCAAAAGACTAGTGGGAAAGGGAGAAAACATTTTTTTTAAATGATGGCTGGTGTGGTGCATTCTTTGAAAGATAGATGTCCTAATCTTTATGTCATTAAATTAATAAAGATTGCTTAATCATGGATATTGTGATTTTCAGTCCCAGTATGGAAGCTCAACGGAATTGGTTTTGGTTGAGGCAACCGATGAGGGGTCGAGAAGCTAACCAACCTTCCGATTTGATAAATCGTCTTGTGAATTTCCATTTTTCAGGTTGCGCGGACAGTTGTACATGGAGAGATGACAGTAGAGGCGGTTTTGCTGTCAAGTATGTGAGATTGTTGTTGGATACAGATGGAATAACAATTTGTGCTCTTTCAATTGGGTTAAGTGGATTCTTATTAAAATCAATTGTTCTGTGTGAAGATTATTAGAAGAAAGGATTCCCACAATGGTTGTCGGTGCCAACAAACTAAATAACCCTAGATATTACACACAAGATAACGTATAATGGAAAGTGGATCGAATCCACGGAGACTAGTTCCGTTTGCAACTTAATAAAAATCTTTCGTATAAATATTTATAAAATAACAATATAACTAAAGAGAGGGGTTTTTAATACTTTTTTTTGATTTAAGAAACCTAAGTTATATTCAACACTTGAAAATTACAATTCAACAAAAATGAGAGTTCGATAGAAATCAGTAAGACTTCCCATTTTTCAAAACAATTTTTTTTATTTTTAACTAAGGATAAAATATTGTTTCCCAAAAACAATGTCATGAAAAACATAAGTATCAAATACAATCATCCCAAAATATGAGAGTATCAAAGCACGCAGAATCACAGAAACTGTAGGTGAATGTGTACAATCAAACATTTGTCTTCCCGCGATCATCTGAAGTACATGAAACACAGTAAATCAACATCTGTATGAACGAATCTTAGTGAGTTCCTGCAAAATACCACATACAACATATATAACAATACAAAGATGTATCGGGTCTGTATCAACCCCGATTCCATATTAACTTCGAGCCTAGATCGATTCCATCTGGTCTGCCTCAACCCCGAGTCCGTAATGACTCCGGACACAGATCAGCTCTGTTGGGTGTTAGGTGTTGCATCATTGGGCTGTTTTGTATTTAGTCCAATATGTATACGATTTGGACATGTCCAACCATCTTATTAATTAGGGTTTATGTATTTATAGTGCATGCATGCACCGTACGAGGTTAACACTTTTATCTTTGTAAATCATTGTAAACCCTAATCACGCCTCTACAGTTGAAATTCTTCATCAAGTGAAACTCAGGTGTGACTTTTAATGATTCGATATATGTTTGATTATCATTGTGTTTTTGCATTACCTATTTGAATCTTATCGATATTTTAAATTTTAATCTCATCAACTGGTATCAGAGCAGGAGACTATGTAATCTATACGCATTCTTTTGTCAAAAGAAGTTATTAGGGTTTCCGATAATATTGGATCTTGTTCGGTCGTCATCTCTGTGTTCTTGACGTTGTCATTGTAATATCAATATTACCCTAAGTTTTTAGACGTCTGATTCTTGAACAGGTTTCGAAAATCTTGTTAAAATGTCGCACGACGATTCTCAAATCAATTCCATCAACAGTACTGGATCAACAACAAGGATTCCCATTCTCTTTCCCAGCGACTATGAAGTCTGGGCACTTCACTTTGAAGATTATGTTCTAGGTTTAGAAGATAATGGTTACTTCATCTGGCAAGCTATTACTATTAGAAGTTTTGTTCACTCTGGAACAAGAAGGGAGATTAAAACTCAGACCGACCTTAATCGACTTCTTCTTGATGTCAAAGAAGTTCCTCAAGATGAGAGAGACAAGCTGCAGAGCAACATCAAAGCAATGAGAATCATTAGATTCGCATTGCAGTCTAATACGTTTCCTCTTGTTAGTTCTTGTGATACAGCCAAAGCCATATGGGATAGGCTTAAAGAGCTTTATTCAACAAATGCAGATCTAGAGCATTCTACTCAAACGCTCTTGTTGTCTGAATTTGGTGCTTTCGCACAAAATGCTGATGAAAATCTGAGTTAAACGTTCAATCGCTACAATCATCTTTTGAGAATGATGATTAAGCATAGGATTGGACGAGAAACCATCGATCATAAGGTAACATTCGTGAATGGATTAAGGTTGGAATGGATGTCAGTGGTTTCAATGGTGAAAGCTCACGAGCAGTTCATAAATTATACGTTAGCAAAGCTAGTAGGGATCGTGAAATCACACGAAAGTGCAGTGAATAAAGAAACAAAATTTGTGTCTAGCATGGGTACATTGGCTCTAGTTGCAAAGGGGAAACAAGTTGTTGAGGATGATGCTGAGTCTAACCTTTCTGACTGTGAACTGACGAATGAAGAGTTCGCTCTAATGGTGTCGAATCCTAAAAGATCCGCAAAGAAAAAGTTTCCTTTAAAAATCGAAACTAGCAGGGAAGCTACAGTTCAGAAAAGGTAAAAGAGGATAAAGTGAATAGTTTTTATAAAGAAGAAGATAAGAAAGAGAAAAAGCTTGCAGGTGATTTAGTCTATGATTGCAACTATTGTCACGACAAGAATCACTTGGCTAAGGAATGCATGCTGAGAAGAATGAACGAGAAGAAGGAGGGAGAATATGATGAGGCGTAGCATCTTCGCAAGCTTGAGGAAATCAAGCAGAAAAAGAAAGCTTATAACGCTATGCCTGCTTTTAGTCTGCCCCAATTGAAAATGTAGATGAAACCGTAGGTCTCTCTAAAAAGACTTACTGGAGAGTTAAAGGAAGTTATGTAGTTGAACCTTTGAATAAGGTTAATGCCACCTACGAAAAGGGAAGTTCCAGTGGTACCAAGGATAATCCCACTGACAATTCCTCAGTTCATGAAGACACTCATGTGAGAAAGACAAGGGCCAAAATGAATGTTCACAAATCTACTGAATAGTTTGTAGCCCAAAAACATCAACGAAATGCCAGGTACAAGAAAAATCTACGGGAACGAAAGCAATTCTGGAGGTTAAGGAATCCTAACTATGTTCATCATGAAAAGCGTTTCCATCCTCAGACGAATGTTGGATCAGATGCCAATTCCAAAAGCCGAAAGGCCAATTCGCACGCAAATCCGAAAGCGCCTCACCTCGTCAGTCTAACAGCCCTGAGGATCTGAAGCACACAGTTCATCATAGATCCACTGTCTTAAAAACTACTTCTCATTCAAATCATAAATCATCTCCCAAAACCACCTTCGTTTCTAAACCAGGAGTTTCGCACTCTTCCAAATTCTCGCGACAAGATAAAGGGAAGGCAAAGGTTGCTTCAGAGTCTCACATTACTTTAAAATCTAAGGAGGAAGAGAAAAAGTTTGTTTTGAATCAAATAAGAATAAAAAAACTAATTTGAAAGATGATCATATTAAGGCCTTCACAATAAAGAAGAAATAGCAAACAACCTTAATAAAAACGAACTTATATGATTGAGCTCTCTATTGCTTATCCAGTTACTAAAAAAGGCTCACGAGGATGCAAACACCTTTGGGTTCCTAAATCTGCTTAATTTTTGTAGATTATATGTGACTAATAGTTTGATACATAATGGTATATCGACAATGATTGTTTGCGTCACATGACAGGAAGAAAGGAGCAGCTGAGAGAATACAGAGAACTGAAGAATGGTGGTCTTGTAAAGTTTGGTAATAATGTACTTGGAGAAATTAAAGTTTATGGCATGATAACTAATGGGAAATTCTCTATTCACAAAGTGGCATATGTTGAGGGGCTACAAAACACCTTAATAAGTGTTTCATAATTGGTTGTTGGTACACGATTAAAGGTATCGTTTGACGATGAAGCTTCTGAATTTATCGAAAAGAAGACGAAAACAGTTCTGCTTAAATCAAAATGCAAAGGCGAGGTGTATCCATTGAACATCAGTCTAATACGAGGGAAGCCTTCTATTTGTCTACTTAGTAAGGCTGCCATAGACGATAGTTTGTTGTGGCATAAGAGACTTTCTGTAACGCTCGTGTTTCTAGGCTAGAAATTAATATTGGCAAAATGGTCTAGGTTAACCTTTTTAACTCATTTAGAAGAAATGAAAAGGAATTATGTGAATTTTATGTGAATTATGTGTTTTATGCTTAATTATTAGGGTTTAATTAAATAAGAATAAAAATAAGCGTCAAAATTAAAGTGTGAGATAAGCCCGATATCTTTACATAAAGTTGTAGTGGTCAAAACAAGGATTTCAGGGATATAAAGAATGCCAAAATCCGAGTTATAACGAAGAAGTTATGACCTGTCGAAGTTTTGCGACAAAACCGACACGATGCTGAATGTCGTAAAAAAAGTGAGTTTTTGATAAGCTACTTTTTAGCCTTAGTAATCTAAACAAAAGTCGTAGTATTCGTTAAACCTAGAAGTTCGATAAAAAGAACGCCCAAATCTGACTTCGTATGAGGAAGTTATGATTTTCGAAGTTTCAGCTTAGCAGTAGACACCTAAAAACTCGAATTTTAGATCGAGCGATTTTTAGCCGACACAACCTAAACGAGAATTGAAGGTCTCGTCATTAGGAGCACAACGGTAAAAAGTCTGACAAAAACGGATGTCAGATGAAGAAGTTATGAATTTTTAATGGATTTCCTGTCCCGGTCTGTTAAAAATAATAATATAAAATTTAAAGTCAAAATTAGCCGACGAATTCTAAACGGAAGTTGTAGAGCGTAATTTTAGCTACGTGTGCATAAAAAGAACGTCAAAAATGAAGCTCGTATGCGAAAGTTACGAATTTTAGAAGATTTTGGCACAAAATTCGAGAAATTTCGCATAGATAAGCTTCATCCGGATGTGCCACGTCACCCTCGCCTCGCATGTGCCACATATCCGAAATATGCTGAGTCACCGAAGCCACCTGGCGAGACGTGTCTCCTTCCCTCGCATCCGAAGTCCGGTCCACTAGAGGTCCGACGCGTGTTCCATTCCTCGTGTCCGAGCCTCGTAGAGGGAGCCACGTACGAAGCCTCAGACTAGACCGCAGTCCAATCAGGAGGCGACAACGAGCCCCTCGCAGGTGCGAGCCATGCGCAGCCCACGTGCGAGCCCTCCCTGCGAGCCTTTGGATCTGCGACGCATGTCCTCTTTCTAGCCGTTGGATCAGAAGCCTCGCCCCTATAAATAGAAGCGTGCGAGACCTCCCGGGTAACTTTGAAAATTTGCCACTTTTAAACCCTTTTCCCATATTTTCTTCATATTAACATCCCGCAAAGCCCCGGTATCGATTGTAAAGCCCGGAATACGCCACGAAGTGCCCGAGAAGCCCGAAAAATTTATTTTTTCGGTTTCGAAGCCCGACTTTTGCAAAGCCTGGTTTCTCAATAAAACTCCCGGTTTTATTAGAAACGATCGTTTTAGGAAATGAATTGCTGCCCGATTATCACCAAATCATGTGAGGGTATAGTCACTTTAATTTTACACATAGATATGAAGTATTTACCTTATAATACGTGCTATGTGTAAATATATTAATTGTTTATTTGAGGTGACTGTTGAGTTGACGGTTTATACAAGTTTTAAAATGTATAAGTATTTTTATCTACAAATATGTTGGGTAGAACATGGGTAGATAGTGATGTGTGATAAAATAAAATTGTGGAGAGGCCTCGATGTGTTTTGAGATCCAGTTATCTAGCGGAGTTTGGATGACGACCACGGACTTTGTAGACAGTCCAGTGGGAAACATTAGCAGGTCCGCAACCTATAGGTGTTAATGAACTGAGAGTGTTCATTCGCTGTACTCCATCTCCATCATGGTTGCCTTTAGGACATGTATGGCTGGGGAAACCCCTTAGCGGTAGTGTCCATCCCGATGATATTCTTTAGGCTAGGTCCCTTGTGATAAGTGTTTAGGGACATAAAGTAAGGATAACGGGAACGGGTAATCAGGGTTATTGTTGATTGATGAACTTAGTAAGTTTATTATTATTGTGGGTTGAAAACCCTATATGCTCACCAGGCTCCCAAGCCTGACCCACTTAGCTTTTTATGTTACAGGAAGTGGACCCCGAGCATAGTCGGAGGACGACGAGAGATTTTTGGATTATAGGCCAGTAGTTGTAAATAACTGTTGAAAGGCTTATAATGTCTTGTTTATGCTTTTGATCTGTATCGGAACATGACATCCTGAGGTTTTGATATATATGGAAAATATATACCTTCTTAATGAAGGATTTTGATAAACTTTTATCATATGTTGTTTGGGGACCAATTCCGCAACATCTTTTAAAAAGATTTCTCTGATTTTATTTTAAAAAACATAAATTAAATTGGTCTTTTTTGGCCGAGAAATTAGGGGATGTCACAGTTGGTATCAGAGTATTCGTTTAAGCGAACTAAGAAATTGTAGGATTTGTAGACTTAAACTTAGAATGCTAAGTGATTATTGTGAGATGAGTGTCTACCGTATTTTAGACTCGAGCACTAGTTTATTTTAGGAAAGATGCCTAAAATGCCCTTATGTGCTAAATGTTATATGTTTGCCATATATGCCATTATTTGTTCGGATCTATGGTATGTTGCCGACCGGATCTGGGAACCTTATGTGTGTAGGATTCTAACCGTACGATTACGAGATTAGAACTAACATGTAAAAGTTTCGGAGTGATAAGGGAAGTAATATGTCTAACAAGGATAAAGACCTAAATTCGCCTTATATGGTATATAGATTGTAATGGCAAGAACTCGTAGTGGAGTTGCAAATGCAAACAGAAACAGGGATCAACAGCCTCAACCTCAAGTAGTTGAGCAAGTACCTGTTGTAAGAGCTGCACCTGAGCCAATGACGATGGCTGGGGTACAACCAATGATCCAGATGATGTTAGATCGCCAGATGGAGGAGACAAGGCGATTAGTACAACAACATAGGGAAGAGACTATGATGCCTGTTGAGCAGCCCGTATTGAATGAAGGGCAATCAGTAGGAGGGAACTATAGTGGGACTCTTGGTCAAGCCAACCCACCGATAGTTAGACAAAACAACCAGGATGGAGGAGTTGATGGACGCGGGTGCAAATACAATGATTTCATGGCATCTAAGCCGCCGTGTCTATCTGGGAGTCCGACACCGGTGGAAGTCATGAATTGGATCTCCGAAATGGAGACGATGTTTGAAAGTTGCGAGTACAGCAACAAACAAAAGACCGCACTTGCAATTCCTCTATTAAAGTCTGGTGTGTTGAACTCGTGGAAGTTACTAGCTAATTCGATGCCCAAGGGAGAAGCTAGTAAGATGTCTTGGGAAGACTTTGTACTACAACTAAAAATGCAATACTGCTCTGAGCAGGATCTTCTGGAAATTAATAATGAGTTCCAGAATTTAAAGAAGGGAAAGATGAGTGTTACTGAATACGTTGCTAGTTTTACTGAAAAGATGAAGCTTGTTCCTTACCTGGTTCCAACTGAACTCTCTAAGATCAACAAGTTTGCCCTCGGATTACCAACGGACTTTGGTCCGATGGTTAAGAAAGCAACCACTTTGAAAGCCGCCATCTGGGCTGCTAAGAACGTTGAGGTTCAAATCAGAGAGAAGGGTCTGGAGAGGGCGGAAGTTGGTGAAAAGAGAAAATTTGAAGGAACTTCATGTTCCAGCAAGAGAAGCAAATTTTCTAAGTTTAAGAAGTTTGTTGGAGGAGGAGGTGAAGTGAAATGGTGTGAGAAGTGCAAGAAAAAGCACTCTGGGAGATGTAGTGAGGAGGTGACTTGCTTCAAATGTGGAAAGACTGGGCATTATGCCAACGTGTGTCCATCCGACAAGAGGGTATGTTTTGAGTGCCATGAAGAAGGGCATGTTTATAAAGACTGTCCAAAGAGGAAGGATGCTGCAAAGCCCAATCTACCACCAAAGCCGAAGGCGAGAGCCTTTTAGATGACACTTAAGGCTGCAAAAGAAGAAGATCAAGTTATAAAGTAGTAATGTGATTAGTAACAAGTGGTTAGGCCTATTAGACGCATAGTATAGGGTAAACTTGAACCTTTGTGTAATCGTTTCAAGGAAATAATATAAACCCTAGTTTTGTCATATGATGAATTGAATGACTATGTGAAATTCTTGTATGGCGATTTGGAGAAACTGCGAGACAATACTTGGGACGAGTATGAGTAGGTGCGAATGGTAGTAGAGGCCTATACTACCGGAAGCACAGGACTCGTACTTGGACCAGGGAAAGTCACAAGGTTACCAAGGAGCTAGTATTTGATTCCGTCTTGTTCTAGTCTGTTGTTACCATCATTTCGGTAATGACTAAGAAGATGATTGTTATTCCGACCTTAGAGGTTATATTGAATCGAGTCCGACTAAGATGGGTATGTTACATGGTTCAGAGAACCAAGTTCGATGTAGCATGTGACTTAAGCCAGAAGATTGAGGTGAAAGATGATTAAAGTGATCAACAGAAGCATCGCACGCATTGTTAAAGAAGTTGATATTTAGGAATGATACATGTTGAACTGTGATTGTATCACATTAGAACATGAAGGAAGGTGTAGTTTGTTCCGAAAATTATACCAAGGAGATTTGAGTCTAAGTAGTGCAATATACAATGAGAGATCACTAGAGCATGACCCACCAGTCTGTTACAATAAATGAAGGAAAGTACTTATTCCAAGAAAAAGAAGGAGTCCTCAATAAGGATTTATTTTGTAACTCGAAGGTTAAAACTGAAAGTCCTATGGAGATCTGAAGCTTTTTAGGATTAGCTGGATATTATCACTGAATTATCCAAGGCTTTTCTTCGATCGCGACTCAATTGACAGCTTTGACCCACAAAGGAGCTGTCTATGCTTAGAATGAGAAGCATAAGGAAGCCTTTGAGAAGTTGAAGAAGAGATTGTGTGAAGCACCGATTCTTTCGTTGCCTGAAGGAGTTGATGACTTCGCAGTTTATAGCGATGCATCTAGAGTTGCGTTAGGTTGTGTTTTGACCCAAAGGGATAAAGTGATAGCGTATGCATCAAGGCAATTGAAGGAACATGAAAAGAACTACCCCACTCACGATTTGGAGTTGGCAGCAGTAGTATTCGCCCTAAAGATATGGAGGCATTATCTTTATGGCACAAAGTGTAAACTTTTCGCTGATCATAAGAGTCTTCAATATTTCTTTAATCAGAAGGAATTAAACATGAGGCAACGACGCTGGATAGAGTTACTCAAGGACTACGACTGTGAGATACTTTACCACCCTGGTAAAGCAAATGTTGATGTTGATGCTCTCAGTCGGAAGGTGAACCTCGAAAAGAAAAGGCCAAGAGCGTTGAGAATTGAAGTTGTCTCTACAATTGTGGAAAGTATAAAGAAAGCTCAAGAGGAAGCTTTAGAGAAAAATGACCGGAAGGAGGAATGTTTGAGTAAAACGTTGGTGTTTGATATAAACGGTCAGGGATTGAAGATATTCAAAGATAGGATTTGGGTACCTAAGACAGGATGAGTAAGAGATCTTCTGATGGAAGAAGCTCACAAGACCTTGTACTCGATTCATCCCGGCAGTACGAAAATATATAGGGACCTAAAACCCTATTACTAGTGGCCGACGATGAAGCTCGATGTTGCTAAGTATGTGGCCGAGTGTGTAACTTGTGCTAGGGTTAAGACACAACATCAGAAACCGTATGGGAGTTTAGAACCTTTTTTCGTACCCAGGGGTAAATGGGAAGACATCACCATGGATTTTGTGACTACACTGCCCAGAACAAGGAACGGTCACGACATAATTTGGGTGGTCGTTGATCTCTTCACTAAGAGTGTGCATTTCATAGCAGCCAAAGAGAAATGGTCTATGGATAAACTTGCGAATTCTTACGTGAAGGAAATTGTGAGGCTTCAAGGTGTTCCGCTAACGACTATATCCGATCATGACAATCGTTTTACCTCAAGGTGTTGGAGGAGTCTATAAGAGGAATTGGGTACCAAGTTGTGTTTCAATACAACTTACCATCTGCAAACCGATGGTCAGAGCGAATGAACGATTCAAACGTTGGAGGATATGTTGAGAGCATGTACCCTAGAATTTCAAGGTAACTGGGATGAACATTTACATTTAGTAGAATTCTCCTATAATAATAGTTTCCACTCAAACATTAGGATGGCACCTTATCACGCCTTGTGTGGGGAAAAGTGTTGAACGCCATCATGTTGGCTGGAAACTAGAGAAAAGCAGTTTATGGGACCTGAAATAGTCCATGAGACTGCTGAAAAGTTGAAAGTGATAAGGGAAAGGATGTTAGCTGCTCAAGATCGACAAAAGAGTTATGCTGACAAGAAAAGACAACCGATATCCTTCGATGTTGGAGATTCGGTTTTACTTAAAGTCTCGCCGTGGAAGGGACTTATAAGATTCGGGAAACGAGGAAAGTTGAGTCCAAGGTTTATTGGACCATTTAAAGTTCTTCAGAGGATCGAGAATCAAGCTTACAAGCTAAAATTACCAGAAGAACTAGAGAGTATTCATAACACCTTTCATGTGTGTTATTTGAGAAAATTCACGGGAGGTGTGCCCGACATAATTCCCATTTTTGAATTAAGGTTGGATGAAAACAAGAGGTTAATTGGAGAACCTTACGCAATCGTTAACCGTAAGACTAAGAAGTTGTAACGTAAGATAGTCAATTTAGTGCCTGTACGTTGGAAACATATAAATGGGCCAAATCCCACCTGGGAAACGGAGAGTGACATAGTGAGTTGCTACCCGTAGTTGTTTGTCGCTGTGTGATTTCGGGGACAGAATCATCCTAAGGGGGAGAGAGTTGTAACGCTCGTGTTTCTAGGTTAGGCATTAATATTGGCATAATGGTCTAGGTTAACCTTTGTAACTCATTTAGAAGAAATGAAAAAGGAATTATGTGAATTTTATGTGAATTATGTGTTTTATGCTTAATTATTAGGGTTTAATTAATTAAGAATAAAAATAAGCGTCAAAATTAAAGTGTGAGATAAGCCCGATATATTTACATAAAGTTGTAGTGGTCTAAACAAGGATTTTAGGGATATAAAGAATGCCGAAATCCGAGTTATAACGAAGAAGTTATGACATGTCGAAGTTTTGCGACAAAACCGGCACGGTGCTGAATGATGTAAAAAAGTGAGTTTTCAATAAACTACTTTTTAGCCTTAGTAGTCTAAATGAAAGTCGTAGTAGTCGTTAAACCGAGAAGTACGATATAAAGAACCCCCAAATCTGACTTCGTATGAGGAAGTTATGATTTTTCGAAGTTTCAGCTTAGTAGTAGACAGCTAAAAACTCGAATTTTAGATCGAGCGATTTTTAGCCGACACAACCTAAACGAGAATTAAAGGTCTCATCATTAGGAGCACAACGGTAAAAAGTCTGACGAAAACGGATGTCGGATGAAGAAGTTATGAATTTTTAACGGATTTCCTGTTCCGGTCTGTTAAAAATAATAATATAAAATTTAAAATCAAAATTAGCCGACGAAGTCTAAACGGAAGTTGTAGAGCGTAATTTTAGCTACGCGTGCATAAAAAGAACGTCAAAAACGGAGCTCGTATGCGAAAGTTATGAATTTTAGAAGATTTTGGCACAAAATTCGAGAAATTTCGCATAGATACGCTTCATCCGGATGTGCCACGTCACCCTCGCCTCGCATGTGCCACGTATCTGAAATATGCTGTGTCACCGAAGCCACCTGGCGAGACGTGTCGCCTGCCCTCGCATCCGAAGTCCGATCCACTAGAGGTCCGACGCGTGTTCCATTCCTCGTGTCCGAGCCTCCCAGAAGGAGCCACGTACGAAGCCTCAGACTAGACCGCGGTCCAATCAGGAGGCGACAGCGAGCCCCTCGCAGGTGCGAGCCATGTGCAGCCCACGTGCGAGCCCTCCCTGTGAGCCTTCGGATCTGCGACGCGTGTCCTCTTTCTAGCCGTTGGATCAGAAGCCTCACCCCTATAAATAGAAGGGTGCAAGACCTCCCGGGTAACTTTGAAAATTTGCCACTTTTAAACCCTTTCCCCATATTTTCTTCATATTAAGATCCCGCAAAGCCCCGGTATCGATTGTAAAGCCCGGAATACGCCACGAAGTGGCCGAGAAGACCGGAAAATTTATTTTTTCGGTTTCGAAGCCCGACTTTTGCAAAGCCCGGTTTCTGAATAAAACTCCCGATTTTATTAGAAACGATCGTTTTAGGAAATGAATTGCAGCTCGATTATCACCAAATCATGTGAGTGTATAGTCACTTTCATTTTACACATAGATATGAAGTATTTACCTTATAATACGTGCTATGTGTAAATATATTAATTGTTTATTTGAGGTGACTGTTGAGTTGACGGTTTATACAAGTTTTAAACTGTATAAGTATTTTTATCTACAAATATGTTGGGTAGAACATGGGTAGATAGTGATGTGTGATAAAATAAAATTGTGGAGAGGCCTCGATGTGTTTTGAGATCCAGTTATCTAGCGGAGTTTGGATGACGACCACGGACTTTGTAGACAGTCCAGTGGGAAACATTAGCAGGTCCGCAACCTATAGGTGTTAATGAACTGAGAGTGTTCATTCGCTGTACTCCATCTCCATCATGGTTGCCTTTAGGACATGTATGGCTGGGGAAACCCCTTAGCGGTAGTGTCCATCCCGATGATATTCTTTAGGCTAGGTCCCTTGTGATAAGTGTTTAGGGACATAAAGTAAGGGTAACGGGAACGGGTAATCAGGGTTATTGTTGATTGATGAACTTAGTAAGTTTATTATTATTGTGGGTTGAAAACCCTATATGCTCACCAGGCTCCCAAGCCTGACCCACTTAGCTTTTTATGTTACAGGAAGTGGACCCCGAGCATAGTCGGAGGACGACGAGAGATTTTTGGATTATAGGCCAGTAGTTGTAAATAACTGTTGAAAGGCTTATAATGTCTTGTTTATGCTTTTGATCTGTATCGGAACATGACATCCTGAGGTTTTGATATATATGGAAAATATATACCTTCTTAATGAAGGATTTTGATAAACTTTTATCATATGTTGTTTGGGGACCAATTCCGCAACATCTTTTAAAAAGATTTCTCTGATTTTATTTTAAAAAACATAAATTAAATTGGTCTTTTTGGCCGAGAAATTAGGGGATGTCACAGTTGGTATCAGAGTATTCGTTTAAGCGAACTAAGAAATTGTAGGATTTGTAGACTTAAACTTAGAATGCTAAGTGATTATTGTGAGATGAGTGTCTACCGTATTTTAGACTTGAGCACTAGTTTATTTTAGGAAAGATGCCTAAAATGCCCTTATGTGCTAAATGTTATATGTTTGCCATATATGCCATTATTTGTTCGGATCTATGGTATGTTGCCGACCGGATCTGGAAACCTTATGTGTGTAGGATTCTAACCGTACGATTACGAGATTAGAACTAACATGTAAAAGTTTCGGAGTGATAAGGGAAGTAATATGTCTAACAAGGACAAAGACCTAAATTCGCCTTATATGGTATATAGATTGTAATTGCAAGAACTCGTAGTGGAGTTGCAAATGCAAACAGAAACAGGGATCAACAGCCTCAACCTCAAGTAGTTGAGCAAGTACCTGTTGTAAGAGCTGCACCTGAGCCAATGACGATGGCTGGGGTACAACCAATGATCCAGATGATGTTAGATCGCCAGATGGAGGAGACAAGGCGATTAGTACAACAACATAGGGAAGAGACTATGATGCCTGTTGAGCAGCCCGTATTGAATGAAGGGCAATCAGTAGGAGGGAACTATAGTGGGACTCTTGGTCAAGCCAACCCACCGATAGTTAGACAAAACAACCAGGATGGAGGAGTTGATGGACGCGGGTGCAAATACAATGATTTCATGGCATCTAAGCCGCCGTGTCTATCTGGGAGTCCGACACCGGTGGAAGTCATGAATTGGATCTCCGAAATGGAGACGATGTTTGAAAGTTGCGAGTACAGCAACAAACAAAAGACCGCACTTGCAATTCCTCTATTAAAGTCTGGTGTGTTGAACTCGTGGAAGTTACTAGCTAATTCGATGCCCAAGGGAGAAGCTAGTAAGATGTCTTGGGAAGAATTTGTACTACAACTAAAAATGCAATACTGCTCTGAGCAGGATCTTCTGGAAATTAATAATGAGTTCCAGAATTTAAAGAAGGGAAAGATGAGTGTTACTGAATACGTTGCTAGTTTTACTGAAAAGATGAAGCTTGTTCCTTACCTGGTTCCAACTGAACTCTCTAAGATCAACAAGTTTGCCCTCGGATTACCAACGGACTTTGGTCCGATGGTTAAGAAAGCAACCACTTTGAAAGCCGCCATCTGGGCTGCTAAGAACGTTGAGGTTCAAATCAGAGAGAAGGGTCTGGAGAGGGCGGAAGTTGGTGAAAAGAGAAAATTTGAAGGAACTTCATGTTCCAGCAAGAGAAGCAAATTTTCTAAGTTTAAGAAGTTTGTTGGAGGAGGAGGTGAAGTGAAATGGTGTGAGAAGTGCAAGAAAAAGCACTCTGGGAGATGTAGTGAGGAGGTGACTTGCTTCAAATGTGGAAAGACTGGGCATTATGCCAACGTGTGTCCATCCGACAAGAGGGTATGTTTTGAGTGCCATGAAGAAGGGCATGTTTATAAAGACTGTCCAAAGAGGAAGGATGCTGCAAAGCCCAATCTACCACCAAAGCCGAAGGCGAGAGCCTTTTAGATGACACTTAAGGCTGCAAAAGAAGAAGATCAAGTTATAAAGTAGTAATGTGATTAGTAACAAGTGGTTAGGCCTATTAGACGCATAGTATAGGGTAAACTTGAACCTTTGTGTAATCGTTTCAAGGAAATAATATAAACCCTAGTTTTGTCATATGATGAATTGAATGACTATGTGAAATTCTTGTATGGCGATTTGGAGAAACTGCGAGACAATACTTGGGACGAGTATGAGTAGGTGCGAATGGTAGTAGAGGCCTATACTACCGGAAGCACAGGACTCGTACTTGGACCAGGGAAAGTCACAAGGTTACCAAGGAGCTAGTATTTGATTCCGTCTTGTTCTAGTCTGTTGTTACCATCATTTCGGTAATGACTAAGAAGATGATTGTTATTCCGACCTTAGAGGTTATATTGAATCGAGTCCGACTAAGATGGGTATGTTACATGGTTCAGAGAACCAAGTTCGATGTAGCATGTGACTTAAGCCAGAAGATTGAGGTGAAAGATGATTAAAGTGATCAACAGAAGCATCGCACGCATTGTTAAAGAAGTTGATATTTAGGAATGATACATGTTGAACTGTGATTGTATCACATTAGAACATGAAGGAAGGTGTAGTTTGTTCCGAAAATTATACCAAGGAGATTTGAGTCTAAGTAGTGCAATATACAATGAGAGATCACTAGAGCATGACCCACCAGTCTGTTACAATAAATGAAGGAAAGTACTTATTCCAAGAAAAAGAAGGAGTCCTCAATAAGGATTTATTTTGTAACTCGAAGGTTAAAACTGAAAGTCCTATGGAGATCTGAAGCTTTTTAGGATTAGCTGGATATTATCACTGAATTATCCAAGGCTTTTCTTCGATCGCGACTCAATTGACAGCTTTGACCCACAAAGGAGCTGTCTATGCTTAGAATGAGAAGCATAAGGAAGCCTTTGAGAAGTTGAAGAAGAGATTGTGTGAAGCACCGATTCTTTCGTTGCCTGAAGGAGTTGATGACTTCGCAGTTTATAGCGATGCATCTAGAGTTGCGTTAGGTTGTGTTTTGACCCAAAGGGATAAAGTGATAGCGTATGCATCAAGGCAATTGAAGGAACATGAAAAGAACTACCCCACTCACGATTTGGAGTTGGCAGCAGTAGTATTCGCCCTAAAGATATGGAGGCATTATCTTTATGGCACAAAGTGTAAACTTTTCGCTGATCATAAGAGTCTTCAATATTTCTTTAATCAGAAGGAATTAAACATGAGGCAACGACGCTGGATAGAGTTACTCAAGGACTACGACTGTGAGATACTTTACCACCCTGGTAAAGCAAATGTTGATGTTGATGCTCTCAGTCGGAAGGTGAACCTCGAAAAGAAAAGGCCAAGAGCGTTGAGAATTGAAGTTGTCTCTACAATTGTGGAAAGTATAAAGAAAGCTCAAGAGGAAGCTTTAGAGAAAAATGACCGGAAGGAGGAATGTTTGAGTAAAACGTTGGTGTTTGATATAAACGGTCAGGGATTGAAGGTATTCAAAGATAGGATTTGGGTACCTAAGACGGGATGAGTAAGAGATCTTCTGATGGAAGAAGCTCACAAGACCTTGTACTCGATTCATCCCGGCAGTACGAAAATATATAGGGACCTAAAACCCTATTACTAGTGGCCGACGATGAAGCTCGATGTTGCTAAGTATGTGGCCGAGTGTGTAACTTGTGCTAGGGTTAAGACACAACATCAGAAACCGTATGGGAGTTTAGAACCTTTTTTCGTACCCAGGGGTAAATGGGAAGACATCACCATGGATTTTGTGACTACACTGCCCAGAACAAGGAACGGTCACGACATAATTTGGGTGGTCGTTGATCTCTTCACTAAGAGTGTGCATTTCATAGCAGCCAAAGAGAAATGGTCTATGGATAAACTTGCGAATTCTTACGTGAAGGAAATTGTGAGGCTTCAAGGTGTTCCGCTAACGACTATATCCGATCATGACAATCGTTTTACCTCAAGGTGTTGGAGGAGTCTATAAGAGGAATTGGGTACCAAGTTGTGTTTCAATACAACTTACCATCTGCAAACCGATGGTCAGAGCGAATGAACGATTCAAACGTTGGAGGATATGTTGAGAGCATGTACCCTAGAATTTCAAGGTAACTGGGATGAACATTTACATTTAGTAGAATTCTCCTATAATAAAAGTTTCCACTCAAGCATTAGGATGGCACCTTATCACGCCTTGTGTGGGGAAAAGTGTTGAACGCCATCATGTTGGCTGGAAACTGGAGAAAAGCAGTTTATGGGACCTGAAATAGTCCATGAGACTGCTGAAAAGTTGAAAGTGATAAGGGAAAGGATGTTAGCTGCTCAAGATCGACAAAAGAGTTATGCTGACAAGAAAAGACAACCGATATCCTTCGATGTTGGAGATTCGGTTTTACTTAAAGTCTCGCCGTGGAAGGGACTTATAAGATTCGGGAAACGAGGAAAGTTGAGTCCAAGGTTTATTGGACCATTTAAAGTTCTTCAGAGGATCGAGAATCAAGCTTACAAGCTAAAATTACCAGAAGAACTAGAGAGTATTCATAACACCTTTCATGTGTGTTATTTGAGAAAATTCACGGGAGGTGTGCCCGACATAATTCCCATTTTTGAATTAAGGTTGGATGAAAACAAGAGGTTAATTGGAGAACCTTACGCAATCGTTAACCGTAAGACTAAGAAGTTGTAACGTAAGATAGTCAATTTAGTGCCTGTACGTTGGAAACATATAAATGGGCCAAATCCCACCTGGGAAACGGAGAGTGACATAGTGAGTCGCTACCTGTAGTTGTTTGTCGCTGTGTGATTTCGGGGACAGAATCATCCTAAGGGGGAGAGAGTTGTAACGCTCGTGTTTCTAGGTTAGGCATTAATATTGGCATAATGGTCTAGGTTAACCTTTGTAACTCATTTAGAAGAAATGAAAAGGAATTATGTGAATTTTATGTGAATTATGTGTTTTATGCTTAATTATTAGGGTTTAATTAATTAAGAATAAAAATAAGCGTCAAAATTAAAGTGTGAGATAAGCCCGATATATTTACATAAAGTTGTAGTGGTCTAAACAAGGATTTTAGGGATATAAAGAATGCCGAAATCCGAGTTATAACGCAGAAGTTATGACATGTCGAAGTTTTGCGACAAAACCGGCACGGTGCTGAATGATGTAAAAAAGTGAGTTTTCAATAATCTACTTTTTAGCCTTAGTAGTCTAAATGAAAGTCGTAGTAGTCGTTAAACCGAGAAGTACGATATAAAGAACCCCCAAATCTGACTTCGTATGAGGAAGTTATGATTTTTCGAAGTTTCAGCTTAGTAGTAGACAGCTAAAAACTCGAATTTTAGATTGAGCGATTTTTAGCCGACACAACCTAAACGAGAATTAAAGGTCTCATCATTAGGAGCACAACGGTAAAAAGTCTGACGAAAACGGATGTCGGATGAAGAAGTTATGAATTTTTAACGGATTTCCTGTTCCGGTCTGTTAAAAATAATAATATAAAATTTAAAATCAAAATTAGCCGACGAAGTCTAAACGGAAGTTGTAGAGCGTAATTTTAGCTACGCGTGCATCAAAAGAACGTCAAAAACGGAGCTCGTATGCGAAAGTTATGAATTTTAGAAGATTTTGGCACAAAATTCGAGAAATTTCGCATAGATAAGCTTCATCCGGATGTGCCACGTCACCCTCGCCTCGCATGTGCCACGTATCTGAAATATGCTGTGTCACCGAAGCCACCTGGCGAGACGTGTCGCCTGCCCTCGCATCCGAAGTCCGATCCACTAGAGGTCCGACGCGTGTTCCATTCCTCGTGTCCGAGCCTCGCAGAAGGAGCCACGGACGAAGCCTCAGACTAGACCGCGGTCCAATCAGGAGGCGACAGCGAGCCCCTCGCAGGTGCGAGCCATGTGCAGCCCACGTGCGAGCCCTCCCTGTGAGCCTTCGGATCTGCGACGCGTGTCCTCTTTCTAGCCGTTGGATCAGAAGCCTCACCCCTATAAATAGAAGGGTGCGAGACCTCCCGGGTAACTTTGAAAATTTGCCACTTTTAAACCCTTTCCCCATATTTTCTTCATATTAACATCCCGCAAAGCCCCGGTATCGATTGTAAAGCCCGGAATACGCCACGAAGTGCCCGAGAAGCCCGGAAAATTTATTTTTTCGGTTTCGAAGTCCGACTTTTGCAAAGCCCGGTTTCTGAATAAAACTCCCGATTTTATTAGAAACGATCGTTTTAGGAAATGAATTGCAGCTCGATTATCACCAAATCATGTGAGTGTATAGTCACTTTCATTTTACACATAGATATGAAGTATTTACCTTATAATACGTGCTATGTGTAAATATATTAATTGTTTATTTGAGGTGACTGTTGAGTTGACGGTTTATACAAGTTTTAAACTGTATAAGTATTTTTATCTACAAATATGTTGGGTAGAACATGGGTAGATAGTGATGTGTGATAAAATAAAATGGAGGAGAGGCCTCGATGTGTTTTGAGATCCAGTCATCTAGCGGAGTTTGGATGACGACCACGGACTTTGTAGACAGTCCAGTGGGAAACATTAGAAGGTCTGCAACCTGTAGGTGTTAATGAACTGAGAGTGTTCATTCGCTGTACTCCATCCCCCTCATGGTTGCCTTTAGGACATGTATGGCTGGGGAAACCCCTTAGCAGTAGTGTCCATCCCGATGATATTGTTTACGCTAGGTCCCTTGTGATAAGTGTTTAGGGACATAAAGTAAGGATAACGGGAACGGGTAATCAGGGTTATTGTTGATTGATGAACTTAGTAAGTTTATTATTATTGTGGGTTGAAAACCCTATATGCTCACCAGGCTCCCAAGCCTGACCCACTCAGCTTTTTATGTTATAGGAAGTGGACCCCGAGCATAGTCGGAGGACGACGAGAGATTTTTGGATTATAGGCCAGCAGTTGTAAATAATTGTTGAAAGGCTTATAATGTCTTGTTTATGCTTTTGATTTGTATCGGAACATGACATCCCGAGGTTTTGATATATATATATATATATATATATATATATATATATATATATATATATATATATATATATATATATATATATATATATATATATATATATATATATATATATATATATATATATATATATATATATGGAAAATATATACCTTCTTAATGAAGGATTTTGATAAACTTTTATCATATGTTTTTTGGGGACCAATTCCGCAACATCTTTTAAAAAGATTTGTCTGATTTTATTTTAAAAAGCATAAATTAAATCGGTCTTTTCTGGCCGAGAAATTAGGGGATGTCACACTTTCACACCTCAATTTCAAAGATGTCAACAATCTAGTTCTTGGTGATCATGTGCGAGGTCTTCCCCTCTTGAAATATGAAAAGGATCATTTATGTGCCGCCTATGAATTGGGAAAGCAAAGCAGGAAAAGTCATCCAAATATAGTGACCATGAAGGTTATTGAGTCACTAGAACTACTTTACATTGATCTTTGTGGCCCATCTGCAATCGAAAGTATACGTGGTAATAAGTATATTCTCGTAATTGTAGATGATTTTTCTCGTTTCACTTGGGTGTTCTTTCTAAAGGGGAAGTCTGAAGCAACTCCTAAGCTTAAATATTTTATCAAGAAAATTGAGTTACAACTGTGAAAGGTGGCTCGCAATGTTCGAAGTGACAATGGTCTAGAGTTCAAGAACCAAGCATTCAAAAAATTTCTTAATGATAAGGGAGTCTCTCACAATTTATCTGCTCCCTATACTCCACAGCAAAACGGGGTCGTTGAAATACGAAACCTTTCACTATGTGAAGCTGCTAGGACCATGCTTTCATCCGCAAACCTGCCTTTATGCTTATAGGTTGATGCTGTTGCCACTGCTTGTTTTACTCCAAACAGATCTCTTCTTAATATAAGATTTTCTGTAACTCCCTATGAAATCATCAATAAACAAAAACCTAACGTCAAATTCTTTCATGTTTTCGGTTGCAGGTGTTTTATTTTTAATTCCAAGGAAAAACGAAACAAGTTTGTTGAGAAGGCTAACGAAGACATTTTTCTGGGATATTCGCTAAAATCAAAAGCATATATGGTTCTAAACAAACGATCCAAAAGGATTGAAGAAAACTATTATGTCACATTCGATGATAATTACTTGAAGAAAACTCAAGCGAATGATTGTCAAGCAAAATAGATCTTTCCTCAAACGAACCAAGTGACCATTCCATTGGCTAATCTTTATGAAGAATCCATGCTTCTATTTGATGAACCTGAGAAGGCTATCTCTTCTGAACCAAAAGCAGCTGACAAAAAGGCCGATGAATTGAAGAAGATAATTGATGAAGCTACGAAAGACATGGACCATCAGCCATCAACTATGAATGTGCCTCAAGACACGAGCACTACATTCCAGGGGGATAATTCTAACTCCAATGCAAGTCCTTGGGAGGAACCTTTTGCACCAAAAAAATCCAGTGATCCTTTCTAGGGAGAGGATTCACCTTCAAACGTTGCACATGAATGTGCAGTCGAGGGGGAAGAAGCAAATCCAACCTTTGAGACTCATTCATCATTTAAGGGGGAGAATACAGGTGCGAATGATGATACATACATTCAATCAGAATTTGAAGACTTGAATGTTGAACTGGATCCATCTTATGATCCGAACTACCCTCCACTAACGAAATGGACCAAAGATCATTCAAAAGCACAAGTGATTGGTGAATCGTCTGCAAGAGTTCTTACAAGATCTCAACTAGCAAAACATACTGCTTTATTCTCTCAAGTGAATACTGCATGTTTAATTTGTTTGTCTCTAAGATAGAACCTAAAACTATCAATACTGCTCTCGATCACTCTGATTGGGTACTGGTAATGCAAGACGAGCTCAATGAGTTCGAAAGAAACAAGGTTTGGAGATTGATTATCACTACACTAGATGCATCTTTGGTTGTTTTGAAATGGGTGTTTCGCAACAAACCAGACAAAGAGGGCAATGTTATAAGGAACAAGGCGAGACTCGTGGTTAAGGGTTACTGCCAAGAAGAGGGTATCGACTATGAAGAAACCTTCGCACCTGTTGCAAGGTTGGAATCAGTTTTCATATTCCTAGCATATGTAGCACATAAGAATTTCAGGGTGTTCCAGATGGAGGTTAGATGTGTTGGATTAGTGTCTAAGTCCATAACTATTTTGGTATGTACTTGACCCGATGGTGCATGGTCCTTTTGGGTTTCCTTCACCAAAGCAACTTGATAGGATGAATAATGGAGAGAAATGATTAAATATGATTTATTAATATATTATGAGAATAATATATTAAAGGAGAAATCATATTGTTTAATTAATATTAGTCAAGAATTAATAAGAATTAAGTTTGTGACTAAAAGACATTAATTAAACTAAGGGACTAGAACTATCAATTGTATGATAGTTGAATATTGAGCTAATGGACTCCATATTAAAGAGGTGGATGAATTCTATTGGGAAACCCATTAGAAATCGTCCAAGGCCTTTAAGGAAGGAGCCCATGGGTTGCTTAGGGCTTAAGCATCCAAATTAGGGTTTCCTTGTTAGATAACCCTAATAGCCTCACTATTTAAAGAACCCTTATGCCCCAAAAATGTGGCTAAGCTTCCTTCTAGGGTTTTCACACGTTTTGGGCAGCCTCCTTCTCTTCTCTTCTTCATCCTCTTGCTCTTGGTGTTTGTGAACCATTAGAGGAGTGACATTTGTGACTCTAAGCTTTCTAAAGTCAATACAAGAAGGATTTGAGATTGTTATTGCTACATAACAATAAAGGTATGATCTAAGACCTAATTTATATGTTATATTGATCATCATATGCTAGATCTAGGGTTTATAGTCTTGGATGAATTGCATGTACAATAGAGAAACCTAGATCCAAGCATTAGGGTTTGCATGAGCACATAGGATGTTCTTATGGCTAAAACCCATCAGTGGTATCAGAGCCTTGATTGGTTTCTATTGTATTGATGCCTTGTGTGTTTATTCAAGCTACAAAATCAATTTTTGGCCAACCTTCCTAATGAACTCGGCGAGTACCACAGTGTACTCGACGCGTAGGCCTCAACTCGGCGAGTCCAGTGTGGTACTCGGCGAGTTCGAGCGTCAGAAAGAGGGGATTTCGTTATTTCTTGCTGTTTTTCTCATGGATACTTGCCTTATCTGTTTTAGATCATTAAAATCCGATTTTATACATATTTATGAGTATATCCTTGATTAAACAAAAGATAATTACCAATTGATTAGATAATAACTTCCTTATATGATTAAAGTTGGATTATTTGTATTAATTGAGTAACTTATTTTGCAAGAAATTGAAATTAGGTCAAATATAAATAATGATGAAATTAATTGTTTAATTTATATTATTTGTTATTTGATCCTTGTGTTATGAAAAGTTTCAATTTCCCCCCTTTAGGTTTTATAGTTTAAATTTGAACTCAAAAGTTTTGTTTTGAAATTTAAATAGTTGAAACCCTAATGTTTTGAAAAGGTTTCAAAACTTGCCCTCAAGTTTTGGAATTTAAATTTTGATTAAAAGTTTAATTTTGATGTACATTTAAATTCCAAACCCTAATGTTTTGAAATATTTCAAAACTTTACCTCAAGTTTTGGAATTTAAAAGTTGATTAAAAGTTTAATTTAGGAATGTTAAATTCTAAAACCCTAGTATTGTTTTGAAAAGTTCAAATCCCCTCTCATGGTTTTATTAATTAATTAAGGTGTATAATTAAAAGAGGTTTAATAATTCCATAAATTTTTGGTTTACAATTTAATTGAATTAAAAGTATAATTGTTAAATTTGACCACATAATATTTTAAAAGTGTAAAATACATCCTATACTATATATAACATTAAAAGTCTAACATTATATATATGTATGAGTAAAAGTCTGTCTTACCGTTAGTAGGCCTCATTCACGAAGCTAGTCTATAAGGGGTGTTTAAGGAAATTGCCTATAAAATGACGATTGAATGGGTATCTACTCTTACCCACCGCACTCTTGACTAGTGGAGGGTCGTTAGCCGAACAGGTAGGATAGGACAGAAACCTTCCATTATAAGTATAATGAAGTACAAAAGTAACTAAATGTTTTACAAATTCCCAATCTTAGTTACTTTAGGCAAAAGTGAATTGATGCAATTCCATGAAATTACACTTTGTACCCTTGTGAAGACGTTAGTGGAGCGTGTGTGGTTTACCGGCACACTAAATGGTTCTAAGCAAAGGTAGCAAAGGGTGACTCAATGTTTGTCATAGTTCGGTGGAGCATGTGTGGTTTACCGGCACATCGAATAGGTGACTGTAACATGTGAGGGCACCATGTAAGTTTGAATGGTTATTCACTCCCGCTTTGTGATCCTCGGCATCCCAGTCACAAACTAGAGGGGCATATCGAGATTTAAACATGCCGTTGAAATGTTCAATGAATCTCCAAGGATCTAGGAGTTTTCATAGATTTAAAACTTAAATTGCTTTTCGTTTTTCGTTGGTGGAAATTAGTGAATCGTAATTCACTTACCTTCAAATATTCCGCAACTAGATTATGGCATCCCTTTTCTAGGTTGTAGTGTATTGTGTTGGGTCCTAGGCTTAATATCTCATTTGGGTGACTTATTAAGGACTCAATCAATCAACTAACTTGAATTATTTTTCTCCTGTTTTGTAGATGTGAAAGTACAACAACTATGATCTTCCCAAATCCTGTGGAACAAGCATTCCACATGAAGATGATATTCCACGATTCGATCGAGGAACAAGAAATCATACTTCACTTCCTCCACCTCCTCCAATTATTCTCCCTAACCCACAAGATCGAAGAATTGAAAGGTTCAATGTCACTAAAGCCCTATTGGAAATGAAACATGAAGATGGTAAACCCGTGTGTGCCCACGTTCTAGGAATGAAATCACACATCGATAGGTTGATAATGTTGGGTGCGTCATTCCCTGATAAGTTGGCTGTGAACTGGGTTCTGCAGTCACTTCCTGAATCATATAATGAGTTCAAAAGAAAGTATTATATGATGGATCATGACGATAACCTCATTGACCTAACTTACATGCTCATTGCTGCTGAATCAGAAATGATTTGACAAAGCAATGGAGCATATTTGTTGGGAAAGTCAACCAACCATGATTCCGAGGACGTTCTAGGAGAACCGACCTGCGTTTGCTGTCAAGAGAAAGGGTGTTGGATACAAGTCTGCCCTAAGAGCCTGAAGAGTCCAAAAGATGGGAGAGTCAAAGAGTATGATTGTGCTTCAGGTAAAATCCACTATCTAACTCCATTAAGTTCCTATTCGTTGATTCTTAATACATGATGTGATAAGATTGCATTTGAATGTTATGCAGGATCAGTGAAAAGAGAGGAAGCTTGATGAAAGAGCAAGATAAGTCTAATCACGAAGAAATGGATCTCGATCGCATGGATTTGAAGATTAGATTTTGAGCTTAGAAAGTTATGATAGAGTTGTTAGGAATTTTTCTTTTGGCTACATAGTTTTTCAGTTGATTTTGCATTGTAAGGACAAATGTTTTCCGCTGCTTTTATGAATAAAATAAATTTTGGTTTGACTCATTTATTTATTTATTTATTTTCCTTCCAATGAAATCATTATGAAAAATTGATGTTCATATATTTCTACGAGTGGATGTGATACTTAATTATGATAATTGTGGAAATGTCAAGAATTTACCAAATAGGGAGAGTTTCTCATCACCCAAGTTTCAATTGGACAGAAACTTGGAATCATGCAACTCGGTTGCACGATGAATGAGAAATTTCACATTTGTAAATTAGATTAATTCATTGACCAAGTGTCAAGTGAAGGACTAAGAGATCGAGTACACAAAGTTGTGTGTTGATCAAGTCCACCACAAGGGTAACAAAGATATTCATCATGATTTACTAAAGAATTAGTAAACATGATTATACTTATAAGATTAAGTGTAATTCAGAATTGATTGAAAAAGGTTTAAATCAATAGCAGAACGAATAAGAAGAATCAAGTAGGCAGAAAGATAAAAGTTTCTCTATTCTAAGAAGAAGGGAGAGTACCTTTTATGCTTTATGATATGTCTTAATGATTAAGAACCATATCTCATTTGATCCTCTAAGTGAGTCTTAGTACAATTGTATGTCTAAGAAGAGGGATCAAGAATTGAAGAAATGGTTAAATCAAGAAGTCAATCATACTTCATTACAAAACAAGTCTTAGAGTTAAGATTGTAATATTGAGTGACAAGTCTTAAGAAGGTTTATAACATTCATCAAATGTAGAATTTGGAAAAAAGGTTTTCCTATTCTCGCACATTTGAAATTGGAAAGTTGTGATGTCTTGGATAAGACAAAGACCAACTAGGACCAATTTTATGAAATGTTTTGTCTTGATAAAGGCTACACTAACTCTTGAATATTTGTTTGTCAAGAAATGTTTATTGACAAGAGAATCTTATATGTCAAGGAGTCAGTGGGAGTCTTAATGGTCTTGAAAGGTTTCAAGAACAAATCAAGAATAAACCTTATCGATCATCACTAGCACACGAGTAGAGGTTTACAACCTATCGTGTTGACATTACCTTGTTTCTATGCCGTTCCAATTGAGTTAATTATGCATGTGAGCCATATGAGTTCTCATTTGAATGAATAAAAGGCAAGGACCTTGATCAATTGAAAGTACATTGATAGGAAAGGGTGAGCTGCTTAACTACTTGGAAGACATGGTGGGCAGCCGTGTTACCATAAGGCAAGAAATCAAGATTGAGAAGGTTCGGTCCATATGAGTTTGGATTTGTCGCAAACTTTGGTTTTGAAAAATTCACATGGATAGGAACACATACACCATTAAAATCTAAGTGTCATAAGATTCCCTCCTTCATGAAAATGAATCTGAGGAAATGCTTTCAGTAAGGAAGATTTTAAGAAGATAGTGATTGTGAAAATTGTATTCTCGAATTCGATTATGGTTACGGTATCCCTTTCCATGATTCGATTTATCAGATTTGGAAATTAGTCTAAATTGTTTAAGACACACATATAAACTACCTAAGGCAAAGGTGTATAAGTTTAAGAAGCCTTGATAAAATATTATCAAAGCATTGGGTATTAGAAATATGAACTTAAAGAAATTCAATAGGCATTGTTTTTCTGAAAGTTAAGCTGTTTCTGAATACATGTCAAAGCTAGTGGGAGCATAAGTGTTATGTTTGTAATAATCATCGTGATAGTGGGAGCATAAATGTTATGATTGCATGATTATTAAGGCAAGTATTGCAAGTTAGCAATATTAATTATAGAAAACAAGAGTCATACTTTGCAAAGTTGTAAGGGTTGAATAGTTGTTTTGCTATAATTAAGGGAGAGAATATTATGCTTCATTTCAAATCTAAAGGCTTAGGTTGTGGAATATTAATAATATTAGTCAAAGGATACATAGTGTGTTCTTAAATTTCGATTATGATTACGACATTCTTCTTCATATTTCGAATTGAGAGAACGTAGCACATAAAATATTATGGCAGAATATTGATAAAGTATTGAATCTTTATGTAAGACATTATGCATCGTGTCCCATACGCTTCGGGTATAGGATCGATTGCAAATGCTATAATATTTGACCATTCTAAAATTTTCCAAATATCTAGTGCATTTAGAGGGAAAAGGATAAGAATCGGTTTTGACTAAGATAATTAGACAACTATCAAAGGACAATCCAAAGTTCGCCGAGGATTGGTCGCTTGTGAGTAGTTGGAAGTATAGTATTGGATGGACCACATCGACATTATTATGAATAGAAAAGATTCTATTAAGAATGAGTTGTCATATGGAAAATATGGAAACGTTTCCATATTGGGAATTGGATATTGAGAATCAATGTCTAGATTAGAAACTTTTATGCAAAAGGATGTTCAAAGGAATGTACTTTGAGTGAGAGACATCATATCTAAGGAATTGTCTTGTAACAATCTTCGATAGAGGACTTTGTAATTCCATTGGAAATAGTCACTGTGACTTTTGTGCTATGGCATTACGAAAGGATCATTGCATAAAATGTTAGAATCTAACATATTCTATAAGTGGAAAGAATTTGATATTCTTTCACTTATGAAAAAAGGATTAGGACTTGTGAGATGAGTATGATTGGGAATGTGCTCATTTGATCTATTTCACAAAGTAAGAACCATAGATAAGCATTGTGTGCATGCTAAGAGCATGGGACAAGTGTAGTAGTAATTCAAGTAAGATGTTGATTACCCGAAAGAACAAATAATGAGTAATCGATATGGTGATAAATAAAAGGTGTTTTATTTATACTCAAAGGTTTGAGGCCATATGGGATTAGTATTATTCTTGTGTTTCACTTTGCATGTTTTGACTTCCTGAATAATTTAATTGGTTCAGAACAGTTAAATTATTCAAACGGGCCATAGTCGTTCATATGTTAGAAGTAGATATGAATGAAGATTGTCGTGAATTGGTGTGTGGATTGTCTAAAGAGCATTATACATAAGCAAATGTTTGCTGCAACATTCATGAGTGCTTATGAATATGATTTGAGCATTAGATTAAACCCACGCTCACTTGGATCACTTCATGGATTTTATCATGAGTTATTGGTGAGACGATAACATCTTATATTCTTGAAACCGAGATGTGTGAGTTGTATCTTACGAATCGGTTGCACATTGATAATATGTAAACGCACCAGTAACTTGGTGTTATAAAACATATTGTTGTGTGTGATTTGGTAAGTGAGTGCAAGCGAGCATTGAGTCAAAGTTTATTCATTCCTTTTATCCAAAGTAGGGTGAAAGCGATATCTGTGGGCCCCTCGATGATTTAGTGATGGTACCTAAGCGCTTGGCCAAGCCGAGACTAAATTGATGTGTTCAATTGTAGTTTGTTGTCAGTCATCATAAATCTGAATTTGGGAAACAGCACATAGACAAAGAAAATGATTTAGATCCATGTCTCAGTCTATACGATATCTAGAATGGAGGAATATATGATCCCTTATCTAAAGGACATGCGTATCTAATATGATCAGAGTTGACAACGGCTTTGGAAAGCTACGATTGCAGATCAGGATCTGAAGTCATACGCATAATAGTTATTAGACTTATCCAAGTGGGAGACTGTTGGATTAGTGTCTAAGTCCATAACTATTTTGGTATGTACTTGACCCGATGGTGCATGGTCCTTTTGGGTTGCCTTCACCAAAGTAACTTGATATGATGAATAATGGAGAGAAAGGATTAAATATGATTTATTAATATATTATGAGAATAATATATTAAATGAGAAATCATATTGTTTAATTAATATTAGTCAAGAATTAATAAGAATTAAGTTTGTGACTAAAAGACATTAATTAAACTAAGGGACTAGAACTGTCAATTGTATGATAGTTGAATATTGAGCTAATAGACTCCATATTAAAGAGGTGGACGAATTCTATGGGGAAACCCATTAGAAATCGTCCAAGGCCTTTAAGGAAGGAGCCCATGGGTTGCTTAGGGCTTAAGCATCCAAATTAGGGTTTCCTTGTTAGATAACCCTCATTGCCTTACTATTTAAAGAACCCTTATGCCCCCAAAAACGTGGCTAAGCTTCCTTCTAGGGTTTCCAAACGTTTTGGGCAGCCTCCTTCTCTTCTCTTCTTCATCCTCTTGCTCTTGGTGTTTGTGAACCATTAGAGGAGTGACATTTGTGACTCTAAGCTTTCTAAAGTCAATACAAGAAGGATTTGAGATTGTTATTGCTACATAACAATCAAGGTATGATCTAAAGCCTAATTTATATGTTATATTGATCATCATATGCTAGATCTAGGGTTTATAGTCTTGGATGAATTGCATGTACAATAGAGAAACCTAGATCCAAGCATTAGGGTTTGCCTGAACACATAGGATGTTCTTATGGCTAAAACCCATCAAGATGTGTTTTCCTGAATGGAGAATTAGAAGAGACTATATACATGAAACAACCACCTGGATTCCTTAAAATGTATGGTATGAAACTCTTACTCGTTTCCTTAAAATGTCTAAATTTAAACAAGGTTTGGTTGACCCAACCTTCTTTCACAAGAAAGAGGGTGAACACTTGATGATCGTCCAAATTTATGTTGATGACATCATCTTCGGCTTTACTAATCCTAGCTTCACAGCTGAATTCCAAAAATTGATGTAAACTAAATTTGAGATGAGCCCTATGGGTCCAATTAACTTTTTCCTTGGATTTAATATAAGATAGGGACCAGAAGGCATTTTCATAAATCAGGAAGCATGCATGAAGACCTTACTGTCCATGTTCAACATGATGGGAGACTCCAAAGTGAAGGTTCCAATGGCATTCAGAATGAAACTAACACCCTCTATGGAAAAACCAGCTGCTGATATGACCCTTTATAGCCAAATGATAGGATCCTTAATGTATCTAACAGCTAGTAGGCCAAATATTATGTTTTATATGTGTTATTGTGCTAGGTTACAAGCAAATCCATGCGAACCTCATATGGTGGCAGTCAAGAATATTTTCAGATATCTGAAACAAACCTCATCACTCGGTATATGGTATCCTGCGAAATCAGGTTTCTTTGTATAAGCGTTTTCAGATATTGATCTTGGAGGATGCGGCTCAGATAGAAAATTCACAACTGGAGGATGCCAATTTCTCGATGGCAAACTTCTCAGCTGGCAGTCTAAGAAACAAACATGTGTCTCTTTGTCAACAGCCGAAGTTGAGTACATTGCTGCTGCATGTTGTACTTCTCATGTCATATGGAATCAAAGTCAATTATGAGACTATGGCCTAAAAATGAAGCGAATCCCACTCTATTCTGATTCTGAAAGGACGATCCATATCTATCACAACCCAGTGCAACACTCGAAGACAAAACACATAGCACTGAGGTACCGTTTCATCAAGGACCATGTAGAAGACGGCAACGTAGATATACATTTCATACGATCTGCAGACCAATTGGCAGACATTTTCACAAAAGCCTTGTTTGAAGCAATCTTTAATAGAATACTTTAAGGCCTAGGAATGATGGAAGCTGAATCAGTTCCAAAACTACTTTCGCTTTTGCAGTAATCCTTTCACTTTCCTTTTTATTTTAAGACACACGAAGTGGTACAAACGCTCGCTCTAATTCGATTCTGAATTCTTGGACATGAATTGAGAGAAACGCTCATCCTATCTCGTGTCTCAAATTTTTCTTTAGAGCGAATGCTCTTAGTCTAATCTTTTTGTATATTTTGTATATTAGACTTTCTTCTTTTGTTTTACTTTTCTCTAAAATTTCAAAATACAAAAATATTTTATTTTTGTTTCTTTTTCAGAAAAATTTCAAAATACAAAAATATTTTATTTCTATTTTTGTTTCTCTTTCAGAAAAATTTCAAAATACGTAAATATTTTATTTCTTTTTCAGAAAAATTTCAAAATACAAAAATTATTTCCTTTTTAATTTTGTTATTTCCTTGAGAAGCATTGCAGGTTAGCATGCAAAAACAAATGATATGGAATGTTGGTGAGTTCATAAGCAGGTTTGATGTGAAATTGTTTTGTGTAGTTTGAAAGAAAACAACCCAAAAAATCCGATATTTTCTGAAAACGTCTATAATTGAAAAACTTTGAATTAAAAGTACCAGTGAAAAATGTTGAACTTCCCCGGAAAACCCGATGTTTTCCGAAAATAAAAATATCATATAATGGTTCAAATTGTTATCCCATCACGTGAGTGATTTTGACTTACCTTGATTACTTGATTTATATTGGATTCATTTATGAGAGTCGTTATAACCACTCATGATAATGACTAGTTCGTCTGTCTTGACACTCTGGTGAACGCTGGAATTGATCTTAAGATTTTGTCACCCTAGACTGGCCGAGTCTAACTATAGCGAACAGCTGAGGTGTGGGGGAGTCACCCCCATATAGATCTATACACAAACTCTCGCTCTCCCTCCAGGAGACTTTGATTATAAATGCAGACTACGACCGACATACGTTGGTGCCACCCGTTATTACTCACTAAATCCCAATTGACTTTGATTACTATTGATTATCGACCTGTATTTGCTTACTTGGATTAACGATATGCCTAATAAACGAGGAGAAGAGAATTACAAGATCCTACTATTCCCGCGTATTATGTATGGCTATTGATTATATGAAGGACACGCTGACCCATTTCGCATTTGATTTACTTGGACCATACTAGCAGTGCTAACGGGCCACTAAGGCCCAATAGCATTTAAAAGCCATTGAGGGTCCCTTAAATATGAAATTGGGTCATAGAAGGCCCAATAACATTTATAATTATCCCTTGGGCCCAAAAATCATGTTAATGGGTCACAAAGGCCCAATAAGCATGTTTGGAACTTTCAAGCCCAAAGAATTTAATGTTTACTTGTTTTAGGAATTGTATAATTGTTGGAAGGTTTGATTGAACGATTGTTATTTTTTGTATCGACACGAGACCGGTCGATTTGTTTATAACGATATTTGGATTATACGTATATTCATCTCTCTATTTTCATGAGTTATGAGTTTTGGTATTTTTGACTCAAAGATCTTAGAAATAGAATAATTGGTTCAAAATGTTGGTTTGACCCCTTTTAGCCCTTTTTAATAAAAATTACCTTTTTTGGTCCTTTATACAAAAAAAAAGACGTTTTAAGCCCTTAAAGCATTTTCTTGACACATTTGACCTATAGGCTTACTCAATTGATATTTTTAGCTCAAAAATTATTCTTTGGAAGTTTCAACCCTTCCAGAAAAGTGATTTTCAGTTAAAGCCCAAACTTTTGCAACTCTTACAATTTTGGCCTAAAATCCAAAAAAAGTTTACATTTTTTATCCTTGTTTGGAAAATACATCATTTTGACCCCTGAAATAGTTTTGTTTACCCTTTTTACCCCCTATTTTGAGAAGTTTATCATTTCACCCCCTTGAAAGTTGAAATTTTCGCAAGTCATGGCCTAATGGGCCGAAAAGCCCAAAAATTTGGCCAATTAAGCTACAATTTACACTTCTAGCCCTTAAAAGAGTATGATATCCATAAAAACATTTATTTTTTCTGATTTGACTCTTTTTGTCCTTAAGAAAAATCGTAAATGGCAATTTTAACCCAAACTTTTTTTATTTGACAATTTAAGCCCAAAACTTGTTTTATGTTGCAATATGTTGATTTAAATCTTAGGGGATACTTCTCTAGACTTGTTTAGTGTAGTATAGTATACATTAGATCATGTTTGATTTCCTTTTTATGTCATAGATCTCGATATTTCTTTCCTTTTTGTTTACATATATATTCAACAGATAAGCACATAAATTCAAACATACATACATGAAACCATATATAGCATACACATACACATAGATCTACACATTTAAATTGTATTCTCCCTGATAAAACTTGTAAAAACGAAAAAGAGAAGGGTATGAACTCACCTTGCTTAGTTTTTCTCGGTTTGAAGAAGAAATGGGAAGAGTTTGATGCTATTTTTCGGCCCTATGAAGCTTTCTTGGGTTGATTTCGAACTTAAGAGCTTCTAAAGAGTAGATCATGAGAATTGTTTGTGTTAGGAAGAAGTTTTGATGAAGGAAAGAGTCTAGGTTATGGATCTAAACAATAACTGTCACACCCCAAAACCACGAACGGCGGAAACGTTCAGGGGTGGAGGACGTCATGTGCAGTATCACAACAGTGTAATATAATAAACAAGCAACAACATCATCCATTGCATTATAAGTAAAGTTTAATACATGTGTGCTCTTTCATTGTAATAAGACACCAAAAATATACAATCAAAATAAACGACGAGACTTGTCTGCTCCGTCTTCTCAAAACCAGGCCTCCGTACCTGTCTACGGATGACCTGAGAATACAAGTTATTTTGAAAGCGAGTATCAACTTTAAAGCTGGTGAATTCATAAGTATATAAGTGTCATTGCCTTGTTTGTGAAAATCTGTTATGAAAGCCATGTAAACCTTTAAATGAAAATGTTGAGGTAAGTATGAAATCCCTAGAAAAACCCTTATTTTCTATAAGTATGAAATGTAGTCTTCTACCAACACCCGAATGTTCTGTACGTATGAAATGTAGTCTTCTACCAAGACCCGAATGTTTTGTAAGTATGAAGTGTAGTCTTCTACCAAGACCCGAATGTTTTGTGAGTATGAAGTGTAGTCTTCTACCAAGACCCGAATGTTTTGTAAGTATGAAGTGTAGTCTTCTACCAAGACCCGAATGTTTTGTAAGTATGAAGTGTAGTCTTCTACCAAGACCCGAATGTTTTGTAAGTATGAAGTGTAGTCTTCTACCAAGACCCGAATGTTTTGTAAAATGATAGTTTTCCCTTTGTATTGACTAATACTAAAAGTGCTTAGTCTAACTCATCGATTATGTGAAGGTATCACAAAATAAAGTAAACAGGAAAAATGTACTACTGTAAGTGTTGTCACTGGGTACTAGGACCAACACAACATCGCATTAAGCGAAATTGATAACCTAATGAACATCCGAAGATTATCCAAAACAAGTATTAATGTAAGTGTCATCGCTGGGTACTAGGACTGACACAGCATCGCATTAAGCGAAAGGTATAACTTAATGAACATCCGAAGATTATCCAAAACAAGTATTAATGTAAGTGTCATCGCTGGGTACTAGGACTGACACAACATCGCATTAAGTGAAAGGTATAACCTAATGAACATCCGAAGATTATCCAAAACAAGTATTAATGTAAGTGTCATCGCTGGGTACTAGGACTGACACAACATCGCATTAAGCGAAAGGTATAACCTAATGAACATCCGAAGATTGTCCAATTGTCCTCTGTAGCAACAGCAGGTGGGTGGAAGGGTTAGTCCCAAATCGATCTTCCTAATATAAGTAGTAACCTTAGACCTCCGTAGATGGTCATCGACCACTGGTGCTAATCAGTGGGGTTTGGAATGGTAAGTCCCGCCTAGCTATCCCATTGAACCGAGATAGGAAAGACAATTTACACAGTAAGTACTAATAAATCATCCTCGTAGTTCTAAGTACAAGTATCCAGGTAAGTGAATACAGGATAATGCACCTATGTAAAAGTGTTCCTGTATGGTATTCATGTATGTGTGTCCATGTAACAGGTAAGTATATGTAAACATATTCATGTATCAGGTAAACATCTGTAAGTACTCATGTATCAGGTAATGTACTAGTATAGACTCATGAATGAACTGACTCTTGTGTGATTCCTTGTAATAGAAGTAATGTTTGATATCTTCAAATTATCCCTATGATAATTTACTATAATATAACTAGTTGATCATGTAGGTTTGTACACTCTTACTACTCAAGGGTGTGGGAAACTAAATGAAAGATGTAAGCTATAACATCAATACATATATAAGAATATAAGTGTATATGCATAGTTTAGTTCAAGAATGAAAAATGGTTTTTGTAAGACATCTTATGGGTTTTGAACAATAATTAACAATGACTAGATGTCATTTTAATAAACATTTCAAAGGTAAAACATTTGGTAACAATGTGTTTTTAAGATGTAAAACCATTTCATGCATCACATTTTGTAGCATGTGAAATATGTTAAATGACAAACACAGTTATAAAATACATATCAATGATTAAATAACATGTTTGTTTCAACTTGTATCCCCCCCCCATTAAAGCATTTAAAATCATTTAAAATATTGATTAGGGGTATGAACTCACCTGTAGTTGGTGATTGGAATGAACTGAACGGTATAGGATGGCTAGGTGTCAAGCGAGGACTTGTGCACACACTACGATCCTAATGAACATATAATCACACATATATGCACTCAATTAGACTCAAATGACTAATTGATAATGTTAAGACATCCTAGACACAATAAACACTTTATATAAGTGTTTTAAGCCCTAAGGATTGCATCTAAGCTATTGTGGGACAAGGTATTTGTGTTTAGGGTTCCAAAGGACCCTATATGAGAGTTTACTCCCCATAAACCATCACACATGGAGTTTCCGGTTGTAAACTCTTGAGTTTACGGCCTTAAACTCCCAAACATGTGTGTTTGGTGTGTTTTGAAGTCCCAATTGCTTTCTAGAATTATTGCAACTTGGTGGCTAAGTCCTTGGAAGGGTTTAAGGTCTAGAAATACTCCAAATAGGAGTTTATGGCCTCAAGGCCATTCCCCTTGGAGTTTACGGCCGTAAACTCCCTTGGGGTGTTGTTTTTGTTGTTTTCAAGTCTCTTGCTTTTGAAGGACATGTTCTAGACAATTGTTTAAGGCAAATGAGGACCCTAGGCACACTTTGGTGCCATTCTTTCATGTTTACGGCCCAAGAGCATTCTCTTGGCCGTAAACTCACTTTGCTAAGTGATTTGGATGAGTTTTGGCCCTTCAATTAAGTGGAAACAATTCCTTGTAAAGGTCTAGGGCTTTAGGTGTCATGAAAACACCCCTTTTGTCCATTTTTATGGAGTTTACGGCCTAAGATACACTTGGGCCGTAAACTCTCATTTGTTTGTGTTCTTTGATGTGTTTAATGCCTTACACTAAATGGGATCTAGTCTAGATAAAAGCCTTAAAGTGTTAGAGTCCTTAAAACACCATTTTGAGTGTGAAAAGGGAGTTTACGGCCAATGAATCTCTTTGGCCGTGAACTCCCCAAACATGGGTGTTTTATGGATGTTTTCTTGTTCCTAACATGTATACATAAGAGTCCTAAGCAGTTGTATAATACAAAGGTCGATTTTGGCTTCATTTCGGGAGTTTACCGCCCAAGAACACCTTGGGGAGTAAACTCCTAGATCTAATGATTTAGCCATCTAAATCATGTTATAAGCATCTAATAAGCATTCTAATCACTACTAGAAAGAGTTACTCACGTTTTGGTATAAAAACCTGAAGATCCGTGAGAGAGAAAATGGCTTTTCTCTAGTTGGAAATGTGAATAATGAATGAATTTGGTTCAGAAATGTATTTATAGTCCTGAAATGTTTTTGGCAGAAATATTTTTATTCCTGAAATGATCTCTAATATAATAGAGTGTTGGAATAACAGTGTTGCACAAAACCCTAGTGCACCCACTCTCCTGATATTTCCTGAAGTGTAAACCTTGAATTACTCAAACTTATGTGAAAAAGTCTAAAAATTAACAGTGACCACTATAACTTCTATTGAAGTGATATAGATTGTACAGAATGGAAATTTCGGGTTGTCACATCATCCCCCCGTTAGAAGGAATTTCGTCCCGAAATTAGAATTTAAGCAAGTAAGAATTTACAAATAACTAAGCAAAAAGGTGAGGGTATTTCAGTTTCATCTGATCCTCACGTTCCCAAGTGAATTCCGGTCCACACTTTGCGTTCCAGCACACCTTCACTATTGGGATACGGCTCTGCTTTGTATGCTTGACCTCTCGGTCCATGATCTCTACTGGTTCCTCCATGAAGTTGAGGCTCTCGTTGATCTCGATCTCGTCGAGTGGAATAACAAGAGTCTCGTCGGATAGACACTTTTTCAAGTTTGACATGTGGAAGGTAGGATGTACGTTACTAAGTTCTTTCGGTAGATTGAGCTTGTAAGCCACAGGGCCGATTCTTGCGACAATCTCGAAAGGCCCTATGTATCTTGGATTGAGATTCCCATGCTTTCCAAAGCGTATCAAGCCCTTCCAGGGTGAGACCTTCAGTAGGACTCGGTCGCCCACCTAGAACTCCAATGGTTTCCTACGCTTGTCGGTGTAGCTTTTCTGTCGGTCTCTAGAGGCTTTTAATCGTTCACGAATTTGAACGATCTTCTCTGTCGTTTCCCGAATGATCTCCGGACCCGTGAGAGTGCTTTCGGGAACTCGTCCCTTAGCTAACTGGGTATCACCCACTTCAGCCCAGCACAGAGGGGATCTGTACTTTCGGCCATAGAGGGCCTCGAATGGAGCTTCCTTTATGCTCGTATGATAACTGTTGTTGTAGGAAAATTCTACAAGGGGTAAATGGATATCCCAAGCTTTTCCAAAGTCTATCACACAGGCACGCAACATATCTTATAGGGTTTGGATAGTTCTCTCACTTTGCCCGTCGGTCTGTGGATGGTAGGCTGTACTCATGTCCAGCCTAGTTCCTAGGGAACTTTGTAATGACTACCAGAACCTCGAATTGAATCTACTACCTCGGTCTGAGATGATAGATAAAGGAACACCGTGCAGCCTTACAATCTCCCTAATGTAAGTTCTGGTAAGTTTCTCCATCTTGTCTGTTTCTTTGATTGGTAGGAAGTGTGCAGACTTGGTCAGTCTATCGACGATGACCCATATGGAATCAAGTCCACCCGTCGTCTTGGGCAACTTGGTTATGAAGTCCATAGTGATCCGCTCCCACTTCCATTCTGGTATCTCCGGTTGTTGTAGGAGACCGGAGGGTTTCTGGTATTCGACCTTGACCTTTGCGCAAGTAAGGCATTTACTCACGAAGGTAGCAATATCTGCTTTCATGTTAGGCCACCAGTACAACTTTTTAAGATCCAGATACATCTTATCTGAACCCGTGTGGACGGAATAACGAGTGTTGTGAGCTTCGGTCATGACCAAGTCTCTGAAGCCACCGTGTTTCGGTGTCCAGATCCGATCCATGAGGTATAAGGCTCCGCCACCCTTGACTTCCAAGTTCTTATCCATCCCTCTAAGGGATTCACCCACCACGTTTTCCGGTTTCAAAGCGTCGAGCTGAGCCTCCTTTATTTGCGTGGACAAGTGTGAATGGATAGTTAGAGTCAAATATTTGACTCTACGACCAGTATATTCTTTCCGACTTAGGGCGTCGGCTACTACATTGGCTTTACCCGGATGATAACGAATTTCGCATTCGTAATCACTAAGTAGCTCGACCCATCGTCGTTGTCTCATGTTGAGCTCTTTCTGGTCGAAAATGTGTTGTAGACTCTTATGGTCTGTAAAGATCGTGCTTTTTGTACCGTATAGGTAATGTCGCCAGATCTTCAGAGCAAACACAACTGCTCCTAGTTCGAGATCGTGGGTTGTGTAGTTAACCTCATGTGTCTTCAGCTGTCTCGAGCCATAAGCGATGACTTCACCTCGCTGCATCAGAACACATCCGAGTCCTTGATTGGATGCATCGCAATAGACAATGAAGTCTTCTATTCCTTCGGGAAGGGATAGTATCGGGGCGGTGCACAAGGCTCGTTTGAGCGTTTGGAATGCTCTTTCCTGTTTCTCTTCCCAGTCGAAGGCCACGCCTTTCTGGGTCAGGGTTGTAAGAGGTTTCGCTATGCTGGAGAAGTTCTGAATGAACCTACGATAGTAGCCAGCTAGACCTAGAAATTGACGAATTTCAGTAGGTGTCTTTGGTGCTGACCAGTTCTCGATGGCCTTAATTTTGGAAGGGCCCACGTGTATACCTTCTTCGCTAACTACATGGCCCAAGAATTCGACTCACCGAATCCAAAATTCGCACTTCGAGAACTTCGCGTAGAGCTTCTCCGATCGCAATGTTTCTAAGATTTTACGGAGATGTTGACCATGCTCCTCCTTACTTCGAGAGTAGATGAGTATGTCATCAATGAAGACGATGACGAACTGATCCAAGTAAGGACGACACACCCTATTCATCAGATCCATGAATACTGCGGGCGTGTTAGTTAATCCGAATGGCATTAATACAAACTCGTAGTGTCCATAACGAGTTCAGAAGGCTGTCTTGGGAACATCCTCCTCTAACACTCGTAGTTGGTGATATCCGGATCGCAGATCTATCTTCGAGAAGTAGTTGGCTCCTTGAAGTTGATCAAATAAATCGTCAATGTGGGGCAAGGGATAACGATTTTTGATGGTAAGTTTGTTGAGTTCTCTATAGTCGATGCACATGCGAAACGATCCATGCTTCTTCTTGACGAACAAGACCGGTGCTCCCCATGGTAAGAAGCTTGGTCGAATGAATCCCTTCTTGAGAAGTTCGTTAAGTTGACTGGAAAGTTCCTGCATTTCAGCCAGTGCTAGACGATACGGGGATTTGGCTACGGGGGTAGCCCCTAGCACTAAGTCGATTCTAAACTCGACTTGGCGTTGTGGTGGTAAACCGGGAAGTTCTTCTGGGAATATGTCGGGAAAGTCGCGTACTTCTGGGATTTTCTGGATGTCTTTCTGTTCTTGGCTGGTATCGACGACGTGTGCGAGAAATGCATGGTACTCCTTCCGCAAGCAATTTTGGGCTTGAATGCACGAAATGATGCGAAGGCTCGTACTAGGTTTGTCGCCGTAGATAATTAAAGTTTCATTGTTAGGAAGGTTAAGACGAACTGCTTTTTCGAAGCACATAATGTCGGCACGAAGAAGACTCAACCAATACATTTAAAAGATGACGACATGGATAAGAATAAATGATTAATGAATGTGTCTCATGGACTAAATCCCCATAGCCCAACAACAGAAAGAATAGTATCACTAAATGAAGAAGATAGCATTTGGATAAAAATTTCCATTAGATTAGATATCCGTCAATAATACTGGAATTACAGATGTAACAAGTTCGGGAAAAATGGCCTAGAAGTAGGCCTTACATCAACCAAGATGGAAAATTTTGACAGAATTAAGACTAGATCAAGACCTAACAGGTCTAAGATTTATACAGATAGGAAATTAGACCAAAGTTTTACATAAACTAGGTTATATCCAAAAGATGAGTCGACGAGATTGTATTGGCGACGAGAACTGCTAGCATGAGTCCTTGATCCCGACAGTAGACGTTCAATGTCCCTTATACGCTTGTCTGACCTTGCTTGCTGAGCTCGAAGTTCTCTAACTTCAGCTTGAGTTTCAGCAAGTTCCCTCTGCAGGTTTGCATTTCGGACCAGAGTCCTTTCATTAGCAGACTCTAGTTGGCGAATGTGGACAGTGTTAACACCAGAGTTGGCGTCAACTTCCAAGACTTGATTGATAGTCGCCTGAGCTATTATCGAGTTCCGAGAAATCCTACGCACCATGATTGGTAGGACTCTATCACCAGAACCTCCTTCAGTGAGGTTGTAGAAACTTCGGTCTCCATTGTAGGGAATGGGCTGACCCTGTTCATGACTCCATGTAATCAAGTTAGTGGCCCAAAGAGGTGTGGGTCCTTGAAACATAGGGCGAGGGTTTAGGTTTGGGTTTTGAGCATTTGGGGGTAGGTTGTTGACTTCTGGCTCCGAGTCAGAACTATCAGAAAAACCTTCAGCATGGTGATCATCCAAAGGAATTGGGTGATCATCTTCTGGTTCAGCCTCTAGCCAACCAGCATTGCCTTGGTTTGGGAAGTACGGATCGCCATGATGAAATCCAACCATTTTAATCTACACGAGAAAAGGGATATAAGAAATAGCTAAATAGACGATCTGATTAAGATAATTACAGTAAGACCAAATAGCCCTATGGTATTTCTTTATGGTTGTGTTGGTAAGTTTTTAGACTTGTTGCCATATCACAACCATTCTTGGGCATATTCTAATCACTCCTCGGACCAGCATAGTTGATCAGGCTATGCCATTCCCAAGACTGACCATATATCCCCAGGCTTACTTGTGATATTCAACAATCGTAATACTTTTGTTCTTCTCGTTGTGACACTGATTTTAGTATGAATGCAGGCATGCATACTTACTTAAATATTTTATTATTTAAAAGTATAACTCTGAGACAGAGTGTTTTAATCCCATGTATTTATAGTTAGTATATCTTTTATGGGTTGATATACTTAATTCACTATAAACAATGCTCTGATACCAATCTGTCACACCCCAAAACCACGAACGGCAGAAACGTTTAGGGGTGGAGGACGTCATGTACAGTATCACAACAGTGTAATATAATAAACAAGCAACAACATCATCCATTGCATAATAAGTAAAGTTTAATACATGTTTGTTCTTTCATTGTAATAAGACACCAAAAATATACAATCAAAATAAAAGACGAGACTTGTCTGCTCCGTCATCTCAAAACCAGGCCTCCGTACCTGTCTACTGATGACCTGAGAATACAAGTTATTTTGAAAGCGAGTATCAACTTTAAAGCTGGTGAATTCATAAGTATATAAGTGTCATTGCCTTGTTTGTGAAAATTTGTTATGAAAGCCATGTAAACCTTTAAATGAAAATGTTGAGGTAAGTATGAAATCCCTAGAAAAACCCTTATTTTCTATAAGTATGAAATGTAGTCTTCTACCAACACCCAAATGTTCTGTACGTATGAAATGTAGTCTTCTACCAAGACCCGAATGTTTTGTAAGTATGAAGTGTAGTCTTCTACCAAGACCCGAATGTTTTGTGAGTATGAAGTGTAGTCTTCTACCAAGACCCGAATGTTTTGTAAGTATGAAGTGTAGTCTTCTACCAAGACCCGAATGTTTTGTAAGTATGAAGTGTAGTCTTCTACCAAGACCCGAATGTTTTGTAAGTATGAAGTGTAGTCTTCTACCAAGACCCGAATGTTTTGTAAGTATGAAGTGTAGTCTTCTACCAAGACCCGAATGTTTTGTAAAATGATAGTTTTCCCTTTGTATTGACTAGTACTAAAAGTGCTTAGTCTAACTCATCGATTATGTGAAGGTATCACAAAATAAAGTAAACAGGAAAAATGTACTACTGTAAGTGTTGTCACTGGGTACTAGGACCAACACAACATCGCATTAAGCGAAATTGATAACCTAATGAACATCCGAAGATTATCCAAAACAAGTATTAATGTAAGTGTCATCGCTGGGTACTAGGACTGACACAGCATCGCATTAAGCGAAAGGTATAACTTAATGAACATCCGAAGATTATCCAAAACAAGTATTAATGTAAGTGTCATCGCTGGGTACTAGGACTGACACAACATCGCATTAAGCGAAAGGTATAACCTAATGAACATCCGAAGATTATCCAAAACAAGTATTAATGTAAGTGTCATCGCTGGGTACTAGGACTGACACAACATCGCATTAAGCGAAAGGTATAACCTAATGAACATCCGAAGATTGTCCAATTGTCCTCTGTAGCAACAGCAGGTGGGTGGAAGGGTTAGTCCCAAATCGATCTTCCTAATATAAGTAGTAACCTTAGACCTCCGTAGATGGTCATCGACCACTGGTGCTAATCAGTGGGGTTTGGAATGGTAAGTCCCGCCTAGCTATCCCATTGAACCGAGATAGGAAAGACAATTTACAAAGTAAGTACTAATAAATCATCCTCGTAGTTCTAAGTACAAGTATCCAGGTAAGTGAATACAGGATAATGCACCTATGTAAAAGTGTTCCTGTATGGTATTCATGTATGTGTGTCCATGTAACAGGTAAGTATATGTAAACATATTCATGTATCAGGTAAACATCTGTAAGTACTCATGTATCAGGTAATGTACTAGTATAGACTCATGAATGAACTGACTCTTGTGTGATTCCTTGTAATAGAAGTAATGTTTGATATCTTCAAATTATCCCTATGATAATTTACTGTAATATAACTAGTTGATCATGTAGGTTTGTACACTCTTACTACTCAAGGGTGTGGGAAACTAAATGAAAGATGTAAGCTATAACATCAATACATATATAAGAATATAAGTGTATTTGCATAGTTTAGTTCAAGAATGAAAAATGGTTTTTGTAAGACATCTTATGGGTTTTGAACAATAATTAACAATGACCAGATGTCATTTTAATAAACATTTCAAAGGTAAAACATTTGGTAACAATGTGTTTTTAAGATGTAAAACCATTTCATGCATCACATTTTGTAGCATGTGAAATATGTTAAATGACAAACACAGTTATAAAATACATATCAATGATTAAATAACATGTTTGTTTCAACTTGTATCCCCCCCCCCCATTAAAGCATTCAAAATCATTTAAAATATTGATTAGGGGTATGAACTCACCTGTAGTTGGTGATTGGAATGAACTGAACGGTATAGGATGGCTAGGTGTCAAGCGAGGACTTGTGCACACACTACGATCCTAATGAACATATAATCACACATATATGCACTCAATTAGACTCAAATGACTAATTGATAATGTTAAGACATCCTAGACACAATAAACACTTTATATAAGTGTTTTAAGCCCTAAGGATTGCATCTAAGCTATTGTGGGACAAGGTATTTGTGTTTAGGGTTCCAAAGGACCCTATATGAGAGTTTACTCCCCATAAACCATCACACATGGAGTTTCCGGTTGTAAACTCTTGAGTTTACGGCCTTAAACTCCCAAACATGTGTGTTTGGTGTGTTTTGAAGTCCCAATTGCTTTCTAGAATTATTGCAACTTGGTGGCTAAGTCCTTGGAAGGGTTTAAGGTCTAGAAATACTCCAAATAGGAGTTTATGGCCTCAAGGCCATTCCCCTTGGAGTTTACGGCCGTAAACTCCCTTGGGGTGTTGTTTTTGTTGTTTTCAAGTCTCTTGCTTTTGAAGGACATGTTCTAGACAATTGTTTAAGGCAAATGAGGACCCTAGGCACACTTTGGTGCCATTCTTTCATGTTTACGGCCCAAGAGCATTCTCTTGGCCGTAAACTCACTTTGCTAAGTGATTTGGATGAGTTTTGGCCCTTCAATTAAGTGGAAACAATTCCTTGTAAAGGTCTAGGGCTTTAGGTGTCATGAAAACACCCCTTTTGTCCATTTTTATGGAGTTTACGGCCTAAGATACACTTGGGCCGTAAACTCTCATTTGTTTGTGTTCTTTGATGTGTTTAATGCCTTACACTAAATGGGATCTAGTCTAGATAAAAGCCTTAAAGTGTTAGAGTCCTTAAAACACCATTTTGAGTGTGAAAAGGGAGTTTACGGCCAATGAATCTCTTTGGCCGTGAACTCCCCAAACATGGGTGTTTTATGGATGTTTTCTTGTTCCTAACATGCATACATAAGAGTCCTAAGCAGTTGTATAATACAAAGGTCGATTTTGGCTTCATTTCGGGAGTTTACCGCCCAAGAACACCTTGGGGGAGTAAACTCCTAGATCTAATGATTTAGCCATCTAAATCATGTTATAAGCATCTAATAAGCATTCTAATCACTACTAGAAAGAGTTACTCACGTTTTGGTATAAAACCCGAAGATCCGTGAGAGAGAAAATGACTTTTCTCTAGTTGGAAATGTGAATAATGAATGAATTTGGTTCAGAAATGTATTTATAGTCCTGAAATATTTTTGGCAGAAATATTTTTATTCCTGAAATGATCTCTAATATAATAGAGTGTTGGAATAACAGTGTTGCACAAAACCCTAGTGCACCCACTCTCCTGATATTTCCTGAAGTGTAAACCTTAAATTACTCAAACTTATGTGAAAAAGTCTGAAAATTAACAGTGACCACTATAACTTCTATTGAAGTGATATAGATTGTACAGAATGGAAATTTCGGGTTGTCACAATAACTTACCAATGATGATGATTATTGTGGAATAACCTTCTTGAAAAGCCCTAGATGTCGAAATTTTGGTGGAGGGTAAGAAGATCTTCTTGAAGACTTAAAGAGAGTTTGAAAGAAGTTTGAAGGTGTGTGTGTGTGTGTTTTTCCTCTTGATCTCGGCCGAAGAAGAGAAAGAGAGGGGGGAGAAAAGAGAGAGAGTTGCATGGATGTATGGGATTGAGTATTGTTTAGTGGTTAGTTTGCATAGATTACCTCCATGTATTAGTGAGGTGGCATCGCTTGGATAATTAGCCATTTTCCCCTTTTTTGTTTTCTTCTTGGGCCGAGAAAAAGAGAAGAAGGAAAGATTTTGGGCCCTTTTGTGCTTAAGTCCATATTAGGGGCCCACTTTGATGATTTTCGGCTCAATTGGTCTTTGGAGGTAATTCACGGCCCAATATATTTCAAAGAATGGGTTTTATGGCTCATTAGGTTAATTAGATTTGTTATGGACAATAAGGTCCAGTAGGGTATTTTATTTCATTCTAGGCTCAATATGGCCCAAAATGTTAAAATAAATAGAAGTGAGTCCAATTATAGCCCATTTAAGAGTTCTTAGCCCAAAACAATCAAATTGGAAGCTTATTGGCCCATTAGGCCCAATAAGGAAATCCTAGTCCATAATGGACTTAAACCGGGATTTCTAGGGTTTCCAATTCTTTGTTGACTATTTGAAGTGCTTGCATAGAGCATTTGATGGAAAATTTGTTGTTATTGAATAAGCACCATACGTGCTTTCACATTTTCGGTTCACAAATGTTATCATTGTTGTTATTAGATGGTATAGAATTCCTAGTTGTGACATCATCCCCCCGTTAGAGGGAATTTTGTCCCGAAATTCATTCTAAAGCTAGATTCAAGAATGAGAGAATAGGTGAGGGTACTTCTGCTTCATCTGATCTTCGCGTTCCCATGTGAATTCTGTCCCACGCATTACGTTCCACCGTACCTTCACAATTGGAATGCGACTTTACTTAGTACGCTTTGCCTCCCTGTCCGTGATTTCGACTGGCTCTTTGACGAACATGAGATTCTCGTTGATTTCTATTTCTTTAAGTGGAATGACGAGGGTTTCTTCAGATAAACACTTGTTCAAATTGGAAACATGGAACACGGGGTGTACACTGTTGAGCTCGACAGGTAGCGGTAGTATGTAAGCCACTGGACCGATTCAGGCAAGGATCCCGAAGGATCCAATGTATCGTGGGTGCAACTTTCCCCGTTTTCCAAAACGAATAACCCCTTTCCAGGGAGAGACCTTTAACAACACTCGATCCTCGACTTGAAACTCCAACGGCTTCCGCCGTTTATCAACGTAGCTCTTCAGTCGGTCTCGTGATGCTTGTAGTCGAGCTCTGATTTGAATTATCTTCTCCGTTGTTTCGCGTATCATTTCTGGTCCCGTTAACGCATTGTTTGATGTCAATCTTCTTGCTAGTTGGGTGTCACCTACCTCAGCCCAACACAATGGTGATCTGCATTTACGTCCATACAATGCCTCGAAGGGAGCAACTTTGATGCTCGGGTGATAACTGTTGTTGTACGAGAAAGGATATACTTCAAGTGTTTGAATGGTTCATTCGCTTTGACCATCTATTTGTGGTTGATAAGCGGTGCTCATGTCGAGATGTGTTCCCAGTTCTTTCTGAAGTGATTGCCAAAAACGTGAAGTGAATCTACTATCTCTATCTGAGATGATAGATACTGGCACTCCATGGAGTCTCACAATTTCCTTGATGTATATCCTCGTCAACCTCTTCATCTTGTAGGATTCTTTTATTGGCATGAAATGAGCGGATTTCGTCAATTTGTCGGCTACTACCCATATGGTATCCAATCCATCCATTGACTTGGGTAATTTGGTCACAAAGTCCATAGTAATCCTTTCCCATTTCCACTCGGGAATTACTGGTTGTTGTAATAATCCCGAGGGCTTCTAATATTCCACCTTCACTTTAGCGCAAGTAAGGCATTTGCTAACATAGGTGGCAATATTTGCCTTCATGTTGGGCTACCAATAATGTTGCTTGATATCCAAGTACATTTTATCTGAACCCGGATGGATGGAGTATCGTGTCTTGTGGGCTTCATCCATGACCACTTCTCTGAATCCCCCAAGTTTAGGGATCCAAATGCGGTTCATAAAATAATATGCTCCATCCTCCTTCACTTTGAAATTCTTTTCGATCCCTCGTAACGCTTCACTTGCTTTCTTTTCCGTCTTCATGGCATCAGACTGGGCTGCTCTGATTTGGGAGGTCAGATGGGATTGAATGGTTATGGAGAGAGTCTTTACACGACGATTTGAGTATTCTTTCCAACTCATGGCTTCAGCTACCACGTTAACCTTGCCTGGGTGGTACTTAATTTCACACTCATAATCGTTTAGTAGGTCAACCCACCTTCGTTGCCTCATGTTCAATTCTTTTTGATTTAGGATATGTTGTAGACTCATGTGGTCCATAAAAATGGTGCACTTGGTACCACAAAGGTATTGCCTCCAAAATTTTAAGGCAAAGATCACAGCTCCCTATTCTAAATCATGGGTGGTATATTTCACCTCGTGTGTCTGTAGTTGTCGGGATGCATAAGCTATCACCTTCCCATGTTGCATGAGTACGCAACCTAAACCCTGATTCGACGCATCGCAGTAAACTACGAAGTCCTCCGTTCCTTCTGGTAGTGATAGTACCGGTGGGCTGCAGAGTGCTCGCTTCAGAGTTCGGAATGCAACCTCTTGCTTATCTGTCCATTCGAAGGGTACACCCTTTTGTGTAAGCATGGTAAGTGGCTTGGCAGTCTTAGAGAAGTTTTGGATGAACCTCCTGTAATATCCTGCTAGACCTAAAAATTGACGAATTTCTGTGGGTGTCATTGGGGTCACCTATCCTTCAATGGCTTTGACCTTAGAAGGATCCACGTGTATCCCTTCTTGACTAATAAGATGACCCAAAAATTTCACACTGCGGAGCCATAACTCACACTTAGAGAGTTTTGCGTATAGTTTCTCGGTTCGCAGGGTTTCCAGGATTTGTCGAAGATGTTGGCCGTGCTCCTCTTCGTTTTGAGAGTAAAATAGAATGTCATCAATGAAAACGATGACAAAGTTGTCAACGAATGCTCGACAGATTCGATTCATTAGATCCATGAATGCGGCAGGGGCATTCGTTAGACCGAAGGGCATTACGGCGAATTCATAATGTCCATAACGAGTTCGGAAATCGGTTTTGGGGATATCCTTTTCCCATACCTTGAGTTGATGGTATCCAGATCGTATAGCTATCTTGGAGAAATAGCTCGCGCAATGAAGTTGGTCAAATAGATCGTCGATTCGTGGAAGTGGGTAGCGCTTTTTGGCAGTGATCTTATTTAGTTCCCTATAGTCAATGCACATCCTAAAGGACCCGTCTTTCTTCTTAACAAAGAGAACCGGAGCTCCCCAAGGTGAGAAGCTAGGTCGGATGAATCCTTTGTCCAAAAGCTCACTGAGTTGGCTGGACAATTCTTGCATCTCCGCATGAGTGAATCTATAGGGCGATTTGGCGATGGGAGTAGCTCCTGGTACAAGATCAATTTGGAACTCGACTTGTCTTTCTGGGGGTATTCCTGGAAGATCATCAGGGAAGACATCCGGGAACTTGCAAGCTATTGGAATGTCTCGAATATTGACCTCTTCCTTGGATTTATCCACTATATGAGCCAGGAACATCAAGTCTTTCTTTCTTAGATACTTTTGTGCCTTAATGCACGAGATCAGACGAAGGTTCATGCTGGGTTTGTCTCTGTATATAATTTGGGTTTCACGGTTTGGAAGGTGAAGGCGAACAACCTTCTCGTGACACATAATTTCAGCATGGTGGGGGCTTAATCAATCCATGCCAACAATGACATCGAAACTCCTAATGGAAACAGGCATTATGTTTATTTGAAAGATGTGTTGGTCCAAGGTTAGGGTACATCCGATATAGATTTCCCTAGTGGATTTTGTTTTCCCATTGGCCATTTCCATCGTAAAGGTTTCATTAAGCTTCTGGGGTTGTTGTTTTAATAAGTGTTTAAATCTATTGCTCACAAAGCTTCGTTCTGCTCCGGTGTCAAATAGGATGCATGCATAAGTGCAGTTTAGGAGAAACGTACCGGTGACAACAATGGGAACCTTAACCGCTTCTCCCTGACCCATGGTCAGCACTCTTCCTATTCCTCCATTCCCAGGGTTGTTGTTGTTGGGGCAATTTCAACGGAAATGCCCAGTCTTTCCACATCCATAGTAGGTGTGGCTCGGTCCTGCATTGTTGCCGCAGTTGTTGTTGTTGTTTTTGTTGTTGTTGCAGGTTTTGCTGTTGTTGTTTCCTTGCTGCTTATTCTGGGGAGGATAGGTCCTGCAATATTTTTCCGTGTGACCCTTTCGATTGCAACTGGTGCAATGCATCTCTCTGCAATCTCCATTATGATGGAGACTGGACTTGTTGCACTTTGGGAGATTACCAGAATACTGTCTAGGTGCACTAGGAGCAGTTGAGACTGGAGCATGTGGTGTGGAGGGAACTTGAGTGGTTGCAGCATTAACTGTCACTTTTTGTTGCTTCTTGGACGACTCCGAGCCTTGTCGCCCCTTTCTCTTGTTATTCTTTCCCTTCATGTTGTCACTCTCCCTCTTGCCATCAATTTCCACTGGCTTCTCGCCCTTCTTTTTGTTGTGGTCGTACAGTTTCTTGGCCAATCTCTTGGCACTGTCGAAGGTTTTCGGATTTGCAGCTATCACATTTCCTTGGATTGGGGAGGTTAGTCCTAAGATGAATCGTTCGATTTTCTTTCCCTCTGAAGTAATCATGTCAGGGCACACTAGAGACACTTCGCTAAACCTTGATATGTATGTATCAATGTCGGAATTTCGGACGGTAAGATTCCATAATTTCTGTTCCATTTTCTGAATGTCGCCTCGCGGACAGTACTCGGCCATCAACATTTCTTTCAAATCCGCCGAGGGCATGGAGTTGGCTACGGGGAGAGTCATGGCTTCTACATGACCGTTCCACCAGGTGAGAGCTTGATCAACGAACGTGCATGCGACAAACTTCACCTTCATCTCCTTAGGGCACTCACATATCTTGAACACCGATTCCACCTTCTCAATCCATCTTTTTAGGGTTATCATTCCCCCGGTGCCATTAAGGGTTCGCGGCTTGGCATTGGTGAAATCTTTGTAGGAGCATGTCTTGGTAGGTCCTTGATTTATCCCGTTTTTTCGAACTTCCAGCCCCTTTTCAATTGATTCCACCATTGTTCCCTTGATGGATTTGTGCCATGGCTGCAGTAACCGCATCATATACAACTGCATGGAATGCAGCTGAGTTGACTTCGGGTGGGGTTGGCCTAGGGTTTCCGTGGGCTGGTCGTCGAGGCATCTTTCTGTCACGAAACAGAAAAATGTTGAGTGCCTACGTTTTGTGGGTTTGTGGAATTATGACTAGGTTTATGTCATGTATTTAAGTAGTTTCGCATATCAACATATAATCATAGAAGCATAGCACATAACAGATATTAACATCAAAACAAAACACATATATTTTCCATTAATAATATTCATACTTTGATACATGAAAATTTGCTCGAAAGAGCATACATAAGGATATAAGTTCGGCAGCAAAACGACGCTACGAGTAGTGTAATCACTTAAACATAGAGTCGATGGTACATAACATAGATCATAGTACTAGCATAATACTAAAAATGGATACAGCTAGTCCTAGTCATGATGGGATGTGTCAGGGGGTGGTGCTGAGGAAGTGGACGCTAATAAAGGCAAGCCACCCGTCGTTCCGCATCTTGGAGTCAAGCCTCCCACCTTACCTACCTTATGTGGAACTCTCGGATAACCTCTCGTGTCTCCTGCTCTGCATACTCGACCCTGGTCGGCATCTGGTGCATCTGATCAGTGGTGCTCTGAGCTAGATCGCCAGTGTTCCGCAATCGTCTCACCATGACCGGAAGTTCACGATCAGCCGGTCCTCCCTCCCTTAAGTCATAGAACTCGCGTGACATGCCGAATGGGGGTCGCTGTCCCTGCTGTTTGCTCCACCTCCAAAGGTCGATACCCCAAGGGGGTGTAGGACCAGTGGGGCCCATCCGATGAGCGGGCACCCTAATCGGATAAGGGGGGTTGATGACTTCGGACTCCGCGTCCGAATCACCGTCTTCGTCATCGTTGAGTTCCTCCTCGAGGTCTTCTTCGACTTCCTTGTCACACCCCCAAACCAAGGATGGCGGAAACGTTCGGGGGTGGAGGACTTCATGTATAGTATCACAACAACGTGTATAATAGTGCTCAAAGTAAAAAAAAAACCATCATAAATATAATTGAGAAAGTTACATCATAGCAAGTTTAAATGTTTCAAAATCAATTACATTATGATGACAAAATGAAATGTTTGACGATTTATCGTCCCATCCTCAAAATGTTGTTGGTTTTCCGGTTTCACTGATTTTCTGAGAATACAAGTAATTTTAAATAAAGTGTCAACAATTAAGTTCGTGAGTTCATAAGAGTTTTGTTTTAGAATGAAACTGTTTTCCTTGTAAAAGCAACAAAATATGTTTCCAGAAAATCCAATATTTTCCTTATTATGTATGAAATGAATGCTTCTATGTTATGCGATAATAAATCCTAGAAAGACCCATAGATTCCTTCTATAATCACTCAACGTATATAAATTATATAAAAATTTAGTTAAATAAACCGTTGAGTATAACGGGTATGCCCCAGGTCCACAACCAAACGAGGAACAGGAGATAAGGCGGGCCCACCAATTCTAAGTCGATTGTGACTAGATTCTTATATAACTCTAGCATATACATTTAGCAATTATAGCTGAAGTCTAACAATTCTAGATGAAATATAGTTTTAATATCATAAAAACTATTTCGTGTGAACCTGGTACTTTGTATTTGTACCCCTTTTTGTTTAAAAACCTGGTACTTTGTATTTTTACCCCTTTTTGTATAAAAACCTAGTACTTTGTATCTGTACCCCCTCTTGTATAACACCGGTACTTTGTAGCTGTACCCCTTTTCATATGAAAACCTGGTACTTTGTATTTGTACCCCTTTTTGTATAAAACCGGTACTTTGTATTTGTACCCCTTTTCGTATAAAACCGGTACTTTGTATTTGTACCCCTTTTCGTATGAAAAGCCTTTTGTTATGTAAATGAACATAAACTATAACTATTATAGTTTATCAAGATGTTTGAAATGTATAAGCAACCTAACTATACCTATTATAGTTTAGTATGTTTGTCTGTGGTGTATAAGAACCCTTTCCTATGTAAGTCGAATGTATAGCAAAATATAACTATGTTTATCTTGCTTTGTTTTGTACTAATGGTAATGATGGAGGATTCTTACAATTCAGTGAGTATTTTCTGTTATATAATTATACCACAACAAGAAACACATGTAAAATATGAAGTCATCAAAGATTTAACACTTTGCTGAACATGTTACAAAGTGTGTTGAAAGTTATAAACTGTTAACAAATTTTTAACCTTTCTGCACTGTTTTAGAAAGATCATAGAAAAATCATACGAAGTCGAAAACTGAATCCATAAATTCTGAGAGTTCCTAAAATGTGTCTAGTTATTCATAATTTTTAGCATGATTTTCGGAAGCCTTTAACTTGTGTTAAAATGTTCATATTCACAGCCTGGTCCAGATTTTTTCATGAAATGATAGGCTGTTTTCAAAAATCACCATAAATTGTAGAAAAATCGTGTGGAGATGTGAAAGTAGTCATTTTAAAGCTAATAACTGGAACTACTCACACCTAAAACAGTGTTAAAAACTAAAATGTTTAAGTTGCCCAAAACAGTCCGTGAATGGAGTTGAACTTGTCTGATGAAGGCTGTTAAATGAGTTTAGTTGTGTTCTTGGTGTTTTAACTTGTATTCCCCTCCCCCCACCCCCCTTAAAACTTAATAAAACATGAAAATGTAGGGGTATGAACTCACCTTATATGATTTCAGTGGGTGAATGTTGAAGAAATGAAGTGTTCAACTCAAGAACACTTGAAGGATCACTTGAAGATTTGAGAATCTAACACACAAATGATGGAGTTTGTGTGAGGAATCATTGATTTGATTGAAAAGGGAATGTAATAACCATAAGGAGAGTGATGATACTTACCAAATGAAGATGGAAAGCTTGAAAAATGACTTGGAAATCTTGAATTTGTATGAGAGATTTTGAGAGAAGAGATGTGTTTGATCTTTGGTGGGAATGAAAGAAATGAGTGAGAATGAGGAGAGAGGGTGGGTTTTTAGCTCTTGACCAAGAGTATGGATGGTCAAATGGTGGGGAAGTGCCCTTGAATGACCAGGTAGGGTGGGGAGGACAATGGTTGGTCATGGAGTGGGTATGGGGGTGGTTGCTTGTGTCATAAATCAAAGATAAGTCAACACTTCACCACAAGATCTCCTTTAATAGATTTTATTCTAAAATAAAAATTTTCATAAAAATATGTTTATATTATGAATATTTAGGGTCTTATATGTTAAAATATGATTTTTGGAGAAAATTCCGCGTTAAAATAATTAAAAACGGGTTTAAAATGTTAAAAATATTGAAAACCGGGTAGGAAATGCCGAAATCCGAAGTTTTGGGCGAGGTTGCGGTGATCAACAGCCTAGAACCGGAGTGACTGGGGCTGCTGGTGCGGATCCGAGAGAGGAGGGAGGCTGCGGTCCGAGCTGCTACCACAGGCGACTACGTCCTAAGGAAGACCGAAGGCGAGACGGCTGCGGTCTTGACGACTCCGGGCTTGCTGCGGCTCGCTGGCTGCGGTCGGCTTGCTGCGGCTCGCTGGCTGCGGCCGGCTTGTTGCGGCTTGCTGCGGTCTGCTTGTTGCGGCTACACCCTGGGGCTTCGGTCCTGGCTCCTTCCGGTCCAAGAGGCTTCGACCCTATAAAGGGGATTTCGGGTCCTTTAAGGTATTTTCTCCATTCTAACTCCATTTTAAGCGGTTTTTGACCCGGTTAAGGGTCGGGATGGCCCGAAAGACTACAAAATGTTTAAGGAACTTTTGAGAGAGATTTGGGAGAGATTTCACATACTTGGAGAGATTTCTCATATGGAGAGAGATTTGGGAGATATTTGACATACTTGGAGAGATTTCTCATACAAAGAGAGATTTGGGAGAGATTTCACATACTTAGAGAGATTTCTCATATGGAGAGAGATTCGGGAGAGATTTGACATACTTGGAGAGATTTCTCATACAAAGAGAGATTTGACATACTTGGAGAGATTTCAGATAAAGAGAGATGAGTGAAAACGATTGAGAGAGGTTTCGTGTGTGACATTTGTGAGTGTTTGGCTCCGCAACGCAAGGTCCGTAAGCCCCGTTAAGCCATGTTGAAGGATCTTACACACTCCCGATGAGTATGCAACATTGTTTTATCGGTTTGGTTCTTTACTTATCGTCGTTTTAGGTTAATGAAATCTAGATATACGAACTTTTCCATTGGTGATTTCTCATTAGAATAGTGAGTTGTTTAGTAATTACATAACGTAAACCCTAGCATACAAGGGTTAACTGAGTTGACCAGTTTGACTTGTTAACTTTAGTTGACTTTGACTCGACCGGAAATTAACGGTTGTCACATTCCTCTTCTTCCAGGTCCACCACTGGCTCAGCAGGTCCGCCCTTGACTTCTGCCTCGGGTTCCCCTTCCGATTCTTCCTCGGGGTCGTCTTCAGGTTCCTTTTCGGACTCCTCCAACCTCCCATTATTCCCCTGATCTGGGAAATACGGATCTCCGGGGTGATGGAAACCGGCCATGCTATCTGCGAGAGTGTATAAATATGCTAATATTACTCCTAAGATGTTTTAACTATTGTATAAATCGAGTTGATGTTCTCTTCTTGGTAATAAAGGGGTATGTTTTTAGGTTTACCTACCATCGCGGTTTCCTCGGGGCATGTGATTGTACAAGTACGGGTGTTTTATCGTTGTTTTTTATTTCTTTTGTTTTGTTCAGAGTTGCTTTGTCCCTTTTTGGTTTATAGTTTCATCTCAATGTGTTGTTAGATATGCTAGTTCACCATAAACAGTGCTCTGATACCAACCTGTCATACCCCCTAACCAGACGGCGGAAACGTCTGAGGGTTCACGTGACTAAATTTGAATATCATCACAATGAATATACATGAATCATAACATAAACATCACCATGCATCAATATATTACAATTGACGTTGTTTACATCAAGTACATTGTTTTAACATTACAATCCATAACATAAAATGTTCGATAGTTTTCAAAAGCACAACACACTAACATACTTGGTACTACTCCTCTGCTTACCTGTTACCTGAGAATACAGATTATTTTGAAAAACGGTCAAAATATGGAATGTTGGTGAGTTCATAAGTAGGTTTGATGTGAAATTGTTTTGTGTAGTTTGAAAGAAAACAACCCAGAAAATCCGATATTTTCTGAAAAGACCATTTTTATATAAAAGTGTGGAGATCCGTAAGTATATGCATGATGATTTCAAAACGTGTATAATTGAAAAACTTTGTATTAAAAGTACCAGTGAAAAATGTTGAACTTCCCCGGAAAACCCGATGTTTTCCGAAAATAAAAATATCATATAACAGTTCGAATTGTTATCCCATCACGTGAGTGATTTTGACTTACCTTGATTACTTGATTTATACTGGATTTATTTATGTGAGTCGTTATAACCATGCATGATAATGACTAGTTCGTCTGTCTTGGCACTCTGGTGAACGCCGAAATTCATCTTAAGATTTGGTCACCCTAGACTGGCCGAGTCTAACTGTAGCAAACAGCTGAGGTGTGGGGGAGTCACCCCCGTATAGATCTATAGACAAACTCTCACTCTCCCTCTAGGAGACTTTGATTATAACTACAGACTACGACCGACACACGTTGGTGCCACCCATTATTACTCACTAAATCCCAATTGACTTTGATTACTATTGATTATCGACCCGTATTTGCTTACTAGGATTAACGATAGGCCTAATAAACGAGGAGAAGAGGATTACAAGATCCTACTATTCTCGCGTATTATTTATGGCTATTGATTATACGAAGGACACGCTGACTCATTTCGCATTTGATTTACTTGGACCTTACTAGCAATGCTAACGGGCCACTAAGGCCCAATAGCACTTAAAAGCCATTGAGGGTCCCTTAAATATGAAATTGGGTCATAGAAGGCCTAATAACATTTATAATTATCCCTTGGGCCCAAAAATCATGTTAATGGGTCACAAAGGCCCAATAAGCATGTTTGGAACTTTCAAGCCCAAAGAATTTAATGTTTACTTATTTTAGGAATTGTATAATTGTTGGAAGGTTTGATTGAACGATTGTTATTTTTTGTATCGACACGAGACCGGTCGATTTGTTTATAACGATATTTGGATTATACGTATATTCATCTCTCTATTTTCATGAGTTGTGACTTTTGGTATTTTTGACTCAAACATCTTAGAAATAAAATAATTGGTTCAAAATGTTGGTTTGACCCCTTTTAGCCCTTCTTAATAAAAATAACCATTTTTGGTCCTTTATACAAAAAAAAAAAAGACTTTTTAAGCCCTTAAAGCATTTTCTTGACACATTTGACCTATAGGCTTACTCAATTGATATTTTTAGCTCAAAACTTATTCTTTGGCAATTTCAACCCTTCCAGAAAAGTGATTTTCGGTTAAAGCCCAAACTTTTGCAACTCTTACAATTTTGGCCCTAAATCCAAAAAAAGTTTACATTTTTGATCCTTGTTTGGAAAATACATCATTTTGACCCCTGAAATAGTTTTGTTTACCCTTTTTACCCCCTATTTTGAGAATTTTATCATTTCACCCCCTTGAAAGTTGAAATTTTCGCAAGTCATGGCTTAATGGGCCGAAAAGCCCAAAAATTTGGCCCATTAAGCTACAATTTATACTTCTAACCCTTAAAAGAGTATGGTATCCATAAAAATATTTATTTTTACTGATTTGACTCTTTTAGTCCTTCAGAAAAACCGTGAATGGCAATTTTAACCCAACTTTTGTTTATTTGACAATTTAAGCCCAAAAATTGTTTTATGTTGCAATATGTTGATTTAAATCTTAGGGGATACTTTTCTTGACTTGTTTAGTGTAGTATACATTAGATCAAGTTTGCTTTCCTTCTTATGTCATAGATCTCGATATTTCTTTCCTTTTGTTTACATATTCAACAGATAAGCACATAAATTCACACATACATACATGAAACCATACATAGCATACACATACACATAGATCTACATATTTTACTTATATTCTCCCACATAAAACTTGTAAAAACCGAAAAAAGAGGGGTATGAACTCACCTTGCTTAGTTGATCTCGGTTTGAAGAAGAAATGGGAAGAGTTTGATGCTATTTTTCGGCCCTATCAAGCTTTCTTGGGTTGATTTCGAACTAAGAGCTTCTAAAGATTAGATCATGAGAATTGTGTGTGTTAGGAAGAAGTTTTGATGAAGGAAAGAGTCTAGGTTATGGAACTAAACAATAACTTACCAATGATGATGATTATTATGGAATAACCTTCTTGAAAAGCCCTAGATCTCGAAATTTTGGTGGAGGGTAAGAAGATCTTCTTGAAGACTTAGATAGAGTTTGAAAGAAGTTTGAAGGTGTGTGTGTGTGTGTGTGTGTTTCCTCTTGCTCTTGGCTGAATAAGAAAAAGAGAGGGGGAGAAAAGAGAGAGAGTTGAATGGATGTATGGGATTGAGTATTGTTTAGTGTATAGTTTTCATGGATTACCTCCATGTATTAGTGAGGTGGCATGGCTTGTATAATTAGCCATTTCCCCCTTTTTTTTTCTTCTTGGGCCGAGAAAGAGAGAAGAAGGAATGATTTTGGGCTATTTTGTGCTTAAGTCCATGTTAGGGGCCCACTTTGATGATTTTCGGCCCAATTGGTCTTTGGAGGTGATTCACGGCCCAATATATTTCAACGAATGAGTTTTATGGCTCATTAGGTTAATTAGATTTGTTATGGCCCCATAAGTTCCATTAGGGTATTTTATTTCATTCTAGACCCAATATGGCCCAAAATGTTAAAATAAATAGAAGTGGGTCCAATTAGAGCCCATTTAAGAGTTCTAAGCCCAAAACAATCAAATTAGAAGCTTATTGGCCCATTAGGCCCAATAAGGAAATCCTAGTCCATAATGGACTTAAACCGGGATTTCTAGGGCTTCCAATTCTTTGTTGACTATTTGAAGTGCTTGCATAGAGCGTTTGATGGAAATTTTGTTGTTATTGAATAAGCATCATACATGCTTTCACATTTTTGGTTCACAAATGTTATCATTGTTGTTGTTACATGGTATAGAATTCCTAGTTGTGACATTCATCATTTAATTCTTACCGTTTCCAAATATTCTTAAGAACCCTAAAGGCAATCTCTGCTTACTGCTCATCTTCTTCTTTGCTCAACAACAATGGCTCTTTTTTCGTCATCAAATGAACAGTTTGCTCAATCATCTGTCCTCACCATCAAACAAAATCAAAACCTGATTATAGACTCGAATCCAGTCAAGTGAGACGCATAGATGTTAACGATTATCGAACGCCTAAAGTACTCACCTTTGGTAACCGCTCTAATCAAGTTCAAGAGTGTTCCGATGTTGCTACTATCCAAAGTTTATTCTTCAGTAGCCTACATCAAAGAGGCGGAACGGATTACCTTTGACATATTTGAGAAGAAAACTTCAATTTCGAAGGCTAGGTTTTGCTCACTTCTAGGGCTTACTTTGGTCGATTCAATGGTGAACCCAGACTCAATCTCTACTGCTCAAATCGTGGAAATGTTTTATCAGATGGGGTACACGAAACTTATACCCGCCATCTCCAAGTTTAGAAAACCTAACCTTCCTCTTCAATGGAACGATCTCTTTACCTTACTCTGTAAGGGTTTCTCTGAAATGGTAACTGGGCCTGATCGTGCAAGTAAGTTGTTCATGACCATCATCTATGGTCTCTATCTTGGCATCAGCCTGGACTATGGTTCTGTTTTATGGGTTTAGCTAGTGCAAAGCACTAATTCCACTAGTCGACACATTGAGATTTCATGTGCTCGATTTTGGACCATCGTGGTGCAGCGAGTAATTGACAAACTCAACATTCCAATCATTGCAGACTCTCTGATGTCTTTAATCTCCACGTTTCACACCAAAAAGATCATCATTGATGATACCTCCATGTTTTCATTTGTGGGATCAATTCCTGAATCCATGTACAGGTGTGTGTCTGGTGCAAGCAAAATCATTGGGGAATACAAGAAGCTTCAAGGTTCGGGTCCAAGGGCTATCACTCCCGAGATGCAGCAAAATCTTGATGTAGTTGATAAGGTCAAGAAAAGAGGAAAACCAAAGCAACCAAAAGAGGGTCCATCTGCCCTAGTTCAGACTCCAAAAAGAAAAAGGCAAAAGGCGATTCTTCCAAGTCTACTCCATCTTCTCCCAAACGAAGGCGAGTCAAGAAGCCCGCTCGTAAGGTTCACATCCCTTCTTCAACTTCCTCTGAAAACGAATCTAATGGTGCTCATCCAAGTGAAGCTGAGGAGGATGTCAACCAAAACGGCCCAGAGGTAAATCTCTCTATTACATCCCCTCCACCATCACCTACTTCCACATCAATTCCTATCACAATTGCACCTTCCCACCTCCTTTTATCCAGTTAACCACTTACTTCTATTCCACTACAAAACCCTATTTTTACTAAAACAACAACCACTACGACTACCACAACAGGTGAACCTTTTGTTGATGTCAACACATCTCATGCGGAGGCAAAGACTTCGGGTTTTGAAACCTTTTCTACAACACCTCCCACTTCTTAAACTCAAGATGACTCCGACAACCCTCTCAGTGTTGATGGGCTCGACTTTGATACTTTTCACTCTAGTGCATTCTCAGGGCACTTATTGAAAAGTTGGAATCTCTCATTGCTTCATCTACTACCTCTTCAAGCCAAGCATATTCCGAAGCAGTCGATAAGGGTATGCTCGATACTCTTGTGAAAGAGCATGCTGCTAATCTTGAAAAAGAAAACAAAGCAGTTGAAAACTCCACTCTTTCCTGTCGGCAAGTGACCGAAAAATTAGATAAACTAATCTCAGAAATGAAAGCTTTTATGACAGAGATCAATACCGCAGCTGAATCGAATGCCTTCGAAGCGAATGATGTGATTACGAACTTTAACACTTCGCTTCACAAAGTAAGGAGAATCTGGAGAAGCTTTGTACAAATATCACTACTGAAAACACAACATTTCAAACTTCGATTTTCTCAAGGCTTAGCAAGTTCCAAGAAGACCTAGCTGTTGAAAGTAAGATAATGGACGAACATGCTCTCCGAACTACTCAACTCAAATCTCAGTCCATCAAGCTCAAGCACGCGAATAAAGAAATTGAGGATCTTAAAATTAAACGAACAATTCTATAACGATGCGTGGGAGATGTGAATACGTTACTCTCCAATCTTCTTGAAGCGCATGATACTATTATGACCATTAGCATTTGCAGACACTTGGCAGATAAGCTTCGTCCATCTCTCACTGTTCTTAATAGGATTGAAGGTGTTTCTGAGGGCTCTGTCCCTCCGGAACAAGGGGGAGAAGATGAAGTTACTAAGACGGGGGAAACACAAATACGAACCGAAGGGTAATGTAGCTTCAGGTTCGAAAGGAAAGAAACCAATGGAGGATGATTATGAAGAAGAAGAAACTGAAGAAGATCAACTGAAAAGAAAGGCTCACGATCATGAGTTAAATGAAAATTCATGAATTGCGAGAGAAGCCGAAGAGAAGGTGAGAAAAGAAAAAGAATTCTCAATTCGACATGCCTATAACACGAAAAGCTTTCATCTTTCATTGTTTTGAATCTATTGCAATTGTTCCCTATCATGATACAAAAGTGGATAAATCCTTAATTGACTTTTATCTCAATCATGGCAAACCTCAGTATCTAACCTGGAGTGCTCAGAAGATAACTACATTCAAAGTTTCAGGGCCAATCGTTACAGGAGGTTTGTAAATGCGAAGTTCAAGGTAACAAGAGGTTCTGAAAAATGTTTTGTACGAATTCACTTTTGCTAATCTGCCCAATCTCAATCCTCATGATTGGATTTTGTTGGTTAATTTTTTGCTGATTGAAGAACAAAAGTACAAACCCATTCTGGCTCACATAAAGCGAATGTTGGTTTCGTATATATATGAAGTGGCGAAGCTTGACACCGAAATTGTTGTTGTTTTGAAACAAAATCCTACTGTCAATCCGATTGGAAGAGCAAGTGAGATGAGTGAAATGCGAATGGGTAAAATTGATTTGGAGCACTATATTGCAATGTTCCAACGTGGAAAAGATGCTTCTAGATAATTTCAAAAATTTCTTTTTGCATTGTTTGATAAACCTTTGTTCTCCACATCTTGTTCGGAACATATTTTGGAGATTCTCAATAAGTATAAATCAAATGATGTTCCTACGACGAAGAACTTCAATGATATAATTCGGTGGTATATCGTCTTCTGCAGTACTTTACTCGCTGTGTTTCCTAAGCTTTTCAAGACGATCAAGAAGACTCAACAGTAAAGCACCACTCGCCCCAATTGATACAAAAGGGAGATTGTTGGGTTTTTGGCGTTGCATCATTGGGCTTTTTTTTATTTTGTCCAATATGTATACGGTTTCGGCCTGTCCAGCCATCTTATTAATTAGGGTTTACGTATTTATAGTGCATGCATGCACCGTAGGAGGTTAACGGTTTTATCTTTGGAAGTCTTTGTAAACTCTAATCAAGCCTCTATAGTTGAAATTATTCATCGAGTTAAACTGAGGTGCGACTTTTAATTATTCGACATCTGTTTGATTATCATTGTGTTTTTGCATTATCTGTTTGAATCTTATCGATCTTTTAAATTTTAATCTCATCACTTCTTTCTTCCCTCGGACTGAAAGCTCGCACCATAAACGGTCTACGGCCGATAACCCTCGGACCGCAAACACGCGCGCCTGGTTCTAGAAACCTTATCTTCTCGGAAGGAGTTCCCAATCGAGAACCCTCGCGTCGGTTTGACTTTCTAGCCGCAAACCTCGCCTCGGTTTGTGTTTTCATCCGAGAACTCGCATATATATATATATATATATATATATATATATATATATATATATATATATATATATATATATATATATGAGGTCCGAAATCTTCCTTCATGCTTACACATTTAGCCGAAAACTACCCTTTTCTCTCAAAGAATCTGACTGAAAACTCCTTCCTCTTTCCTCTCAAGAACATGCGAAGCCTCTTACCCTCTTGATCTTCATGCGAAAATCCTTTATATCTTCTTAAACATCTTGCAAATATCATCCATTGATCTTGTTATCTTTCCATAAAAACCTTGCAATCTTCTTATTTTGGGTAGAAAACACTAAAATACATTCGTTTTCACGAAGAACACGAATGTCACACCCCGAACCGGAGATACAGAAGAAACGTCCGGGGGTTAGGTGACTTCATCTTGTAATATCGTCACAGTGTATATAATTGAAACAAGAAAACATCATCATCACACATCCAATAATACAACAAAACATGGTTTACATCATTGTAATTGTTTATAAAAGTTACATCCCAAAAACATAAAGTGTATGAAAGCAAACAAATCTAGCAAAAATCCACATGTTCTTGAAGTCCACCTGCTTAACGATTCGTTGAGAATACAAGTTATTTTGAAAACATAGACATGTTTAAATAAAAAGTTTGTATTGCTTTGTAAACAATTGAAAATATGATATTTTCTGTAAAAATCGTTTCAAAGTTTTGTGTCCAATCCTATATTAATGCATGTGTGTAACTGTTGAAAATGTATAACGTGAGTATTCCAAAAAATCTTATATTTTTTGTTGTAAGTAGAAGTTTTGGTATAATTGTATGTTTTCCTAGAAAATCCGATATTTTTTGTTTATAAAAAAATGTTGTGGTCTTAAAACCCTAAGACCGAGTATCAATGTATGTATGTTTTTGTATCGTTAAAACCGTATGTGTATTCCGTAAATTTTAAATGGACTTAGTCTCCATGTGAGTTGTTATAACCATACTTGATAATAACTGATCCGCTTATTATGACGTTTTTCAGGCACCGAGTTGTTTAAGGTAAGGTTTGTCACCTTAGACTGACCTAGTCTAACTGTAGCGAACAACTCAGGTGTGGGATGTCACGCCCGTATAGATCTATAAACAAACTCTCGCTCTCACTCCAGGAGACTCTGGTTATAACTACAGGCTACGGTTGTACACTAGATAGGTACAAACAAATGAAATGTCTCATAAGAGTCTTAACTGAATTTACGCGTATACTATATTACATTATGTACGTAATAGATAATGTTTTCCATGTATGTTTTAAGTTTACAAGGTCCAACGAGTTTGCATGTGAACCACAAAATCCCAATAAACATGCAATCTATATTACAGGCCCAATAAACATGTAAAAGGCCAACTAAGGCCAACTAAACATGTAAATTATATTTCAGGCCCAATAGTAGTGAAAATGTTGTGTTTAGCCAGTTTATTATTACTTTGTTTGTTTTACCCCAATTATTTGCCAAAATGACACAAAAAGCCTGCTTTTTCTAATAATTACATTTTTGGTCCATTAGACTAAAAATTTACTAGTTAGGCACAATATTAGTAAAAATAACACTTAGGTCCCTTAAGACCAATACTTTACATCCTAGGGCTTGTTTTAAGTAATATAACTTTTTTGGCCTACTTTTGTTAGAAATATCATTTTCGGCCCAATTTTATGAAAGTTGGCATTTTCGGCCCAAATGCATAGAAATTAACCTTTTTGGCCCAAGTTTAATAAAATTTTCATTTTCAACCCATTTAACAAATTTTACATTTTTGGCTCACATTTATTAAAAATAACAATTTAACCCACAAAAGTCCAAAAAGTTACACATTAGGCCCATGAGTCGTGAAGGCCCAATTTACACTTTTGGTCCTTTTAATACCATGAATATCATAAAGACACATCTTTAATTAAAAATGACCCTTTTTGTCCTTTTAAAAACCATGGGTTAGCATAAGAATCATACTTTCTGTTTATGTTGCCAAAAATGGCCCTTTTCATTATTTTTGTTAGTTTTTCAAGCATCCTTAACATGTTTGATCCCTTCATCTTCATGATAAGTTGCATAAAAGGTTTTATTTTACAAACATCACCATATTTGAATAGATATCTTGAAGTTTAGGAAGTTTCAACACATAATCACAACATATATCATGGAAAACACACACAAATATTCATATATGCATAGATCTAACACAAGCAACTTGTATCCTCCCTTGAAATGTAGTAAAAACCAAAAATAAGGGGTATAAACTCACATTAGGGTGTTGGATTCGGTTTTGGTGTATAGTTGGAAGGAGTTTTCAACCTAGCTTATTTCTTGAGGAGAGTTTTCGAGTCTAAGATGGTTCTAGGAGCATAAATCACGAAATAAGAGTGTTAAAAGAAATAAGTTTAACATAAACATGAAGTTAAACTTCTTGAGTGGAAGTAGCTTACCAAGATGATCGTATTTGATGAAGTTTTCTTGAGGCACACACAAAAATTTAGAGGGGGAAAAGTGAGAATTTCTTGAGGCCTTAGAGAGAATTTTTGTGTGTTTGAAGTTTGAATGGAGAGTGGAGGAAGGAGAGGGGGCCGAGAATAAGGAGAGAAGGGAAGGAGTGAGAAGACATTGCATAGAAGTATGAGATTTATTTGTTGTATGTTATGTATTGCATGTATATTCACCATGTAAACATGAGGTATCTCTATGATATTATCCCATCTTTTCTTTCTTTCTTTTTTGTGTATAAGGCCGAGATTGAGAGGGAAAGAAAGAAAGAGTGTTTTGGGCTTGTTCATGCTTTGGCCCATTAGGGAGTTTTGATCCATGTTGGACCAAATAGGTGTTTATGGCTCATCATGACAAAAAGAATGGGTTTTCAACCATTGAGGTTCAATGAAGTTGTTTATGGCCCAATAAGGCCCATGAAAGCAATGTGAGACATTTTAGGTCCAATAAGGCCCATAAAAAGTCTTATGGTCCAAAATGTTATAATTTAATGAATATGGGTCCATTTAGGGCCCAAATGAGGATTCTTAGCCCAAATTACTCAAGTTGTGGGTTTATTGGCCCAACAGGCCCAATAAAAGGATTCTTGTCCAATCTGAGTTTGAACCGGAACATTAGGGTTACAAATTCAAAGTTGAGTGTATGAAATGTACTGAATTAGGTTTAGGGTTTCACGGATGAGTTTTGATTAAAATAGTTGTTTTCGGGATAAGTATGTTGTATAATTTCAACCTAGTGTTACAAGCTACAACAAGAGTTGATTACATATAATCATAATTTCCTAGCCAAAAATGTTGGTTGGGATAGGGAAGAACACGAAGAACACCCACACACTATTCTACGGATTATTGACTCGGTATTGTCACAAGTTCTAACTTGGGGATCTACACAAATAGTCGAGAACTCAACCAAAATGTGAGTTCATACCCCTACATTTTCATGATTTTTAACTGTTTTAGGGGGGGGGGGGGGGATACAAGTGAAACACAATAAAAATTGTGTTGATATCTAAATGTTTTTAATGTTTTTAAATTATTGTCACTATCAAAATTGTATATATATATATATATATATATATATATATATATATATATATATATATATATATATATATATATATATATATATATATATATATATATATATATATATATATATATATATATATATATATATATAGAATTTGGAATCAAAAGATTTAGAATATATAATTTGACCCCATTTCCTGTTCCATGTTTGGTTATGGGCTTAGGGTAAAGTTATTTATTCTGATGTCTAATTAATCACAATTATACAAATATTATATTTATATAAGTATAAAATGGTTTTCAAACTTGGTAAACAGAAACATAATTTTTGCAAACTTTTTTAGTACTATTTGAATATAAAAGTGGATTTCAAGTAACAATAGTATTACAAACATATAAACTATAATAGGTATAGTTTATGGAACTTATTCATTGATTTCAAGGTTCAGATTAGAAAACAGAAAACAAACAAAGTACATTATAGAAAACAAACAGAGTACATTACTGAAAATAAACATATAAACTATATTAAATATAGTTTATGAAACTTACTTACAGTGTATTTATTACAAAGTAACTTTTCATTATTCTACGTGTAATAACCAATATAGAATTTGTGAGACAACCTTCAATTACTTTTCTAAGTACCTACCAAGTCCTAAAATTATAACCAGAGTCTCCTAGAGGGAGAGTGTGACACTTGTGTATAGATCTATACGGGACTGACAATCCCGTACTAGAGCTACTTGCAACAGGTAGGTCGGCAGACCTGTGGTGAAAAACATCCTACTGATTACGACGCCTGAAGAATGTCGTGGTCAGGCCATCTTAGGTCAACAAACATGGCTATAATAACTCACAATTTGGTATTGAACACAATGATTAGTGTATGAATAAGTAAACAACTTCACATAGTTTTATTTAATAATAAAACTATAATACCACATTTTACAAGTATAAGTACAAAATACTATTTTAGTACAGAGAGAACATACTTTTGATGGTTTTATGTGAAATAAACTACATTTTACAACTTCAGAGTACAATACATTCACACATTGTATACTACAACAGAAAATATAGGATTTTCTGGGAAAAACATGTTTACATTATCAAAGAATAAGAAAACATATTTAAGTTACAAACATACTGATGAACTCACCAACTTAATTGTTGACACCTTTTCAAAACTACTTGTATTCTCAGGGAATCAGTAGACAGGTACACACCTGGATTTTTGAGAAGACAATGCTCTATTGACTCATGTCTTTTAACTTGTACCTTTTGGTGTCAATATACAATGTTTTGAATAGATATGTAAAATTTATAACATTTTTAATATAATGGTTGTGGTACTTTGATTACTATTATGCATTGTTGTGATACTGTACATGACGTCCTCCGCCCGTAAACGTTTCTGCCGTTCCGGTTTAGGGGTGTGACATGATTGGATTTAAATTTGTACTTGACTAATATCTGGATATTCAAACATGTGTATGAATAAGATGTAATCTCCTCTGAATATGAGACATCACTTTTGTGTTGAACATTGTTGTGTTCTATATTAGCATGTTATTCAATCCTTGAATAATGTAATTATTCAAAATTTTTCTATAGTCAATCACTGTTGCGGGAGCAACTGTGAATTAAGACTAATATGAATCTACTTTGTTGATTTCAAGAGGTGAAATAGCAAAGTATTGCATCCAAATTCATATGTACTTGTTAGAGAACAACTATTGGATATGACACGCATCAAGAATCACTTCATGGATCGATATCATAAGTGAATATTGATCACATGTAAATATTTTTTATGTCTTTCAACCTGAGATGCATATTCAAGAACTCAAGTATGAAGATTGTTATACTTTGAAATGGTTAAACACTGTTCGTAACCGTGAAGTTATAAAAGCCTTTGTCGGGTACAACAAACTATATGAGAGTACGCATGTGGTCAAGATGGGATTTGTTCCTTTTATGTGTTGAGAGTTAGACATCTAAGACGCCTTTCTTAAAAGTTAGATGTAAAATGAGAATGATCATGTTCCATGTCTCATATCCAACATGATGTCTGTAGCAAAGAGAATATTGATACACTTACCTTATAATTCAATTGTAGCTAGTGAGCTCTAGGAATTGGATGTTGATTGATGGCACCCCTTCGTGTGTTATTAGGGGTAATATCCCGTTGCTAGACGTCAGCTACTGTCTATGTCAGTCTTTAATTGAATCTTGTGCAAGTGGGAGAGTTTTGGATCTATATGCCTAAGAATCATTATTAAGTGGCATTGCTAATAACATATGATCCTACAGGGTCACACCTTAATCAAGTTGGTACTTATTCAATATTTATTATGTATTTGATCTTAAAAAAGTAATTCAACTATTGTATTTAATTAGAGAAAATTTATTGTTCTATGAAAACAATGTTGTAAGAAGTAGAAAAATAGCATTTATATGATAAGGTATCATAAAATAAGTCATGTAAAAAGTTTTGGACACTTTGATTAACCATGATTAAATCAAGGGCTTACTCTACCATGGTTAAAGGACAAAGGAATGAATTTTTTATTCAAAAGGCCATATGGCCAAAAACGGGTAAGAAGCATGGATGTTGCTTGTTAACCTCCATGATAATGTCCCACATGCCTTAATTTATAGCCCATACTTTTGAATATAATATTCAAAAAGCCATGCTTGGATGAGGTTATAAATAGAGGGTCTTATGTGTGAAGATATTACAACTTGTTGGTCAAAAATCTTATTGCTCTTCTCTCTCAAAACCATGAGCTTCAAGAGCTTAGAGCTCTTTCCTCTTTTGAAGATATTACAAGCTTTTGGTGTTTACTTTGTGTCTTTCTTTTGGTGCTTAATTGTTTAAGCACTTAAGGATTCAAGAACAAAGTTGTACAAGAAGAAATCTAGCAATTTTGGTACCTTACTCTTGTTGGTGGATTACTTGTTGAGAAGATCAAGCTCCTTGTTCTTGCCATCTACTTCAACAACCCAAATCCAAGAGGGTCCAAAGGATACAAAGGTTATATTTTCTAAGCACCCTATGGTTATAATATCAATCTAATCTCTTTAAAAGGATCATTGATGGTTTGTTTTGTTGCTAGACTTGAAATTTATAAAAAAATTTTAAAGCTTTCATTGCCGACTTTTTGTGAAAAACTATTTATTTTATGTAACAAAATCCCTTCAAGTTATTGGGATCCTTTGAAGAAGAGATGGTTGTTTGAAGAATAAAGAAGATGAATAAGGGTGGCATAAATGGAGAAGATAAACTTTTAGGGTTTTTGGTATTCTTTCTTTGATACCATAAAATCCATTTTATTTTCCTTGATTCACAATGATAAAATTGGTGTCAATATGTACAAAGAGCCTATCTATATTTACGTGATTTTTGTCAACAATAAATTTGTATAATTTACTTTCTATAAGAAACCTTCATCCTATTGAGAAAGGGAATAATCGGCTATAATGGGGTCACCACCCTGTTTCTATAAAAAAATGCCCTGATTTTTCCAAAACAACTGGGACGATCCCCTTTTTTGCTAAAGGCTCTAATTGCGTGATTGTTTGATGGCATTACTAGTATATTGATTGATCAATGTTTGTTACATCTCGAAGATGAAAAGAAATATTATATTATTTGTTGTCTTTATCGAAAAAATGTTTCAAATATACATGTGGATATGATATGCTAATTTACGTGGCGCACATGTTCAGAAAATACTGAAAATCAAGATAATTTGCTCCACCCATTTAACAATGTTTTATCAACTCCTTCAAGTTCGTTGCCCTAATCTCATTATATTGCAATCGATAGGCCTAGGAGGGTTATTAGGCCTCATAGTAGGTTCACTAATGTTGATAATTTAGTAGCTTATGTTTACTTAGTTGCCAAGGAAATTGAAAATTATAAAGAGTCGTCATCCTATATCGAAGCAATTTCTACTACTGATTTTGATACGTAGATACTACAATTCAAGAAGAAATAGAGTCTCTAGAAAAGAACCAAGGAACTTGTCAAATTATTCAAGAAAAAGAACCCAATGGGTTTAAATAGGTGTACAAAAAAAAAGAGGATGCCATATTCAAAACGCGATTTGTTCCAAAAGATATATACCATTTTTAAACATAGCTTCATCCGTACTTTACTTAGCATTGCTGCAATGTATGATTTGGAACTTCAACAACTCGATGTGAATACTGCTGTCTTACATGATGTTCTTTCATTTGTTGTTTCCATTTTTAATCATTACACAATGCATTCTCGAAATCATTTTATCAATCTTGATGGTGAGATCAAAATGACTAATAATGGTGCTCTAAAGCGAAAAGACGTTCCTTGTAGCTTGACTGCTAGTCATTTAATGAGAAATATAACCACACTTCATATTAACATCTTATTTTAGTTGAAGGATCACTTGTGTTATCATGACATACTTCCTGGGAGAAATCATAAATATACTGCTAAGTAGTGGCAGGAGGGATCGAGAGGTAATATGTGCTGCTCCATAAATTTTCCGGTATATTGTAACTCTGACGTTCAACCCCTAAAATCATTTGCGCTACACCTTTGAATATTGTTTTATTTTATTTTATTTTGTTTGTTCAACCTGTGCTGCTAAATCAAAATTCGTTGCAAAAGTGGTTCTATGGTCACATTAATGGATTTTTATTCATACGAGGATGATACTTAAAAGATCAAACTGTATACATTTCATACCTGCCTCCTCCTATAATATATATATTTTGGAATAATCTTTCCGGTAAGCTTAACCTTAAATGATTTGGAATTATGCGGTCAAACTATATCGATGTCATGAATGTCCCTACCCTTTTTTCTTTATCTACAAAAAAATGTCACACCAACACAAACAACAATAATTTCGTCATCCAAATTAAGGCAAAATATTGAAATTACATCTACAACATAACATCGATCACTTTTAGTAAACCAATGTTCCTCTGTAGAATATGATAAACACGCATGCATCATAAATAAACAATGAACTATTCTGTCGATGTTTGTAGCAGATGAATTACTTTATCCAAATTAACAATGGATGAACCAAAAGGAGAGGCACATGCTTTTTCAGCTCTATTCTTCAAGTCGATTGCCTTCTTCCTCAACTCGGTCCCCCTTTCACCATTCATCAACTCAATGACAAGATTGGCAACTTCTTCTCTCTTTACATCATTGTCAATCTCCATGGCAACCTCCCACTTGTTGCAACACGACCAGCAATTTGGTTGTTGGTCACCAAAAAATGGCCAAGAAATCATTGGGACTCCACTGGAAATACTTTCAATTGTCGAATTCCATCCACTGTGTGTTAAAAATCCTCCAATCGATGGGTGATTCAGAACTAGTTCTTGTGGGCACCAACTAGCCAACATCCCTCTACTGTTTGTCTCTTCCAAAAACTCTGGTGGAAGCATGGCAGAGTTGTCAACCACAAGGTCTGGACGTATTATCCATAAGAACGAATAATTGCTCTTTGCAAGTCCCCAACAAAACTCGACTAGGTGTTGATGTGTCATCACTGTGATGCTACCGAAATTCACATAAATAACTGACGATGGTGGTTTAGAATCTAGCCATTTCAAACATTCGTGCTCTTCCTTCCAAAGATTTGATTTGAGGGATGATACAGATTCATCAACAAGCTTCTTCTCTAGTAAATTCAAAGGACCAATTTCATAGCATGGTGGAAATATTGAACCAAGCATCTCCAAAAGGTCACTTTCTAGTTCATGAAAGGTGTTGAATATAACAGCAGAAGCTCTTTTTGCTCTCTCAACTTGTAAACACAAAAACTGAATCATGTATTCGTCACCAGGGTTGGAATTTCTAAAGAACGAAATCATGTCTTTTAGACGTATACCAGGCATGGTTGGAACACAATCTATCTTGGTATCTAAATACCCATCTTCTAAAACACCCGATTCTGTATAAAGAAATAATGGAATTAGCTTCAAATTAGCAACAAAAAATGCAAACATATATGATTGTATATATATACAGACATATATATCTATATTTGAACAAAGAATGAGTGTATATTACCTTTTGGCATCAAACCTCTCTCTAAAAGATTGGGATACTCATGAAGACACATAAGAGAACCAACTCCACTGGTCCATAAGACTATCTCAGGGATATCAAATTCCGTAGCAGCATCATGGGTGAAGCCCATAAGGACGTCAGCCACTATGCAAGTCACCGGAGAAGATGAAGCATTCAGTTTTGTGAGGAGACTTTTAAAGGGACCCAAACACGTTTCATCGACGGACTTGCATAAGGATGGAACATCTTGGGTGGCATCAGGGTTTTCTGGTGGCGGAAGGCCATCTGGAATAGCTTCAAAACAGAAGGAAGGGAGACCATGTAGGGCGGCGGAGCCCTGAGATCTAAGAAGGCGTTGATGGTTGAACTCAGTGTTAACGAAGGTAATATGAAGCCCTTTGGAATGAAGGATTTTAGCAAGTTTTAGCATTGGATTGATATGGCCTTGTGCTGGCGCTGGTATGCACAAGACATGTGGCTTCTTTTGTATCGAACCCATGGAAGCCTTTGCAGTTAACACTTAACATATGTCTGTTTTATAGGCATGAATTGGAAAAAGCAAAATCGAAGTCCTCTTTAACATAAAATAATGTTGTTATCGTTTGTTCAGTTTTGACCATGGAAATTTTGTCACTGCTTGCATGATTGATTAAGTAACTTCTTTTATATCGCTTTTGTTGAATCTGAGAACGCTTTCATAGCAAAACGTTTCTAACTCTCATCAATTGGTTATTCATGTCCATTTCTCGTCATCAATTGTTATTTATAATATTAATTTAAATTGGAGAGCAGGTATGTCGTCATTATTTTTCTTGTTTTTTTTTTGTGTTCTTTCGATCGTATGGTAAATGATATATACAGATTAATGAAATACACGACAAAAGAGGATAGCTGCCGGATTAGGTTTATTTAAATGATATATACAGATTAATGAATTAAACGACAAAAGAGGATATCTGCCATATTAGGTTTATTTATTTATTTATTTATTCGTTTCTATGTCTTATCACTTCCAAGGAAAATGAATTGCTAAATAGGTAACTTTAATTTAGGCAACTTTAAAAACAAAAGAAAGTTATTTAACAATTTTCATAAATTCTTACCTAAATTTTGCTTATAATTTTTTTTAAACTTTTTTTTATGAGAAATTAAATATCTTTCTACCATTTGTTTTTACTTTTCCTCTTATCATATCAAATGTTGACATATATCACTTTTAATTACACATTTAATTAAATTAATAATCATTTAATCCAGTTGTCAACATTTGATATGATAGAAGGAAAAATAGGAACAAATGGTAGGAGGATATTTAATTTCTCTTTTTTTATACTTTCATAAAAATTAAATACAAATGCTTTTAAACAAAAAAATTTATAAATGTTTTATATTTTTCTTACAAGATTTTAACTTGTAATTTTTTATTTTTTATTTTTTATTTTTTATTATTTTTTTTTTTACATTTTCATACAATTATTTTTCTAATTTTCATACATTCATTTCTAAATTTTATTTTACAATATTATTAAATTGCCTCACAGATTTTGTATGACAATCTAATATTTTTTTATAACATTTTAAAATACTTTCTTTAAATAATAGTTTAAAACATTTCATAAAAAAAAAATTAAAAGTTTATAAACTTCTAATTAAAAAGTTGCAATAATTTTAAAACTTTTACATTCTATAGAATTTTTTTTTTGTTTTTTTATTTGCTAGGTAATATATATATATATATATATATATATATATATATATATATATATATATATATATATATACACACACACACACATACACACACACACACATATATATATATATATATATATATATATATATATATTCTATACTTACTATTACATATTTAATTTTATTGTTAGATACCATTTACATTAAAAATATTCTATATGCTAAAAGAGAAAAGAACAAAACATATTAAAGATTATATGAAATATTTTACAAAACAAAAACATATTTTTAATTAAAAAGTAAAGTTTATAATTGATCAATATTTAATTAATATTTAAAAACTTATGGATAATTAAAAAATTATGTTTGAAAAAATAATACAAACAAATGTGAAAAACAATCGCTATTAAAACAGGGGAAAATAATTTATCAGAGTAATTAAGTTTTTGTTTTGTTAACATTTAAACAATTTTTTGTACACATTAAACATTTAAATTATTAATTTTTCACATTTACCATTTTGACGTGCTATAATCGGTGACAATAACAACAGGTGAACACATATAACAAGTTAAATGATCAAATGTATACAAAAATAAAAAAGTTACCTAAATGTAAACGAATCCACAAAGATAATTACCATGGTAAGTCATTTTCCCTTGTGTATAACCATGTTCAAAATTTCGTCACGTACTTGCAGTGACATTAGACGCATGATATATTCTCATTTTCAAGACATAGAATTTAGACCAAACAATTCGTGTATTCGTATAATGAAAACGTGTCAGCTATAAATTTGACACGATACGATTACATGATGAGAAATAATATTTATCTCAATTTTTAAGATGTATTCGTGTCGTGTCTCTCACAGATTCGTGTATTCTTGTCAGCAATTATCAGGTCTAATAGAATTAGTTGGAGTATAAAAAAACGGTAGAGAACTAACAAATTTTTTTTTATTTATAATGAATTTACATACCAAAGTTCACATGTACACTTAAATACATATTTCTATGAGAATCGCAAATATATATACACACAAAAAAAATATGAATAATAATTAAAAAAGCATTTAAAAAAAAAAATCTTTTTTTGAATCTTAATTTCAAAATTTGAGATATATTTTAACATATTTGTAAAAAAAAAAACTTTTTTTAGTTTTTTAATTTTTTTAATTTTTTAATTTTTTAATTTTTTTTAGTTTTGTAATTTTTGTAATTTTTTTTAAATCACAGATAATATTTATACTAGACATTTAAAAAAAACATTTTTAATGCTTCTATACGCACAAGATTATATATATATATATATATATATATATATATATATATATATATATATATATATATATATATATATATATATTGTGACAACCCGAAATTTCTATTCTATACAAACATATCAAGTCAATAGAAGTCAGAACAGTTGCTGTTAATTTTCAAACTTTTTAGAATAAGTTTGAGCATTTCAGGATTCACACTTTAGAGATATCAGGAGAGAGGATGCACTAGGGTTATTATGCAACACTGTTATTCCAAAACTCTAAGAAATTAGAGTTTACTGCCTGAATAAAATATTTTCAGAACAAAAAACCTAAATTTGGGTGTATATATATATATATATATATATATATATATATATATATATATATATATATATATATATGAGAATTTGTCATTATTTACACTTTTTCCAAAAACTCAAGATCCAAACCCATTTCTCTCTCAAGTATCATCCAAAAGATTTTCAAGATCTTCAAACTAGTAAGTGATTCTAGCTTTCGTAAGTGATTATATGGCTTAATCTAGTGTTTTAACAATCTTCTAACCGTGAAATCATTCCAAAAGGTTGATTCTTCCTTTTTCACCAAGAACACCAAGAACACACACTAGTGTTCTTGGACTTTTAGCTCATTTCAAGCTTCCATATAGTAAGTACTTATATCCTAGAGTCTTATAAAGCTTGTTATACATCTTTACATCAAGAAAATGTCCCAAGAACAAGGTGTTCACGGTTCAAGAAGTTCTTGAATCATAAACACCAAGTAAAGGTGCCAAAGTGTGCTTAGTCCCTTCCTATGCCTTAGTAACTAACATGGATCCATTCCTTGATGAGCTAAGGACTTGAAAATCCCCAAAATACCGTAAAACTTATGAGTTTACGGTAGTAAACTCAAAGGAAAATGGTTTAGGAACCGTAAACTCCAAATAGGAGTGAAATGGTGCCTTAGTTCCTTCCGTAGACACATACTTCAAGTAGAAAAGCTTCTAGGGACTTTTAAGGCTTCAAACCAACATATGGTCAAAAGTGTATGAGCTTACAGCCGTAAATCAAGGGTTTATGATCGTAAACTCTTTTGATAGTGACCACAAAACCGTAAACTCCCTAATGGAGTTTTCCTTGAACCCCAAGCACACTATCCTTTCACTACAGCACTTAGATGCAATCCTTGGGACTTATAACACTTGTATAAGGTGTTTAGCATGTCCTAGGGTGTCTTAACTTTGTTTATTAGTTGTTTAAAGACTAACTGGATACATATATGTGATATTATATGTTAACTAGGATCATAGAGTGTGTTCAAGTCTTCACTTGACACCTAACAATCCTACATCTTCAGTTCATCCAAACCACCAACTACAGGTGAGTTCATACCCCTTGAATTAACCTTTTAAATATTTTTAAATGTTTATAAATGCTTTATGGGAGGGGGGGGGGGGGGTGGGGGGAAATACAAGTTAAATCATGTTTAGTTATTATATCAATCACATGTGATTAATAATTAAACATGCAAATGGCTTTACTATACGTTAACTGTTTTACCAATCAGATTTCTTCAAATGTTTATCTTAAACGTTTTTAGGTGTTTAAAACACTTTATTAAACTGTTTATTAAACATTGTTTGTTCGTTTCAAACCCTGTTATATTTGTGTTTCAAACAAAGGTTCCTTTATACTTAAACTATTTTTATCAAACAAATACTTTCAAACCGCTTTATAAACTGACATCAAGTTGATATTTTCTTAGGTATTAATCTTTTTCAAAGGTTTTACAAAACTCCTTATATGCTTTTATATTGTCAAATGCATGCCCATATAAGTATACTTATATAAGTAATGTTTCAAGGACTTAGGAAGGTTAACTCACTCTATTTCCTTTTCCTCATGGGATGTGGCTATGGAGTATCGGTTATCCGTCCGAATGTCATCTAAATATTAGCTATATATCATGTATACATATGTAGGCATAAAAGTTTTCATCAGTCAGTTCAGTACCTTTGGGTAACAAAGGCATACTTCAGGTTATACACGTACATGGTTAGTAACTATTATAGGTATAGTTAGGAGATACTACTTACCATTACAAGTACAAGGAATCACACAAGAGTCAGTTCATTCATGAGTCTATACTAATACATTACATGTTACATGAGTACATTTACATAGGTACGTTTACATGAGTACATTTACATAGATACGTTTACATGGGTACGTTTACATAGATATGTTTACATGAGTACGTTTACATAGATACGCTTACATGAGTACGTTTACATAGATACTCTTACATGTATACTTTTACATAGATAATATATGAAGAGTTACTATTACATATTATATGTATAGATACTGTTATATAGTTTACCTTCTTATCTTTATTTTGTGATACAATCACGTAATTGACGAGATAGATTGGACTTAATATCCTAGTACCAAAGGATACTTTGCGGGACTAACCATTCCTAAAACCTTGTTAGCTACATATGTAAATGCACATCTACGGATGTCAACGGTTGATACCATTATAGATATACTTTAAGGGACTAACTATTCCTACACCCAACTGTTAGCTACAGAGGTAAATGTACATCTACAGATGTCTTCAGTTAACACTGTTAGTTATCCTAGTATAAAAGGATAATACTTAAGTTAGTTATATTATTACCTTTATCTTGTGACTCATTCACATAAACGATGAGGTGAATTATATTTGAGTATCCTAGTACCAAAGGATACAATTTCTTATATTAAAAATAATAGTCAAACAGTCGGGTCTTGGTAGAAGGCTACTTTCAAAACAGTCAGGTCTAGGTAGAAGCCTACTTTCAAAATAGTCGGGTTTTGGTAGAAGGTTACTTTCAAAATAGTTAGGTCTTGGTAGAAGATTTCATCTATACTAATAGGAATCATAGAGATTTCTAGGGTTTATCAAACGCTTTCAATTACTTACAAACATTTCCACACTTATACGAACTTTCTTTCAGAACCATGTCAAGTCTTTCTTTACAGGTTTTACAAATCAAAGACACATTAGTACTTATGAATTCACCAGCTTTTTGGCTGATACTCGCTTTCAAAATAACTTGTATTCTCAGGTCACAAATAGACATGTACGACGACCAATTTTTGTGAAGACGGAGCAGTCCAGACTCATCTTATTTTCTGATTATTCATTTTATTGTTGTATATTATGAAAGAACTCATTTGTAAATAAAATTATACTATTAATGCAATGGATGATGTTGTTGCTTGTTTACTACTTTACATTGTTGTGATACATTACATGACGTCCCCGCCACAGAACGTTTCCGCCATTCTTGGTTTTGGGGTGTGACATATATATATATATATATATATATATATATATATATATATATATATATATATGTAAAGGTTTGTATCGATCGGATACACTTCAAGTATAAAGAACAAATGTAAAGTAATATAAAGAAAATAAAGAACAGAAAATAAGTAACATAAGGAGTTCTCCAAACTGTCTTTCATCATGATAGTGTTTTGTCTTCACCCAGAAGATGGGTTGTCACAAAGATGATTACATCACCAAGCTGTGTTCTCAACATTAGGGTGTACCCTAATGTTGTATATTATGAAAGAACACACTTGTAAACAAAATTATACTATTAATGCAATGGCTGATGTTGTTGCTTGATTACTACTTTACATTGTTGTGATACATTACATGATGTCCTCCACCCCAGAACGTTTCCGCCGTTCTCGGTTTTGGGGTGTGACAGATTGGTATCGGAGCATTGTTTATAGTGAATTAAGTATATCAACCCATAAAAGATATACTAACTATAAATACAATGGGATTAAAAATACTCTGACCAAGAGTATATACTTTAAATAATAAAATATTTAACGAAGTATACGTGCCTGCATTCATACTAAAATCCGTGTCACAATGACAAGAACAAAAGTATTACGATTGTTGAATATCACAGGTAAGCTCGGGGATGTATGGTTTGTCTTGGGAGTGGCATAGCCTGATCAACTATGATGGTCCGAGGAGTGATTAGCATATGCCCAAGAATGGTTGTGATGTGGCAACAAATCAAAAAAAAAATTACCAACACCACTGCAATGAGAACATTATAACAGAACCTAAGTCTAAAATACCATAGGGGTGTTTTGTGTTACTATAATTACTTACTTGAGAACTAAAAAGGATCTTCATTGCTAAGTTGATAGTTACTAAGTGGATACACTAAGGCTATATGTAAATAGGATGTTATAGACTTAGAATCTGTGAAATTTTTGCTTTACCCCTATTCCTTGGGAATTTGGAGTTAAGGTCACTTACTCGAAGGCCTATCATGTGTTAATTACATATAATTGATATGCACTTTACAAATAGTGATGTAACTAATGAAGATTTTCTAATAATTATCTAGATAGTCCGTCTAATAATTAATTCCTTACCCCAATTCTCGCGTAGATAACATGGCTGGACTCCATCCCCACGACAACCCGTACCTTCCGAACGAAGTCATTGCTGGATGGTTTGGAGAAGAACCAGAGAATGATCATCCGATCCCTTTGAATGATCACCACGCTGAAGACCTCGCGGATGATGATAACTCCGAACCCGAAGTTGAGAACCTACCCCCGGCAGCTCCCTTTCCAAATCCTAACCCTCGTCCGGCTTTTCATGGCCCGACGCCTCCTTGGGTAGAATGCTTGGAAACATGGAGCCAAGGGCAATATCAGACCATGCCATTTAATGGTGACCAAAGCTTTTATAACCTGAGCAATGGGGGCTTAGTAGACAGAATCTTGCCAATCCTGGTCCGCAGAGTGGCCCGAAATGAGATTCAAGGCAGGACAGCCCTACATCAAATCACAGATGTTGTCGCCAATGCGAGAAAGCATACCCTTCGCACCATTCGCCTGGAAGATGCTCGCGAGAGATCTGAAAGAGACCATGAAACCCTGCTTCAAGCACTGGCTGAATCACGAGCCGAAGTCATAGAACTCCGAGTACGCCAGAGGGTGTACGAAACACACTTGCTTGATATGGAACGTCAACTGGCTGAGCTATGAGTGCACCAGAGGGATGATCGTCACCAGTAGGAGATACTTTACTTCCGTTCTTGTTTTAAAGAATTGTGTTCCTGTCTATGTCCTATGTGGCATTTTCTATGAAACTGCCTTGTACTGTAGGTACTTTTAGTTAGGCCTTTATGCGGCCAAAACCTTGCTACTCAGGATATGATGTAAGACCTTTTTCAAGGTCAAATTTTCCTAAACTTATTACATATTAAACATCGATGATACTGACAGTCGGCTAACTTCCGTGTCTCGCTTTGTTCAAATACCCACATCATACCTTCGTTGGAGTCTATCTGAAACATGCTTAGGTCAAGTCTTTGGACTATAGTAATTTAACTCCGGAGACATTTCCAAGTCTCTTTCAGTGGTTGGATCATGTTATTCACCAACCAACGATACCTCGGCTTGAACGACAAACGTCTTAAGACCATTTTACGAACTTACTTTCACTCTTTACTAGGACTGCATCATAGGGATGTAGGTCGAACCTACGAGAACATACTTCTATTCTTTACATGAACGATCGAACTACATCTAGGTCCAACCATACTCACTCGCAAATTCATTTTCTTTCAGTGTAACAGAATCATGTCACCAAAGAAAAACGATCAACCCATCAACCAAACACCAACTCTTCAGATTGATGCGGCTACCTTTCAAGCTGCAGTCTCGGCTGCCGTGACAGCTGTTCTGACCCACCTTAACGCTAACAACGCGAATGTTAGTGGGATTGTTAAGAATAATTCCAATCCTGGTAACAATCAAGTACCTCAACGAGCAACAAACTACCACGACACCCCGAGTTCCAATACCAAGAGTAACAAACAGAAGTTTTCGGCTAAATCCAAGGACAAATCACTTCGAGGGGCGAATAAGAAACAACCACGGGTAATGACCTTCACAGCTACGACATCTGTACCTCCTACTACCATTCCTTCTGGTATCCCAATTTTCCCTACACCATGCCGGAAACCTACCGAAATGATATAAGTGTAGCTTTCATCATCTGGGTAGTTGTCATCCTTTACACTTCTTTAAGTGCAACAAGAATGGTCATACTACCAGCTGCTGCAGGACCCAGATCCAACACATTACTTCAACCACCAATGTCCAAACCTCTCGGATATGCCATCTACATGGCGTAATGGGACACTTCAAGAGGGACTGCCCAACAGAGAAGAACGACGGCGAATCCGGAGGAGTTTGACCTTAGAATGAAAAGAGGAGACGAAGGACCCTACTATAGTATAGGTTCACTTCCAATCGTTAGTATTTTGCATGGTTTTTAAAACATGTTTACAACTAGTGTAACTCGAGTCTTATCTTTTGTGAGATCCCGTCAGTTAAGGGACCCTCACGCTGCGTATACTTGCCTTTTGTAGTATACTTTGTTCGCAGCAGTATTCCTGTAATTACTCTAAAGTACTGTAACCCTGATAAAAGTTGAACCGTTATATTTTGTCTGTAACGCCCTTATGTTCAAATCTAATGTCTTTTACTTATAAGTAAGTCTGACATTATCATACAACTTGAGATAATCTGATCCGCACAAAACAAGTTTCGTGCGCACATCTCCTTCTCCGAAAACGTCTTTCTAGCGAAGCCGTCATTCCAGAACATTGAAGTACTCATGCATGGAGTACCTCATGTTTCTTATCCTTTCCGAAGAAAACTCAGCAAACCTCCCCAAAGTACCACTCGTACAGTACGTCAGGTTCAATCCAAAGATCCATAGGGTTGATCTATCGCTGAAGAATGTATACATAGCGGTGGTATATAATCAAGGTCCTACAGGTTTAGAATGGATGATTCCAGTTTAACTTCTTATTCTCATTGGAATGTGAGCCTAAAGAAGAATTAGTTATTCGACTACCTTTTCAATCTTAATTATATACGACTCGTATACACGAGGCTGCGATTGATGAACCATGTATGACTTCTAATATGAACTTCAGGACGGAGACTGCCCAAGATCCGAATACCACCAGTTGCGAGGAGTTAGTGAAGGATGTTCTGAGGACAATCTTCCAAAATCGATACGGAGACTACGAGTCTATAGTGATACCCCTTGGATAGGACCAATATGCCGGTGGTATTCGTGAACTTAATGAATATAGTACACCATTCTTACTAGGATCGATTCGTCATTGTCCTTGTAAATGACTTACTTATCTACTCTCGTAGTAAGAAGGAAATCATAATGAGCATCTACAACAAACCATGGAAACATTACGATCAGAGAAGCTTTACGCAAAGTTCTCTAAATACGAGTTTTAGAATTGAAGAGTCAAATTCCTAAGACACACTATTAGTGATGTGGGAATTCTTGAAGACCCTTCCAAAGATCAAAACTGTTGAGAAATTTTCAGCACTAAAAACGCTTATGGAATTCGCCAAATTCTAGGTCTCGCTGATCTATCGTCGTAAGTTCATTCGGAACTCCTCGCGAAATTACGGAACCCCTTACAACTTTGACTTTGAAGGGAGTGACCCTTAACTGAGAAGAGAAACAAGAAGGAGAAATGTTGAAATCCCAAGTGAGACAAAATCCTTTTGGAAGCCTCACCCTGGGAAGGCTTGATACACTTCAGAAAGCGTGGAGAGCTAAATCCAAGAGAGTTAGGACCTCCGAGATTCTTACCCGAATTGGTCCTGTAACTCATAAACCCAACCTACATCGCGAACTCAGTGACATACAATCCTCCCTTCACGTCTCGAACTTGAAAACGTACCTTTCCGTCAGGACTCTCGAAGTCCCACTTGTCGAGATTAAGATCAATGAGAGCCTCGCCTTCGTGGAAGAACCGTGGTGACCATGGACAGAGAGGTCATGCGAACAAATCAGAACTGCTTTCCATTAGTGAATGTTCGCTGGAACGCCAAGTGAGGACTGGAATTCACTTGGGAGCATGAGGATTAGATGAAACTGAAATATCCTCGTCTTTTTACTTAGTTATTTGTAACTACTTATTTTCTTAAATTCTAATTTCGGGACGAAATTCCTTCTAAGGAGGGGATGATGTGACAACCCGATATTTCTATTCTATACAAACATATCAAGTCAACAGAAGTTAGAACAGTTACTATTAATTTTCAGACTTTTTAGAATAAGTTTGATTAGGATTCATACTTTAGAGATATCAGGAGAGAGGACGCACTAGGGTTATTGTGAAACACTGTTATTCCAAAACTCTAAGAAATTAGAGTTTACTTCCTAAATAAAATATTTTCAGCCAAAAACCCTAAATTTGGGAGTATATATACGAGAATTTATCTTTATTTACACCTTTTCTAAAAACTCAAGATCCAAACGCATTTCTCTCTCAAGTATCATCCAAAAGATTTTCAAGATCTTAAAACTAGTAAGTGATTCTAGCTTTCTTAAGTGATTATATGGCTTAATCTAGTGTTTTAACACTCTTCTAATCGTGAAATCATTCCAAAAGGTTGATTCTTCCTTTTTCACCAAGAACACACACTAGTGTTCTTGGACTTTTAGCTCATTTCAAGCTTCCATATAGTAAGTACTTCTATCCTAGAGTCTTATAAAGCTTTTTATACATCTTTACATCAAGAAAATGTCCCAAGAACACAAATAACAAGGTTTTCACGGTTCAAGAAGTTCTTGAACCGTAAACACCAAGTAAAGGTGCCAAAGTGTGCTTAGTCCTTTCGTGTGCCTTACTAACTAACATGGATCCATTCCTTGATGAGCTAAGGACTTGAAAACCCCCAAAATACCATAAATCTTATGAGTTTACGGTAGTAAACACAAAGAAAAATGGTTTAGGAACCGTAAACTCCAAATAGAAGTGAAATGGTTCCCTAGTTCCCTCCATAGATACATACTTCAAGTAGAAAAGATTCTAGGGACTTTTAAGGCTTCAAACCAATATATGGTTAAAAGTGTATGAGCTTACGGCCGTAAACTCAAGGGTTTACGACCGTAAACTCTTTTGTTAGTGACCACAAAACCGTAAAGTCCCTTATGGAGTTTTCCTTGAACCCCAAGCACACTAGCCTGTCACTACAACACTTAGATGCAATCCTTGGGACTTATAACACTTGTATAAGGTGTTTAGCATGTCCTAGGTTGTCTTAAATTTGTTTGTTAGTTGTTTAAAGACTAATTAGATACATATATGTGATATTATATGTTAACTAGGGTCATAGAGTCTGTTCAAGTCTTCACTTGACACCTAGCAATCCTACATCTTCAGTTCATCCAAACCACCAACTACAGGTGAGTTCATACCCCATGAATTAACCTTTTAAAGGTTTTTAAATGTTTATAAATGCTTTATAGGGGGGGGGGGGAGAATACAAGTAGAATCATGTTTAGTTATTATATCAATCACATATGATTAATAATTAAACATGCAAATGGCTTTACTATACATTAACTGTTTTACCAATCAGATTTCTTCAAATGTTTATCTTAAACATTTTTAGGTGTTTAAAACACTTGATTAAACTATTTATTATACACTGTATGTTTGCTTCAAACCCTGTTACATTTGTGTTTCAAACAAAGGTTCCTTTATACTTAAACTATTTTTATCAAACAAATACTTTCAAACCGCTTTATAAACTGACATCAAGTCAATCTTTTCTTAGGTATTAATCTTTTTCAAAGGTTTTAAAAAACTCCTTATATGGTTTTATATTATCAAATGCATGCCCATATATGTATAGTGATATAAGTAATGTTTGAAGGACTTAGGAAGGTTAACTCACTCTATTTCCTTTTCCTCGTTGGGATGTGGCTATGGGGTATCGGTTATCCGTCCGAATGTTGTCTAAATATTAGCTATATATCATGTATACATATGTAGACATAAAAATTTTCGTCAGTCAGTTCAGTACCTTTGGGTAGCAAAGGCATACTTCAGGTTATACACGTACATGGTTAGTAACTATTATAGGTATAGTTAGGAGATATTACTTACCATTCCATGTACAAGGAATCACACAAGAGTCAGTTCATTCATGATTCTATACTAGTACATTACATGTTACATGAGTACGTTTACATAGGTACGTTTACATGAGTATGTTTACATAGGTACGTTCACATGAGTACGTTTACATAGATATGTTTACATATATACGTTTAGATGAGTACGTTTACATAAATATGCTTACATGAGTATGTTTACATAGATTCTCTTACATGTATACTTTTACATATATAATCTATGATGAGTTACTATTACATATTATATGTATAGATACTGTTATATAATTTACCTTCTTATCTTTATTTTGTGATACAATCACGTAATTGACGAGATAGATTGGAGTTAATATCCTAGTACCAAAGGATACTTTGCGGGACTAACCATTCCTAAAACCTTGTTAGCTACATATGTAAATGCACATCTACGGATGTCAACGGTTGATACCATTATAGGTATACTTTAAGGGACTAACTATTCCTACACCCAGCTGTTAGCTACAGAGGTAAATGTACATCTACGAATGTCTTCAGTTAACACTGTTAGTTATCCTAGTATAAAAGGATAATACTTAAGTTAGTTATATTATTACCTTTATCTTGTGACTCATTCACATAAACGATGAGGTGAATTATATTTGAGTATCCTAGTACCAAAGGATACAATTTCTTATATTAATAATAATAGTCAAACAGTCGGGTCTTGGTAGAAGACTACTTTCAAAACAGTCAGGTCTAGGTAGAAGGCTACTTTCAAAATAGTCGGGTCTTGGTAGAAGGTTACTTTGAAAATAGTTAGGTCTTGGTAGAAGATTTCATCTATACTAATAGGAATCATAGGGATTTCTAGGGTTTATCAAACACTTTCAATTACTTACAAACATTTCCACACTTATACGAACTTTCTTTTAGAACCATGTCAAGTCTTTCATTACAGGTTTTACAAATCAAAGACACATTAATACTTATGAATTCACCAGCTTTTCGGATGATACTCGCTTTCAAAATAACTTGTATTCTCAGGTCAGAAATAGACAGGTACGACGACCAGGTTTTGTGAAGACGGAGCAGTCCACACTAGTCTTATTTTCTGATTAGTCATTTTATTGTTGTATATTATGAAAGAACACACTTGTAAATAAAATTATACTATTAATGCAATGGATGATGTTGCCGCTAGTTTACTACTTTACATTGTTTTGATACATTACATGACGTCTCTGCCCCAGAACGTTTCCGCCATTCTCGATTTTAGGTGTGACATATATATATATATATATATATATATATATATATATATATATATATATATATATATATATATATATAAATAAATGTTTGTATTGATCGGATACACTTCAAGTATAAAGAACAAATGTAAAGTAATATAAAGAAAATAAAGAACAGAAAGTATGTAACATAAGGAGTTCTGCAAACTGTCTTTCATCATGAAAGTGTTTTGTCTTCTCCTAGAAGACGGGTTGTCACAAAGATGATTACATCACCAAGCCGTGTTCTCAACATTAGGGTATACCTTAATGTTGTATATATACTAATTTATACAAGTATATGCCTTTATTGATAGGTTTTCGTCTAATCTATAGTAAGAACCTGTCTTATCACAAAGATACCAAATCTATGATCTATTTTATACTTATCTATATCATTACCTAATATACAAAAGATTACATAGAATAACTATGCTATGCGTTGACGCTGATAAGCTTTATACGTTGGCGTTGGTTGTAGAGTACGCGCTGACGTTGATGGATGTGGAGAGTGTTTGACTCATCAGATCTTAAGATGTGGCCTTATAATCTCCCTTATCTGATGATGTCAAAAATTAATCTTCAAAGAATTCTTCATTTCATGCTCCCCTTGAGAGTAACAATAAAGTTTTAATGTTTCAGCTTTAACTAATGCTCCCCTTGTGAAGATGAATGACTTATCAAGCAGTTGAGGCAACATTTATGAATCACTACAGATGATGGATGAATAGGTGAAGGTGACGAGTTGGGCTGAAAACGTCGGTCAGCTTGACTCAACTAGCTGAGAATGTTAATATTATCTTGACTTGACTCCTCCTTAGATTGTGCTTTCGCTTGTCTCAACTAGCTGAGAATGTTAATATTAGCTTGACTCGACTCCACTTAGATTGTGCTTTTCTATGTAGATTTAGATTATGTTCCCCCTTTTGACATCAACAATAAACATAGGATAAGAGTTCTTGTAGTTTATAGTTTACTAAAACTATAATGTCTCTTTATAGTATTGGCTTAAACTATGATTCATTAACATAGTATTGCAAGATTTCATCAGTGTGTGGTTTCATTCGCTGATTCATTAATCACTTTTATTAGAAGAAAAAGGGCAAGAGTGGTATAATGTGTGTGATAAGTTGTGGTGCTTTAGCTTAACCATCGGCATAGCATTGTTAAGCTCTCATCAATGTATGGTACATTACACTAAATCATAAAAATTTAAAGAAGAATACAAGGGCAAGAATGCATTGGTGTGTGTGATATTCTATAGTATATAGACTAACCATCGGCACAGTGTTTCAAACTTTCATAAATGTGTGATATAACACAGTGATTCATTATGTTTTAATAAAAAGATAAAGGAAAGAATGGTTTGTTTCAATCAAGCTGATGTAAAATCAGTGTGATCCATACACAGTTTAACTCATCATCAAGAAGTTTTTTACACTTCTGTATCATAGAGTAAGTTGCATTCTAGAATCAATAATTCAGCGTTAACTCATAATGGTACCATGTCATACCTTAGACTAGGAGGTCATGGACATGAACAACCCTTTGTCATTTTAGGACCAAACATGTAACTATTACACTGTTCACTATGTAATCAGGGTAAGCCATTGGGTTATGCTCAATGTTTCAGCAGAACATGAGACTTGATGTGTATGACAAGCAAGCTTCCAAGGATAGGGTCAGGTTGGATAGCTAACTAAGAATAAACACCCAAGCCTTTTTATAAAATTTTTTATTTGGACCAGCCAATTTAAATTAGAATGTTTAAATAATGCTAGATAGTCAGCATGAGTGGGTGACTCAATGTTCTCATCAGACGGTCTCGTTGATTAGAAACATAAAGAGATTTAGTAAGATACAACAACATGTTTCTAGGGATGATGATGTATCAAAAGTCACGTACTAGGCTTAAAGTGTCCACCGTCAAATTCTTTTTAAAAATGGTACAAAAGAATAAGAAAATATAAGAATACGAACAACCGAGTTAGTCAAAAAAGAAAATAGTTTAAACATCAAAGTATGTACAACTTTTTTAGAAAGGTGATAATGACTCGATCCATAAAATCTTTGGAATGGAATAGTCATAAATATACTTCCATTTTCCGAGATATCTACTCCTTAAATTTTGAGTATAAAAGAGACCACAAGTAAAAATAAACTCATCAGTACACAAAACATCTCACTATAAATCAAGAATGATGAGGCTACTTATCATTAAAGTGTTTCCAATGCTTTCCAAGGTTCATGTTCACTAGGAGCAAAAAAGAGTAGAAACCAGTCTTTGTATCCTATAAAATAACTTACTGAAATCTATAAAAAAACTTCGTGTCTTCAAGATCAACACGAGGGAATTCAATGTGTTGTCATATTATGAGTCAGTAAATGAAAACAAGACTTATTTCATTGATGGTTTCTCTTTGCATCCGCGAAAATGAGTGTAAGGGAAGGAGGGTGATCTCAAGAAGAAAAGGACATGATGCCATTCTTTTTCTCAACACTGGGAGCACTAAGATCTTTCAATAAGGCTCCAGCCCTTACTCATTCTGAAGGAATAAGATGAAAATATATCATAGACAGGCTTGAAGGAAAATACATGTAAATACTAAATGTAAAAAATTTCAAACATACTAAAAGAAGCACTTGTTTTTGTGTTTTTCATAAGGCAGAAAATAGTTAGAAAATGATTAATTCACTGAAAGCATGCCAAGTTCTGTAATTAATTTTTTGAAACTCTTTTTGTCCAATATCTTGGTGAAAATGTATGCCCTTTGATCAGTGGATTGAATGTAAAACAACACTAATTTTCCCTTTCGAATGATCTCCTTGATGAAGTGATGACGAATATAAATATGCTTGGTCTTGGAATGTTGTATTGTGTTCTTGTATCATCTGATGGCATTCTTGTTTTCATAGCATATGGGAGTCTTTGAGAAGTTTAGACCGTAGTCCAAGAGCAGATTTTGAATCAATAGAATATGAGCACAACACCTTCCAATGGCAACATATTCAACTTTAGCGGTAACACAAGCAACTGATATCTGCTTTTTGTCGGACCAGCTTACCAATCTATTTTCATGCATGTGAACTCCTCCTAAATTGCTTTTGCGATCGATGTTGCATCCACCATGATCAGAATAAGTGTAACAAACATAGATTGAACTCAGAATCATGAGGGTACCATAACCCAAGATTAGGTGTATACTTTAAGTAACGAAAGATCCTTTTCACACCGAGAAAATGATATTCCTTAGGATTAGCTTGATAAAGAGAACACAATATAGTAGAAACAATAACGTCAATGCGAATCGCGATAAGATAGAGTAGAGGGCATATCATTCCTCGAAACATAACTGCATTCACGTAAGCGCCATTTCGATCAGTGCTAATAGACGCTGATGAGGATGTCAGAGTCTTTTTCGATTTGCAATCATAAAATCCATACTTCTTCAGGAAATATGCAATATATTTAGCTTAGCGAACAAAAATAACATCAGTTACTTGTTTGACCTGCAAACCAAAAAGAAGGTTAGTTCACCATCATTCTCATCTCAAACTTTTTGCACATGATCTCTGAGAATTCTGCACTTAGCATTTCATCAGTGGATCTGAAGATGATATCATCCACATACTCTCAGGCAAGAATGATATGGGATTCTGAATGCTTTGTGAACAAAGTGTTGCCACTCTTCTTTCATTGGTATCCACTTGATAGAAGATAGATTGGAAATGTGTCATTCCATTCCCTAGGGGAATGCTTTAAGCCATGGACAGCTTTATCAAGACGATACACATGATTTTGAAACTCTTCACTTTCAAATCCTGGAGGTTGTTTTAGAAAAACTTATTGTTGAAGATCTCCATGCAAGAAGGCAGTCTTAATATCCATTTGATAGATGTTTAAGTTCTTGAAAATTTTTCATCATACTATAACCCTTTCAAGATCACAGACACCTTAAGCCACAAGCCTAGCTTTGTTTCTTATGTGAATTCCATATTCATCCATTTTTTTATTGAAAACCTAGCAAGTGCCAAGGATAGTATTCCCTAGAGGTTTTGAAATAAGAGTCCACACATTATGACGTTCAAATTCTTTCAGCTCATCCTGCATAGCCTTGATCCAGTCAGCTTCTTTTAATGCATCAACAACATTCTTTGGTGCAGTCATAGAGACGAAGTTGACAAACATGCAGAAGTTGTTGCTGACTCTACTGCGGGTGAGAATCCCATAATTTACATCTCCAATGATTTGAGATTCAGGATGATATCAAAGAATTCTTGGATTAGAACTTCCATTTGTATTACTTTCATCAGAGTCTTGCTAATTTAATGGTTCAACTTCTTCAAGAATGGCAACTTGATCTTTAGAGATAGGGTATGAACTGGTTAATTGATCAACATTTGGTATAACAAGCTCAACGTCACTTGGAAAAAACTCAGGAACAGGGTCTGAAGGATTATAAGTAATTTCATTTATAATTGATGACGGGTGATCAACTTGATCATGAATAAACGACTCTTCATTAAAGGTGACATGAGTTGTTTCCACAATAGTTTGCCTAGAAAGATTCAATACACTGAAGGTTTTAGATATGCTGGAATAACCTAGAAATACTCCTTCATCAGCTTTAGCTTCAAACTACAAAAGCTGATCTATTTGATTTTAGATGTAAAAAACACATCCAAACACATGAAAATAGTAGATGCCCGATTTCCTTCCTTTCAGTGTCTCATAAGCAGTTTTCCCATGATGATTGTGACAACCCGAAATTTCCATTCGGTCAAACCCAAAAAGTCAACCACTTCTTGTTATAAGTTAATGTCATTATTTCTTATTTTTAACAAATTTAAAGTTCGTTTGATTATTTTAATATTATTTTTAAACGAACGGGTGAAAAAAAGTGTCATCTCGGGTTTTAAATTTTAAAAACCGCAAACACCTAGTGTCTTAGAAGTTCCCGGCCAAACTATTATGTTTGGGTTGAAAAATCACCCAAAAACCGTGAACTCATGCATAAGCATGAGTTTACTCCCCAAGACTAGTCATTCTTGTGTTTAGTCCCCATTTACCAAAAGAGTAAACTCAAAATCCTCTCAAGTATCATCCTAGAATTTATTCAAGATCTTCAAACTAGTAAGTGTTCTAACCATTTCAAGTTGGTATTACACTTAATCTAGTGTTTGTGCATCTATTCATCCATTCATTTTTGTATTTTGACCAGATTTCCAAAAACACCAAGAACACACACTAAGTGTTCTTGAACTTTTATCTAAAATCAAGCTTCCTTATAGTAAGTACTCCCATCCTTGAGTCTTATTAAGCTAGTATTACATGATAGCATCAAGAAAATATGCCAAGAACACAAGGTTTAAGGTATTCACGGTCCAAGAATGTTCTTGGGCCGTAAACACCACGAAAGGCACCAAAGTGTGCCTAAGTCCTTTATCTAAGCCCTAGTTTGATGTTTAAGCCTTCCTTTATATGTTTAAACCTTCCCTTGATGTGTTTAAGCCTTGAAAAACAACAAATTCCAACATTATTAAGTGTTTACGGTTTGGGGAGCTCCTAAAACCTTAAACACCCTAAAGTGTGTTTAAATGGGCCATTTTCCTTCCTTAGGCCTAAAAACTAACCTTGACAATTACCTTGATGAGTTAAGGACTTGAAAACATGGAAATAGCCTTTTCCATATGGTTTTACGGTAGTAAACCCAAAGGGAAATGACCATGAGGCCGTAAACTCCTCAAAGGCGTGTTTTGTTGCCCTAGTCCCTTCCAAAGGCCAAACCACCAAGTAGAAATGCTTCAAAAGACTTGTAAAACATCAAAACAACATATGGTCTTAAGGAGTAGAGTTTACGACCGTAAACCCTTGAGTTTACTGCCATAAACTCCATGGGTAATGGTCATTAAAACCGTAAACTCCAAAGGAGTTTACCCTTGAACTCCAAACACTCTAGCTTTGCCCTACAAACACTTGGATGCAACCCTTGTGATCTTTAACATTTGAAACAAAGTGTTTTCATGTTCTAGAGTGTCCTAACTTAATTTATTAGTTATAATTTGGGTAATTAGTTATATATATGTTCATTATATGATAACTAGGCTCGTGCGTGTGTACAAGTCTCCATTTGTCACCAAGCACCATATCTGACACTTCAATCCAATCCACTCACTGCAAGTGAGTTCATACCCCTTTAACTAACCTTTGAAATACTTTTAAATGTTTTAAATGCTTTAAATGCTTTTATGGGGGGGAATACAAGTTGAATACTTATAGTTATTACATCAATCACATGTGATTAATAACTTCAAACCAATGATATTGTTACTGTTCAAACTGTTTTACAAATTCTTTTACTTATCAAATACCTTTACATAAACTCTGTTATACTTATTATAAATTGCTTGCCCATATATGTATAGTTATATAAGCAATGTTTAAAAGGCTTAAGAAGGTCGCCCGCCCTATTTCGTTTTCGCGGGTGAGATGTGGTCTGGTGGGGTATCGGATATCCATCCGAAGGTTGTTTAAATATTAGTTATATATCATGTGTACATATATAGTCATAAAAGTTCTTCCATATTCATACAAACCAGTTACATCATTAGTAAGCTACCATATGGGTACCACAGGATAATACTTATACTATTACTAGAACATTGAGATGTTCAATGAGTCAATTCATTCATGAGTCAGTACTTACTACTATGAGAACATATACATTATATTACTATGAGAACATATACAACTATACAAGAAGAAGAACATATACAACTATACTAGAAGTAGAACATATACAACTATACTAGAAAGAGAACATATACAACTATACTAGAAAGGGAACGTTTACAACTCTACTAGAAAGAGAACATATACAACGATACTAGAACGAGTAACAATATATTACATATACATGAATACGTTAACATAATTGTGATCCATTGTATCGGAGCATGCCTTCAATGTCATCACCCATGTTGTAGCCAGAGTCTCTTGGAGGGAGAGCGTGAGTTTGTGTATAGATCTATACTGGATTGACTATCCTACACCTTGCTGCTAGCTACAGCCGGACCTGCAGGTCTGCGGGTGCCAAACGTCATACCTTTTTACAACCTACATTGTCGTGTTACATAGTCGATAGTATGGTACAATTAATCACATAATACCTTGATTTAAATCCGGTTTAAGGTGGTTAGTACAACAGTAGTTCCTATAATACAACACTACAATACTACATTAATTTACCCTTTACATATATTTAGTGATCATTTCACTTAAACATTAATGTACAAACTATATTTTGTTAATGATAGTTACACTTGGGAAAATTACACACTTTTACAATAAAAGAACATACAAAACAGTTACGCCTTGGTAGAAGGCTACTTTTAATAGAAAATATAGATTTTTCTAAGAGATTCAAACTTTTACAAACACTTACAAACATACAGCTACTTATTTCACCAATGTTTACAAACTCATACTTTAAACCACGTTCAAACGTTTTGGTATAAACACTGACACTAAAATACTTATGAACTTACCAACTTAATGCTGATAAACTCCTTCAAAATAACTTGTATTCTCAGGTCATCAGTAGACAGGTATCGAGGCTAGCTTTTGAGAAGATGGAGCGCATTCAAGACTCATCTTATTATTTTGATTTACTTTTTGGTGTCTATAACTGTACGAAACACGCTTGTATTAAAATTATATATTTAATGCAATGGATGATGTTGTTCGCTTATTTACTGTTATACTGTGTTGTGATACTTTAAACGACGTCCTCCGCCCCAGAACGTTTCTGCCGTTCTCGGTTTTGGGATGTGACAGATTAGTATCAGAGTGAATTGAGTATATCAACCCGTAAAAGATATACTAACTATAAACCGATATGGGATTAAAACACTCTGACCAAGAGTCTATACTTTAAATACTAAAATATTTAATTAAGTATACAAGTCTGCATTCATACTAAAATCAGTGTCACAATGACAAGAACAAAAGTGTTACGATTGTTAAATATCACAAGTGAGCTCGGGGATGTATGGTCAGTCCTGGGAATGGCATAGCCTGATCAACTATGCTGGTCCGAGGAGTGATTAGCATATGCCCTAGAATGGTTGTGAGATGTTAACAAGTCTAAAAACTTACCAACTATACCATAAGGAGAACATTAGAACCTAAACTTAAAATACTATAGGGTATTTTGTGCTACTACAAGCTATTTATACACTAGATTCTTATACCTCTCTTCTCGTGTAGATTTAAATGGCTGGATTCCATCATGGCGACCCGTACTTTCCAAATTAAGGTAATGCTGGATGGCTTGAAGAAGAGCCCGAAGATGAGCATCCAGTCCCATTGGATGATCACCTTGCAGAAGGCTTTTCGGATGGATCTGACTCTGAGCCTGAAGTCAACAACCTACCGCCAGTAGGTCAAGCCCCAAACAACAATCCCCGACCAGCTTTCTCAGGTCCCACACCCTTGTGGGCAACCAACCATAATCGTTGGAGTGACGAACAGGGTCAACTGTTACCTTACTTTGGGGACCGAAGCTTTTACAATCTCAGTGAAGGTGGCTCTGCGGATCGAGCTCTACCCGTCATTGTCCGCAGAATAGCTCATAATGTTGAACAAGGTCGAGCAACCATCGACCGGGTCATGAAGATTGATGCCAACTCTAGTGTCAACACAGTCTGCATCTGCCGTCTTGAAGAAGAAATGGAAAGGACCAGGAGAACCAATGAAAACCTGCAGCAACAGTGGCTGCCTCCCGAGCCAAAGTCATAGAACTTCGAGTTCGCCAGAGGGCTTAGGAACGACACCTTCAAGAGGTGGTTCGTCAAATGGCAGACCTCAGGGTTCGCCCGAGGAATTCCCATCGCCGTTAGAAGATGTCTAGCACATCTTTGTCTTTTGGTTAAAGAATAGCCTTTAGTATCTGTTCTCTAAGTATCACTTGTCTTTAAAATATTCCTAACTTTCAGTACTCTAACTAGGAATCTAGGAACTGACAAACTTTTCGTATGGTATGATGTAAGACCTACTATTAGGTCGATTTTCCCTGAACTTATTACATCAGTAATACCAGTATTATTGATAACCACCTAATCTGTGTGAAAAATCTGTACACTTGTGTTTTCCTACTAATCTTCTATGTTGTGATCTCAAACAACCATTCAACTATTGGGCTATGGTTAGTTAGCCCATGTGTCACTCTCACCCCACTTACAATTGATTCTTACCATTATGTTTATCTTTATAAACTTATAATTGAAAGATGCCTCCTCGCAAATCTCCCAGGCATAATCCACCACCTCCTCCTCCTCAGGTCATCGATACTACAACCCTGAATGCTGCAGTAGCTGCGGCAGTGGCAACCGCCATGGCTCAGTATCACTCTACTTATGCCATTAGAGGTGGAACCCCTGTTGACTCTATTCCTGCTGAAATCCCTGTGCGCTCGAGAGAGTGCTCCTAAAAGGATTTCACCAACTACAAGCCGAAGTCCTTCAAGGGAACCGGCGGAGTCATTGCCCTCTCACAATGGTTCAAGAAGACTGAATCAGTCTTCGAAATTTGTTCGTGCCCTGCTACAAGCAAAGTCAAATATGCCGCGTGCACCTTTGAAGAAAAAGCCCTGACGTGGTGGAATGGCCATGTTAAAGCACTAACTCTCGTAGTGGCCAATGACATGGGTTGGGAAACCATAAAGGACCTCATGATCGAGGAATACTGCCCGAGGGGCGAGATCCAGAAATTAGAGCAGGAGCTGTGGAGCCTAACCATGAAGGGTTCCAATGTAGTCGCATATACCGCCAGATTTAGCGAACTGGTGGCCCTCTGCCCCAATATGGTTCCCATTGAAGGGAAAAAGATCGAGAGGTATATATGGGGGCTAGTGCCTCCGTATCAGGGAAATGTCCTATCATCAAACCCTGCTACCTTCGACAGTGCCAAACGACTGGCACAGCGACTCATTGACCATGGAGTCAAAGCCCCATCAGCAACGACAACCCTAGCCATCTCAGAACCCTCCAAACCCACTGACACTAAGTGGAAGTTCTGGGATGACAAGAAGAAATAGCGAGCTGCCAAAAAGCAGCAAATTGTGGCTGTGCATGCCACAATAACCCCTGCTACTGCTACTGCTCCTGTGAGGCAGAGTTTGCCTAAGTGCAACAAATGCAACTTCCACCACAATGGCCCCTGCCGTGAAATGCATTGCTCTAACTGCAACAAGAAAGGACACACAGTCTGTTTCTGTAAATCACCGGCGAGGCCGATCCCCGAAGTCCCCGACACTGGTGTGAGCCAGGCTTGCTATGGATGTGGCGATGCGGGCCATTATAAGAGGGACTTCCCCAAAGCAAAGAATGCTGGCGGAGCAGGGAGAGTACTAGCGATAGGCCATGGGGAAGCAGTTGCTGACCCGATGGTGGTGACTGGTACGTTCCTCCTTGATAACTCTTATGCATGCATTCTGTTCGATAGTGGAGCGGAGCGAAGCTTCGTGAACCATAAATTTGCTCGCATGCTTAAACAACAACCACACACACTTAAAGAACAATTCACAATAGAAATGGCTAATGGAAAGATAGAAAGCACAAATAGCATATACTTAGGATGTACACTAACTCTAGATAACCATTCATTTCCCATTGACCTTATGCCGGTCTCAATTAAAACCTTTGACGTAATCATCGGCATGGATTGGTTGAGTCTTCATCGCGCTGACATCATGAGCTACGAGAAAGCAATCTGTTTAAACCTCCCGTCTAACGAAACTCTTATCGTCTATGGCGACAAACCCAGTACGAGTCTTCGTATAATATCAAGTATTCAAGCACAGAAGTATCTACGTAAAGAATACCATGCATTCCTTGCTCTCGTTGTTGATACGAGCCTCGAAACGAAAGAACTAAAGAACATTCCAGTAGTGAGCGACTTTCCCAACATCTTCCCAGAAGAGCTACCAGGATTTCCTCCGCAACGACAGGTCGAGTTCAGAATCGACTTAGTCCCAGGAGCTACCCCAGTACCCAAGTCGCCCTACAGATTAGCTCCAGCAGAGATGCAGGAACTATCTGGTCAACATAATGAACTGCTCAGTAAGGGCTTTATAAGACCAAGTTTCTCGCCTTGGGGAGCACCGGTCTTGTTCGTTAAGAAGAAAGACGGATCATTCCGTATGTGAATCGACTATAGAGAACTCAACAAACTGACAGTCAAAAATCGTTACCCTCTGCCTCGAATAGACGATCTTTTTGACCAACTGCAAGGGGCGAAATACTTTTCCAAAATTGATCTAAGATTCGGATATCACCAGTTACGAGTGCTAGAGGAGGATGTTCCAAAGACAGCCTTCCGAACTTGTTACGGACACTACGAGTTCATGGTGATGCCATTCAGATTGACCAATGCGCCCGCAGTTTTCATTGATCTAATGAATAGAGTATGCCGACCTTACATGGATCAATTCGTCATTGTCTTCATTGATGACATCCTGATCTACTCCCGAAGTAACGAAGAGCATGGCGATCACCTGCGACAAGTTCTAGGAACTTTACAAACGGAGAAGCTCTATGTGAAGTTCTCTAAATGTGAATTTTGGATCCGAAGAGTCGAATTCTTAGGACACGTGGTAAGCGAAGAAGGAATCCACATGGACCCATCCAAAATTAAGGCTATTGAGAACTGGTCAGCACCGAAGACGCCTACAGAAATTCGTCAATTTATAGGTCTCGCTGGCTACTACCGCAGGTTCATACAGAACTTCTCTCGAATTGCGAAACCTCTTACAACACTGACCCAGAAAGGTGTGGCCTTTGAGTGGGAAGAGAAACAGGAGAGAGCGTTCCAAACGCTCAAGTGAGCCTTGTGCACCGTACCAATACTATCCCTCCCCGAAGGGATAGAAGACTTCGTTGTCTATTGCGACGTGTCAAATCAAGGGCTCGGATGTGTTCTGATGCAATGGGGTAAGGTCATCACCTACGCCTCGAGACAGCTGAAGACACACGAAGTCAACTACACGACCCACGATCTTGAGCTAGGAGCAGTTGTGTTTGCTCTGAAGATCTGGAGACATTACTTGTATGGAACGAAAAGCACTATCTTTACCGACCACAAGAGTTTACAACACATATTCAATCAGAAAGAGCTCACCATGCGACAACGACGGTGGGTCGAGCTACTCAATGACTACGAATGCAATATTCGTTATCATCCGGGTAAAGCCAACGTAGTAGCAGACACCCTAAGTTGGAAGGAATATTCTGGTCGAAGAGTCAAGCCGTTGACGATGACTATCCATTCACACTTGTCTAAGCAAATTTAGGCGGCCCAGCTTGAAGCCATGAAACCTGAAAACGTGACGAGTGAATCCCTTAGAGGAATGGATAAAAATTTAGAAGCCAAGGGTGGCGGAGCATTATATTTCATGAACCGGATCTGGACACCAGAGCACGGTGGTTTCCGAGACTTGGTCATGAACGAGGCGCACAACACTCAGTATTCCGTCCACCCAGGTTCAGATAAGATGTATCTGGATCTTAAAAATTTATACTGGTGGCCTAATATGAAAGTCGAGATTGCTACCTTCGTAAGTAAATGCCTTACTTGCGCAAAGGTTAAGGTCGAGTACCAGAAGCCCTCCGGTTTACTACAACAACCAGAGATTCCAGAATGGAAGTGGGAGCGGATCACTATGGATTTCATAACCAAGTTGCCCAAGACAATGGGTGGACTTGATACCATATGGGTCATTGTCGATAGATTGACCAAGTCTGCACACTTCCTGCCTATCAAAGAAACTGACAAGATGGAGAAGCTTACGAGAATATACATTAGGGAAATCGTATGACTACATGGTGTACCTATATCCATTATCTCCGATAGAGATAGTAGGTTCACCTCAAGATTCTGGAAATCGCTACAACATTCCCTGGGAAAAAGGCTGGACATGAGCACAACCTACCATCCATAGACCGACGGACAAAGTGAGAGGACCATCCAAACACTGGAAGATATGTTGAGAGCCTGTGTGATTGACTTTGGAAAGGCATGGGATACTCATTTACCCATTGTCGAATTTTCCTACAATAACAGTTATCACACGAGCATCAAGGCTGCTCCATTTGAAGCCCTCTATGGCCGAAAGTGCAGATCCCCTCTGTGCTGGGCTGAAGTGGGTGATACCCAATTAGCTAGGGGGCAAGTTTCTGACAGTACTCTCACAGGCCCGAAAATCATTCGGGAAACAACAGAGAAGATCGTTCAGATCCGTGAACGATTGAAAGCCTCTAGAGACCGACAGAAAAGCTACGCTGATAAACGAAGGAAACCTTTGGAATTCCAGGTGGGAGACCGAGTCCTTCTTAAAGTCTCACCCTGGAAGGGCTTAAAACGCTTCGGTAAGCGTGGGAAGCTTAATCCGAGATATATAGGGCCTTTCGAGATTCTCGCAAGAATTGGCCCTGTAGCTTACAAACTCAATCTACCCGATGAACTTCGTAACGTACATTCTACATTCCACGTCTCTAACTTGAAAAAGTGTATGTCCGACGAGACTCTTGTAATCCCACTCGACGAGATCGAGATCAACGAGATCCTCAACTTCGTGGAAGAACCAGTAGAGATCAAGGACCGAGAAGTCAAGCAGACGAAGCAAAGTCGTATCCTGATTGTGAAGGTTCGCTGGAACGCCAAGCGAGGACCGGAATTCACTAGGGAGCGTGAGGATCAGATGAAACTGAAATATCCTCATCTTTTTGCTTAGTTATTTGTAACTACTTTATTTGTTTAGACTTTAATTTCAGGACGAAATTCCCTTTAATAGGGGGATGATGTGACAACCTGAAATTTCCATTCGGTCAAACCCAAAAAGTCAACCACTTCTTATTATAAGTTAATGTCATTATTTATTATTTTTAACAAATTTAAAGTTCGTTTGATTATTTTAATATTATTTTTAAACGAACGGGTGAAAGAATGTGTCGTCTCGGGTTTTGAATTTTAAAAACTGCAAACACCTCGTGTCTTAGAAGTTCCCGGCCAAACTATTATGTTTGGGTCGAAAAATCACCCAAAAACCGTGAACTCATGCATAAGCATGAGTTTACTCCTCAAGACTAGTCATTCTTGTGTTTAGTCCCCATTTACCGAAAGAGTAAACTCAAAATCCTCTCAAGTATCATCCTAGAATTTATTCAAGATCTTCAAACTAGTAAGTGTTCTAACCATTTCAAGTTGGTATTACACTTAATCTAGTGTTTGTGCATCTATTCATCCATTCATTTTTGTATTTTGACCAGATTTCCAAAAACACCAAGAACACACACTAAGTGTTCTTGAACTTTTAGCTAAAATCAAGCTTCCTTATAGTAAGTACTTCCATCCTTGAGTCTTATTAAGCTAGTATTACATGATAGCATCAAGAAAATAAGCCAAGAACACAAGGTTTAAGGTATTCACGGTCCAAGAATGTTCTTGGGCCGTAAACACCACGAAAGGCACCAAAGTGTGCCTAAGTCCTTTATCTAAGCCCTAGTTTGATGTTTAAGCCTTCCTTTATATGTTTAAACCTTCCCTTGATGTGTTTAAGCCTTGAAAAACAACAAAGTCCAACATTATTAAGTGTTTACGGTTTGGGGAGCTCCCAAAACCTTAAACACCCTAAAGTGTGTTTAAATGGGCCATTTTCCTTCCTTAGGCCTAAAAACTAACCTAGACAATTACCTTGATGAGTTAAGGACTTGAAAACATGGAAATACCCTTTTCCATTTGGTTTTACGGTAGTAAACCGAAAGGGAAATGACCATGAGGCCGTAAACTCCTCAAAGGGGTGTTTTGTTGCCCTAGTCCCTTCCAAAGGCCAAACCACCAAGTAGAAATGCTTCAAAAGACTTGTAAAACATCAAAACAACATATGGTCTTAAGGTGTAGAGTGTACGACCATAAACCATTGAGTTTACTGCCATAAACTCCTTGGGTAATGGTCATTAAAACCGTAAACTCCAAAGGAGTTTACCCTTGAACTCCAAACACTCTACCTTTGCCCTACAAACACTTGGATGCAACCCTTGTGATCTTTAACATTAGAAATAAAGTGTTTCATGTTCTAGAGTGTCCCAACTTAATTTATTAGTTATAATTTGGCTAATTAGTTATATATATATATATATATATATATATATATATATATATATATGTTCATTATATGATAACTAGGCTCGTGCGTGTGGACAAGTCTCCATTTGTCACCTAGCACCGTATCTGACACTTCAATCCAATCCACTCATTGCAAGTAAGTTCATACCCCTTTAACTAACCTTTGAAATACTTTTAAATGTTTTAAATGCTTTTATGGGGGGGGGGGGAATACAAGTTGAATACTTATAGTTATTACATCAATCACATGTGATTAATAACTTCAAACCAATGATTTTATTACTGTTCAAATTGTTTTACAAATTCTTTTACTTATCAAATACTTTTACTTCAACTTTGTTATACTTATTCTAAATTGCATGCCCAAATAAGTATAGTTATATAAGCAATGTTTAAAAGGCTTAGGAAGCCCTCCCGCCCTATTTCCTTTTCGCGCTTGAGATGTGGTCTGGTGGGGTATCGGGTATCCATCCGAAGGTGGTTTAAATATTAGTTATATATCCTTTGTACATTTATAGTCATAAAAGTTCTTCCATATTCATACATACCAGTTACATCATTAGTAAGCTACCATATGGGTAGCACATGATAATACTTATACTATTACTAGAACATTGAAATGTTCAATGAGTCAGTTCATTCATGAGTCAGTACTTATTACTATGAGAACATATACATTATATTACTATGAGAACATATACAACTATACTAGAAGAAGAACATATACAACTATACTAGAAGAAGAACATATACAACTATACTAGAAAGAGAACATATACAACTATACAAGAAAGAGAATGTTTACAACTATACTAGAAAAAGAACATATACAACGATACTAGAACGAGTAACAGTACATTACATATACATGAATACGTTAACATAATTATGATCCACTGTATCAGAGCGTGCCTTCAATGTCATGGCCCGAGTTGTAGCCTGAGTCTCTTGGAGGGAGAACGTGAGTTTGCGTATAGATCTATACTGGATTGACTATCCTACACCTTGCTGCTAGCTACAGCCGGACCTGCAGGTCTGCGGGTGCCAAACGTCATACCTTTTTACGACCTACACTTTTGTGTTACATAGCCGATAGTATGGTACAATTAATCACATAATACCTTGATATAAATCCGGTTTAAGGTAGTTAGTACAACAGTAGTTCCTATAATACAACACTACAGTACTACATTAATTTACCCTTTACATATATTTAGTGATCATTTTACTTAAATATTAATGTACAAACTATACTTTGTTAATGATAGTTACACTTGGGAAAATTACACACTTTTACAATAAACGAACATACAAAACAGTTACACCTTGGTAGAAGGCTACTTTTAATAGAAAATATAGGTTTTTCTAAGAGATTCAAACTTTTACAAACACTTACAAACATACACGTACTTTTATCACCAATGTTTACAAACTCATACTTTAAACCACGTTCAAACGTTTTGATACAAACACCGACACTAAAATACTTATGAACTCATCAGCTTAATGCTGATAAACTCCTTCAAAATAACTTGTATTCTCAGGTCATCAGTAGACAGGTACCGAGGCCAGCTTTTGAGAAGATGGAGCGCATTCAAGACTCATCTTATTACTTTGATTTACTTTTTGGTGTCTATAACTGTATGGAACACGCTTGTATTAAAATTATATATTTAATGCAATGGATGATGTTGTTTGTTTATTTACTGTTATACTGTGTTGTGATACTTTACATGACGTCCTCCGCCCCAGAACATTTCCTCCGTTCTCGCTTTTGGGGTGTGACAATGATTAACAATGATAGACCAGTTTTGGGTATAACATGTTGTATTGACGGCTTCAACGCAAAATGACAAGGAAAGACCATCTTTAACGACCATAGTTCTTCTAGCTTCAATGAGAGTTCTATTTCTTCTTTATACAATCATTTTGCTGTGGAGTTCTAACTACCAAAAAGTTCCAAGAAATTCCTAAGATTGAGCAAAATTCTTCCAGAGAAGAGTTTATGAGTGCAGTTCCATGATCACTATGTAATTTCCTTAGTTTGTCGTCATAGAGGAGTTCTAACTACTTAATGAGGGCAATGATTTCATCAGCGGCATGACTGTTCTTTCTTAAAAAGAGTGCCCATGTAATCCTTGAAAATTCATCCACAATGACGAGAGTATATTTCTTTCCAGCCATTGACAAAACCAGAACTGGTCCAAAAAGATCCATGTGAAGAAGATGACAAAGTTTGACAATAGACGAGCATGACATTGTCTTAAAGGAAGACTTGGTTTTCTTCCCCTTTTCACACGTCGAGCACAACTTATCCCTAACAAACTGTATTTTAGGAATTCCTCTTACGAGTTGATTCCCTGCAATCTTTGAAATGTTCTTATAGTTCATATGTGATAGGCTCTTGTGACATAGTTAATTTAGATGAGATTGAGCTCAACAGAAGAAGCAACAATGAAAATTCTTTCCAGTAGAAAACATATCCAGAACATAGATGTCGTTTTGTTGACTTGTAGTAAGATCAGTGACACTCTTTTGATCAACAACCTTTCCTTCTCTCTTGTTAAAGAGAATTTCATATCCAACCTCAAACAATTGGCTAATAGAAATGAGATTATGCTGAAGACCTTTCACATAAGAGACATTCTTGAAAACAACAGAGTTGAACTTGATGGATCCATATCCCTTTTTAGCTCCCTTGCCATTTTTCTCTGTATATAACAGTCGGACCATCCTTCTTTATGAAATCTTCGAGGAGAGACCTGCGTCCTTTCATATGTCTTAAACAACCGCTATCTAAATATCAAATATGCTCTTTACCCTAAAACTAGGACACACATTAAGCCCTAAAACAAAGCAAAAAAAAACAAGCAAAAATGTACACAATATACACTAACGCATTTGTAAAGGACAACTTAGGAAAGGATATTATTACAATCATCAGGAGGCAGTTCAAAAAGTTTCTCTACTTGATCCACTTATCATTACGATTCATGATGTTATCAGTGCAATAGAGTTCTTTTCAGAAGTGCACTCGCTGACTTTGTGAGAGGCATAACCACATCGATAACAATCTTTTATTTCATAATTCTTTCCTTTAACATAAGATTTTATTTTCTTTTCAACTGCTAAATCTGAAGAACTTTGATTTTTTGATTTAAGAGTTATTGACATAGTTTTGGAATATGAAATGACATTGATGTTATGCTCAGATATTACTTTTTCATGAGGCTCATGATGCATTGAAGAATCATCAGAAGTAGAAGACTTTGATTGATCTTCAGGTTCAGAATTGCTAACTGATCACTAAGGAAACATGCTAAGAATTTCTTTCACAAAATGAACTTCACCGTTACATATAGGAAGCTTTAGCAAAATCTTAGTGGACGGAAACAACACCATTAGAATCAATAGAGCAGTAAGTATAAATTAAAGTTTGATTTATAAAATAAGAACTCAAAAATCTACTCTTAAAATCTTCTTTTAAACATTCAACTTTATAGAAGGTTTATTTAGTCTCAATAACTTTGGTTAAGGAAACAACACCATCTATATCACCTCCAAGAATTTTCTCACACTGATCTGGAATCTAAACATTAATAATTCTTGTGACATTAAAGTTAAAAGATACCTAGCTTTTTAAAATAAGTTGAATGCATTTAGCATGATCAAAAACTTTTTCATTTTTAGTGTGAATAAAATTATTGGTTAGTCAGATACACGCGTTTTCCTTTTTTAACATTGAAAGAGATTTTTCGCGAAAAGAGAATTTTTCTTTGATTTTCTTTAACTCATGTCAGAGTGCAGCTTTTCTTTATTTTAGATCAATAAATCAAAACATAGCAAATCGATTGTGTCATCTTTTTTAATACTTTCAACAGAGGAGAAATTAACAGGACTCTTTACCTGATTTGCTAAGGTATCGTCATATTCTAGCTTGATTTTCTTATCAGCATGAGAAGGCTCATCGTCAAGGGTGCCAACGTTGTCATGTGAAACGTCAGGGTGAGATTCAACAATATTAGCCATGAGACACTTACCTTCATCGTATAAGGAGTTTTCTTTTTTAAAATTAGATGACTAAGTGATCATCATTCTTGAGCAGTTGAGCAATTTTGAATCAAACAATAGACGGAAAAAGGGAGTGAGTTTCCATTAGCAGTTTCACCTTTACATCGATACTCAACATATTTTTCTCTCCCTTGTTATATCGGGGATAGATTTCCCTTTCAGCTTACTACCCAATGCACCATCATTGGATGATTTATGCATAGCAACGATAGGAACTTTATTGATGACATCGGTCATATCAAACTCCATGAAATCGAGAGCTTCCATGGCCTTTCATTTCCAGGTAGAGAATTTTTTTTATCAAACGGACGGAAGGAGATCTACATAATTTCCCGAGTGTATCAAAAACCCTCTCAATACCAATTGATGGTTTGTACCGGTCGGATACAATTAAAGTATTAAACACAAATGAAAACTAATCTAGAAAAACAAAGAATAGAAAGTAAATAACACAAGTAGTTCTCCAAATTGTCTTTCACCAAGAAAGGGTTTTATCTTCACCAAGAAGGTAGATTGTCACAAAGAAGCTTACGACGCCAAGCTGTGCTCATAACATTAGGGTTTACCCTAATGTTATATATATACTAATCTATACAACTATATCCCTTAATTGAAGGGATTGCATGTAATCTATACAAAGAAACGATCTTATCACAAAGATACCAGATCTATGATCTATTCTATACTTATCTATATCATTACCTAATATACAAAATATTACACAGAATAATTACACGAAGTGTTGAAGTTGATATTCTTTATATGCTGGTGCTAGTTCTAAAGTACATGCTGACGTTGACAGATGTGTGGAGTGTTTCGCTCATCAGATCATAAGGTGCGACCTTACAATATATGTATCTTCATATGCACTACAATAAGTTATATGACATATGCATGTTCATAAGTATATACATATGCATATGAATATCTGTATGCATATTAATAAGTTTATATATAAGAATATGAATATGCATATGCATAATTATAAGTATATGCATAGGAATAAGAGATGCATATGAATAAGATATGCATAAGAATAAGTATATGCATAATAATAAGTATATGCATATGTATAAGAATAAGAATAAGTACATCCATATACACATGCAAAGGAATATGCCTAAATGCATATTAATAAGTATATTCATATGCATATGAATAAATAGATGCATTTAGATATGCATATGCATATGAATAAATAGATGCATTTGGATATGCATATGAATATCTGTATGCATATTAATAAGTTTATATATAAGAATATGAATATGCATATGCATAATTATAAGTATATGCATAGGAATAAGAGATGCATATGAATAAGATATGCATAAGAATAAGTATATGCATGATAATAAGTATATGCATATGTATAAGAATAAGAATAAGTACATCCATATACACATGCAAAGGAATATGCCTAAATGCATATTAATAAGTATATTCATATGCATATGAATAAATAGATGCATTTAGATATGCATATGCATATGAATAAATAGATGCATTTGGATATGCATATGCATAAGAAGAATTATATACACGAGCATATGAATAAGTATATGCATATATATATATATATATATATATATATATATATATATATATAAGTATGGGCATATGCATATGCATAATAGTAAATATGCTTATACATATGAATAGGTATATGCATATGTGTATGCATCTGAATCAATATATGCATATGCATATAAATAAGTATATGAATATGTATATGCATAAAAATAAGTATATTACATATACATATTAATATACATATTGATATACATATACATAAGAATAAGTATATTCATATTCAAAAGTATATGTATATTCATATGAATAAATTTATGCATTTACACATATGAATAAGGTTATGCATATGCATATGCATAAGACTAAATATATGCATATGTATATGAATATGTTTATGCATATGCGTATGCTTATTCATATATGAATAATTTTATTCTCTTAATTTGTAAACTATATTTAATATCATTTTTTACTAATAATAACAATATATAAACCAAAACTTCTAATGTTAGTACATGTTTTTTTTATCTTTTGGAATTATCGATAAAAAATAAGTATTTTTCTGTTTTAAGTAACTAATTGTAGGTACGATATTGGTTGATGTTGTCTACTAATTTCCTTTCGATTTAGGCTTTTTTTTTAATCTTTTTTCCATTTGATCTTTAATTAATATTTTATAAATGAAAGACCAAAATAATATCAGGGCTGATGAAATGACATTTTAGAAGCTTCTACTCATGTGCTAAGGTAACACTTTAATAACATAGTAATAACTCTACGACATTTAAGAAGAAGTTAAAATGTCTAGTATCTTTTAAATAAAAACAATGTATTAAAAGGGAAGTACAAATGTAAACGCGCATTAAAAAAATAACATTGTATTTGGTTAGCCACACTTTGATTTTGTCTAATGGAAATGGAAAGAGTGAAGTTACATTAAATAAATATTCTATCCAGGTTAATAGAAATGTGAATGGTAACTCATGGTTCTATAAAGCGTATATAAACTAGATTAAAAGTCCAATAATTATGTATATCAGAAAATACCCTTCCTCTATCCCTTTTCAACAAAACTAAATACAGGTCTTAAATATTATATACTACCCTCCACCTTTTTCTTTCATGCAAAAACCTTTTTTATCTTATAAAACACAATACCTTTCCTAAATCCTTTTAAACTGCCCCGTAATCTCCAAAAAAATGTTGATACGTGTAAGTGAACCTCTACCAATCTAATGCCTAGCCCAAACTAAAGTCGTGTGCATTCCGAGGTTGATGAGCTCCGAAATGAAACTTGTTCTGAAGTGAAGATATGTACGAAAAAACTCATAGTTTTCAGTGTTATTTAGAGTTTGTATTAGCATTAAATGTTTATTTTTCTTTTGTATTTGTTTTATTATAAAGTTCATAGGACAAGATCGAGTAAATTTTGTATGTCAGCTTTTTGACTTCTTGGATTTACATTCTCCATGCAATTATGTATTTTGTCTTTTTATCACTCCTTGGCTATTTAAGCAGTTGATCTTTCTATGCAATGTAACCTTTTGAGCATCATTCTCTTTCACGTCAATACTAAGTATCTTGCAACTCTAATCACTATTTCTATTATTCTAATTGTTCTTAAATTGTCTTTACTTTGCTCATAATCATTTTCTCTTAAATTTTTTGTTGAATAATTTGTTGAACTTCGTACTCTAAGACAAGATTGGTTTACCAGACTTAACTAGACTCTTCATGCACTCTCAATTGGTATCAGAGTTTGTCCTTTGAATCCATAAGATCAGATTATAACTGATCTAAGATTACCTTGCTATCTCAATTATTTCTGAGTTCAAGATAAAAGTTCTTTTATATACCACTTAAGCTTTCAATAATTTAACTTCAATGGCTACTCTTAATCAATCTCAACAAATGTTTTCAATGTAAACAAGAAATAGTGTGGGTTGCCCAACGCGTGCCGATTGCTATTTGTTGAAGAGTATGATCACTGGAAAGTTAGAATGGAGAGATTTATAGTTGGTAAAGAAAAAGGTGAAGAGATATGGAGATTGTTAGATGCATATTATATGCATCTTTTAGCACAATTTCCTATGTATTTCATTAAAATAAGCTAACTAGTTCCCGATTAATTTTTTGTATTTCGTGTTTCATGATTATTTTGAAGAATGCCCATACTGCTCACGTTTGTTATTACTTTTCTGGGCCATTTGGAACACATTGATGATTGCGCAAGTTCGGGATGCGTTTGTGGATGCTTTGGAGCTTAATTGGAGTCTAGACCAAGGAGGGATGCCGGGAAATGATCAGGAACTGCTTGGAATGAGGAACGCCGATCAAAAGAGCCAAAAAAAAGTAACATGCGATCACATTTTGTCTCCTTGCGATCGCAGGTTGCTTTCGAGGTTTTGTCGAGCCTAAAAATTCATCAGCTTAGAGAAAAAGAAACATGCGATCGCAGGTTGCCAATTTGCGTCTAAATAGCAACGTACTTCATTTAAGAAGTCCCATGACTCTTTTTGGATAATACATGTGATCGCAGGTTGTCCCTTTGCGATCGTAGGTATGGCGTTTTGACAGCTAGACGTATAAATATAGCCCCATACTCTTCCAGTAACCCTAATTGGTGATTCATGGGCAATTTTCAGAGGGTTTCAAGTGAAGAACGTAGCTCTAAAGGAGACGACTCAATTCCAAGTCATAGTTTAGTAAGATTTATTGTATAGATTCTATTTTCATTGTTTGTAATCCATTTTTAGCCATGTCAGCTGGCTAAAAACCCAGATTTCAGTTTCGCAAGACGTAACCTTTTCGTATGATTAATCATTAGGCATAGTGTTTGACTATGAGTATTGTTTGGTTTGATCAATTCTATCTTAAATTGAGTGTTTGATTTGATTTCAATTTCTGTTGGCCACTTAAATTGTTTGTGAATCATTCTAGTCTTCTAATTGTTTAGATCCATAATTTTCTAGATTAATTAGTAAAAAGTGACATATATTAGATTAATTCTGAGTTTAGGGTTAACTCTAATATGAAATGATCAAACATGTTTTAACGCCTCCGAGCTTATGAGAGGTATTGAACTTTACTGGGATTACACTGTGTCTAATGCAACTTTTCTTTATTAGTCAAGAGCTTGTTTGGTTAATTTAGTAAAAAGTTAGATTTAATTCAAAGAGCTTATTTTAATTAAATGGTTTTCTGTAATAAAAGTCATTAGAGCTTGTTAATGAACCTTAGTACCAGTTTGAACAAGTGTATAGTCGAATATTGTGTTGAGGATTAGTTATATGATTAGGGGAGTCACTGTGAAACTAGAATTGCTTTCTCTTAATTGAATTTCCATTACTTTAAATTTAGTCATTTTCTTGTCATTTTCAATTTCTGTTAATTTAATTTTCAGAAATAAATCCCCCTTTTTATGTTTATTGCATTCATCAAGAATTAGTTCATACCCTACGCAAATAGGTGTAAACGTTAGGACGTGTCCCTGAGGATCCGACCCTGCTTACATGTACTACCTTTTAGTGGAATAAAGCAGTTTATTTTATATTTTTATTTGTTAAAACATGTACAATAGCAGTCTTAACAAATTGGCGCCGTTGCCAGGGACACAGTAAAACACTAATAGTTTTATGCCAAGATCATCATGTACAGGTAATCTGATTTTTGATCCAGAGATTAAGAAGACTGTTAGGAAGCTTAAGAAGGAGGCAAAACTTCAAGAGCAACAAAAAGGAACCTCAACCTCACCTATACCACAAGGCACTCCCTTGTGGAACGAACCTGAACACTCATTTCAACCTTTTCTGAAAGCACCACCTACCTCAGCCATTAACAGCCCGTTCAAAACCTACTCTTCATCATCTTCAGACAAACCCGGACTCACAGATTCTTCAGAACCGAATCAGAATTCATCATGAGCGAAAACGGAGACGAAGCTGAAAAAACTCTTTGTGAGTGGGCAACACAAGAGGTGACCCAACAACCCTTGTGTATTACCTTTCCAGAAGCTCGAAATTTTGAGCTCAAATCTGGTTTAATCCATCTGTTGTCCCCATTTCGAGGCCTTGAGAATGAAGATCCTCATAAATTTCTTAAAGAATTCCATTTTGTCTGCTCCAGAATGAAACCCCATGGAGTTACTGAAGACCAGATCAAACTCAGGGCGTTTCCCTTCTAAGTTCAAGATGCATCAAAGGAGTGGTTAAATGACCTTCCGTCTGGTTCAATAACAAGTTGGAATGAACTCGCCAAACTCTTCCTAGAAAAATATTTTCCCGAGGCGAAAGTGTTAAATCTACGCAGAGAGATTTTGGGTATAAAACACGGCAAAAGAGATGCTATCCACACTTATTAGGAGCGATTCAAGAAGCTATTAGTTCGATGCCCACAACATGGAATTAGTGATTATCAGTTATATTAGTGTTTCTGCGAAGGATTGATACCTATGGAGAGGGGACTAATACATGCATCTAGTAGAGGGTCCCTTTCACACATGACACCAACAGAGATTAGGGAATTAATAGAGAAGCTGGCCAACGAATCAAAACATTCAGCAACTGAGGAAGAGTGGTACCCAGACCATCCAAGAGGAGTCAAGGAGATGAGAAACGCCCACCTGGAATCCCAGATTTCAGAATTGACTAAAGTTGTCCTTTTGTTGACAAAAGAAAAAGGTATTGAGCCAAAGGTCAAACCTTGCGGGATTTGCTGCAAAACCGAGCACCCAACTGAAATGTGCCCAATACTTCAAGAAGATAATGAATATGTGCAAGCTATGGGAGGATTTCAGCAAAGGCCATTTGATTAACATCGCAATAACCAAGCTTAGGGAGGGCCTCAAAATAACAACTTCCAGCCAAGACCTGAACATAAGTTTTAGCAAAGAAACCAATATCAAGCTCCACCCGGGTTTCAACAACCTTTTAAGCAAAATCAAAACCATAGCAATTTTCAGCAACCACCTGTTCAGCCACAAGCTAGCAGTTCCACCATGTCTTTGGAAGACATAGTTAAAAGTATAGCAACCAGCACCCAAGGTTTCCAGAATGAAACAAAGTCTAGCATCAAAAATATGGAACAACAGGTATCACAACTCGCGAACTCCATGAGCAAATTAGAAGCAAAAACATAAGGAAAATTCTCATCTCAGACTGAGAAGAACCCGAAGCACAATGCGTGTGTTGTCACCCTCAGAAGTTGTAAAAACTACAAAGGACCAGATCAGCAAAAAGATATGGAAGAAGAGATCGTGATTGAGCAAAAATCTGAGGCAAATGAAGAGGTGCAGAAAAAAGATGGACCCGCTGAAGTTGAAGTGAAAATTACCCCTCCTTCTTTTTCCTCAAGACTGAAAAACACGAAAAAAAGAAACGGAAGATAAAGAGATTATGGATTTCTTCAAAAGCTTGAGGTAATTATTCCCCTTCTTGATGCAATTAAACAACTTGTGACAACCAAAAATTTTCGGTCAATTCAAAGTCAAATAAAGTCAACAAGTCAAACCAGTCAACTCATCTAACCCTTGTATATTAGGGTTTACAATATGTTACTATTATACAACTCGTTATGTTAATAAGAAGTTATCACTTGCAAAGTTCGTACGTTCAGAAATTCAAAACCCTAATCAGGGTAAGTGATGAAACTATTCGAAACTGTGTTAGGTGCAAATAGTTCAGGTTTTCACCTTTAAAATGACTACTTGCACATGTCCATACGATTTTTCTACAATTTATGGTGATTTTTACAAAAATCCCTATCAATATAGCTACAAATTCGGACCAGACTATGAATATGAATGTTTTACACAAGTTAGATGCTTATAAAAATCATGATAAAATTTAAGAACAAGCTAGAAACATTTTCTAAACTCTTAGAGTTTACGGATTTACTTTTTTATTTTGTATGAATTTTCTGTGATTTTTGTAACTCAGTGCAGAAATGGTAAAAAAACGAATTTAGAGATTACAACTTTCATGATTTACAATTTCTATGGAAAATACTAGTACATTAATAGTCTTGGCATTTAATGCTACATTACATTGTTAAAAGGTAAAATATTGGATTTTCTGGAACAAACATACTTTTACAAAGAAAGGATTTCAACATTTCATTCAAAGGCTTATGAACTCACCAACCTAATTGTTGACAGGTTTTCAAAACTACTTGTATTGTTAGGGAATCAGTAAAATAGGTATGCAACGGCTTTTGAGGATGGAACGCTAAGGCGTCAAACATTTCATTTTTGTCAATATAATGTAATTGATTTAGAAACATGTAAACGTATACTACGGTGTAACTTTGTCAATTATATTTATGTTGGTTTTTTGTACTTTGAGCATTATTATACTCGTTGTTGTGATACTATACATGAAGTCCTCCAGTCTCGGACGTTTCCGCCTTCCTTGGTTTGGGGGTGTGACAAATTGGTATTAGAGCATTGTTTATAGTGAACTTAGTATATCAAACCACATAAGATGTACAAACTACAAATGCATTGGGACTAAAAGTCTCTGATTAAACATTTTTCAAATAACTATACTTTTAGAAATGAAACAGTTTCTTGATAAAAAGTATAAGTACATGCATGCATGCCGGTATAGTGGCACATCTAGGAGAAATTACGAAAAGTAAAAAATAGGAGTTGTACACTAAAATTATTCCTTGGGATATGTAATCAAGTCTAGGAGGAATATAGCATGATCAACTATATTTGTCCAAGAAGTGACTAGGATATATCGGGGGATAGTTGTAGTGGGCAACAAGTCCATTAACCTACCAACACTCATACAAGAACTACAACTAGAGTAAATAAAATGTTTAAAATACTATAGGAGTATTTTATGTTACTAAAAGTACAATATTTTCAAATTCATTATGTGCCCCTTACACCCCTATTCTCGTATAGATGACATGGCAGGATTCCATCTACCTGGAGACCCTTACTTCCCTAATGAGGGAAACGTTGGATGGCTCGATCCAGAACCCAAGGAAATGATCGACGAGGATCCAGAATAAGATCCTGAAGAAGACCCAAAGGAAGAAGAAGAAGAAGAAGAAGAAGAAGAAGAAGAAGTGGAAGAAGAGGAGGAGGAAGACGAAGAAGAGGGTCCCGAGGTATATGACCCTCTCCCTGCACATGCACCCACACGGGACTATCCGGGACCGACTCCCCAATGGGGAACTAGCTTGGGATTGTGGAGCCAGGAACAAGGCCAACCCCACCGGTACTGCAATAACAAAGGTTTCTACAATCTCGACAGGGGTGGCTCGGCTGACAGGGCCCTCCCTGTCATTATCCACCGCATCGCTCGCCACGATCAGAGGATCCGGGCATCTGCCAACCAGATTATGGAGGTTGGTGCGACTGCGGAAGTCACAGCAACCCGCTTTCGACGCTTAGACCAGGATCACGACCACACCAGGAATCACACTGAGGTCCTGCAGCGGGAAGCTACCATCGCTCGGAGTGAAGCTCGAGAATATCGGGAGCATCAGGCGAACATCGAGAGACAACTGACGGCAATGGAGCGTAAGGCAGCCGAGGATAAGGAGGAGATCAGGGCAATGTGGGCCCTCATAGCCGCTTTGCAGGGACAACCAGATGCCACCCGCCATGAGTAGTGCTTACACTACTCGCATTTTGTTATAGACTAGGTTTACGAGTATGTGTTGGTGCTACTTTTTCTTGCAAGTAGGTTCGACCCTACATCTAAGTGATTACACTATCCGAGGAGTCATTTTGCTATCAAAATTTTCTTCTACATTGATGTAATGTAAACTTCCTATGAGGTGAAATTTTATTTAGCAATATGTATTAAATTTATATCACTGAAATTGGCTTGCATTTTATTTTGTTGGATATTTGGCATGGGAACTCATAACTTGATAATACAAACAATTTGTAAATGATAACCCTAAATTTCTTAAGGTGTACCTTGAGGTTATGTGTAACTAAGGGGCGATCGACTTAGAAATGGTGAGTCCGCCTTAGGACCTGTTCTTTGTTTGGTTGTGGACTTAGGACAGACTCATTAGGTTCAACGGTTTATCAAAACTTTATTAAATGAAACTAACATACGTCGAGTAAATTTTAGGAGTGGATCAGGCACAGAGCAGAACATGAGTGTTTGGTTGAGTCACTATTACTAAATTCAAAAGTTTATTGGTATAGACTTTATTTATGAATTGCTTGCAAATACACTAAAGTGGGACATAATACTGATAATGTAGCTCAAATAGCACCCGACTCATCCTTACTATTGAAGACTCACTGACTTTTCGTCTTTAAAACTTATGATAGAACTATGCCGCCAAGGAAAAATCCTAGACCTTCCAACAGCGCAACACCACTACCTCCTCCATCACTGCCTTCATAGTTTGATTTCGCGATGTTTCAACCTGTGGTAAAAGCGGTCGTGGTGGCAGCAATGTCACAAATGGGTACCAATAGTGCCGACGGTTCTGGATCTGGTGCTACCCACTCTAATCATAGGGACAGTACGGTTCGTACAAAAGCATGCTCTTACAAAGACTTCATGAATGGCAAGCCTGATTCTTTCAATGGAAGAGGGGGCGTCGTCACACTAATGCAATGGTTCGAGAGGACCGAAGCAGTTTTCGAGATCTGTGCTTGTCCCGAAACGAGCAAAGTCAAATATGCAGCATTTACTTTCACAGGTAGAGCTCTCACTTAGTGGAATGGCCGACTTAAGTCAGTTACTCCTGTAGTGGCTAACTCCATAAGTTGGGAAGACTTGAAAGCTTTGATACTAAATGAGTATTTCCCGAGGGGCGAGGTGCAAAAACTTGAAAAAGAACTCTGGAATCTCAAGATGTCGGGCACTGACCTTGAAACTTATACTACTCGATTCAATGACCTAGCACTCCTTTGTCAATCAACGGTCACTCCAGAAGAGAAGAAGGTGGAACGATACCTATGGGGACTATCATCCCAGATTCAAGATAATGTGCTGGCCTCAAGACCCACTACTTTTGACAGTGCCAAGGAATTGGCAGAACAACTTATCGAGCATAGTGCCATCCATGGTACTATGACCACCACCCCTGATCAAGTAAGAGGGGGAAGCAATAAAAGAAAATTTTTGAGTAACAAAAAGAAACAGTTGGGACCAGAATCCGCTAAGAAGCAGCAGACAGTTGTTATTCGTGCTGCCACCACTCCTGCCATCCCAACACGACAACATCGTTAAGGAAATATGCTGGAACCCTTCCCAAGTGCAACTTCCATCACACCGGTGCTTGTCGGGAAATGCACTGCAGCAATTGCAACAAGAAGGGGCACGCTGCTCGATTCTACAAAGCGCCAGCCCAACCCATCACTCAAGTCACCAACACTGGAGCAAGTCAAGCTTGCTATGCCTATGGGGAAGCAGGACACTTCAAATGAGACTACCCAAAAGCACGAAATGCTAATGTTGTAGGTGTAGGAAGAGTCCTGGCTATAGGACATAGGGAAGCAGTCAAGGATCCCATGGTGGATACTGGTACGTTCTTCCACAATAACTCCTATGCATGCATACTATTCGATAGTGGGGCAGAGAGGAGTTTCGTGAGCCATCAATACAAACATTTACTTAAACAAAATCCCCAGTCACTAAAAGATTCATACGTCGTAGAAGTATAAAACGGAAAGGCAGAGCGGACTAGTGATATTTACACAGGGTGTGGTGTACCCTCACTCTAGACAACCATTCGTTCAAAAATGACCTAATGCCGGTCACAATAAAAAGTTTCGACATCATCATTGGTATGGATTGGTTAAGTTCAAATCGTGCCGACATTTTATGCTATGAAAGGTCGTCCGCCTTAATCTGCCAAATGGCGAAACCCTTCTTATCTACGGCAATAAACCTAGTACAAATCTACAAATAATCTCTTACGTCAAGGCTCAAAAGTATCTACGAAAGGAATACCATGCCTTCTTATCCCACGTGGTAGATAAGAAACAAGAAACAAAGGACATCAAAGACATCCTGGAGGTCTGTAACTTTCCCGATGTGCTCCCAGAAGACCTTCTAGGTGTACCACTTGCAGGACAAGTTGAATTCCGAACCGATTTGGTCCCAGGAGCTACCCCCGTAGCCAAATCTCCATACCGTCTAGCACTGGCAGAAATGCAAGAACAGTCTAGTCAACTCAATGAGCTACTGAGTAAAGGGTTTATTAGACCGAGCTTTTCACCTTGGAGAGCACCAATCCTATTTGTGAAGAAGAAGGATGGATCCTTTCGCATGTACATCAACTATCGGGAGTTAAACAAACTTACCATCATGAATCGATATCCCCTACCTCGAATCGACGACCTCTTTGACCAACTACAAGGAGCAAGTTACTTTTCAAAAATCTACTTGAGGTCAGGTTACCATTAACTGCGAGATCAAGAGGATGATATTCCCAAGACAGCTTTTAGAACGCGCTACGGTCATTAAGAATTTTTGGTGATGCCCTTCGGGCTAACAAACGCACCTGTGGTGTTCATGGACCTAATGAATCGAGTGTGCTAACCCTTCTTAGACAAATTCGTAATCGTATTCATCGACGATATTTTGGTCTATTCACGAAGCGAAGAAGAGCACAGCCAGCATCTGCGACTAGTATTGGAGACTCTAAGAACTGAGAAGCTTTATGCTAAACTCTCTAAGTGCGAATTTTTTTTCTCCGAGAAGCGGGATTTCATGGCCATGTAGTTAGCGAGAAAAAGATACATGTGGAACCCTAAAAAATCAAGGCGATCGAAAACTGGGCTACACGGACAACACCAACATAAATCCTAAAATTCTTAGGGCTTGCGGGATATTACCAAAGATTCATTCAAAACTTCTCCAAGATCGCAAAACCACTCACCACCCTGACTCAGAAGGGTGTAACATTTACTTGGGAGACTAAATAAGAAACGACCTTCCAACTGTTGAAGCAAGCCCTGTGCAGCGCACCGATCTTGTCTCTCCCAGAAGGGACTGAGGGTTTCGTAGTCTATTGTGATGTTTCAAATCAAGGTCTTGGTTGTGTGCTCATGCGAAGAGGAAAGGTCATCGCCTATGCCTCGATACAACTCAAAACGCACGAAGTTAACTACACTACCCATGACCTCGAGTTAGGAGCATTAGTGTTTGCCTTAAAGATCTGGAGCCACCGCCTCTATGGCACAAAGTGCACTATCTTCACAGATCATAAGAGTCTCCAACATATCCTCAATCAGAAAGAGCTCAACATGAGATAGAGACAATGGGTAGAACTACTGAACGACTACGAGTGCAAGATTCGTTATCATCCGGGCAAGGCCAATGTATTAGCAGATGCCTTAAGCAGAAAAGAATACTTGGGGCGCCACGTAAAGTCACTAACAATGAGAATCCATTCGCACCTGTTCACACAAATCAAAGAGGCCCTACTAGAGGCCTTGAAACCAGAAAATGTGAAGAGTTTGGCATTGTGGGAAATGGAAAAGAAGCTTGAACTCAAAAAAGATGGAGCTTGTTATCTCATGAATCGGATTTGGACCCTGAAATTCGGTGGATTCCGAAACGTTGTCATGAACGAAGCCCACAAAACTTGATACTCCATCCACCCAGGTTCAGATAAAATATATATGGATCTCAAGAAGTTATACTGGTGGCCGAACATGAAAGCAGAGATTGCTGCTTACATGGGAAAGTGTCTGACTTGTGCCAAGGTTAAAGTAGAATACCAAAAACCGTCAGGCTTACTTCAACAACCAGAAGTACCCCAAATTTTCATGTTTTCTTCAAGTTTTAGGGGGGGGGGGGGAATACAAGTAAAAACACCAACAACATAACTAAACTCAAACATCAGCTTTCAACAGAAAAGTTAATGTTCATTCAGGAACTGTTTTGGACATCTAAAACTTTTTAGCTTTCAAAACTATATTTTTTTTAAAACAGTTTAGGATTATACCTTTAAATTACTACTTGCACATGTCCATACGATTTTTCTACGATTTATGGTGATTTTTACAAAACTTCCTATCACTATAGCTACGAACATCGACCAGACTATGAATATGAATGTTTTCACACTAGTTAGACGCTTATAAAAATCATGATAACATTTATTAACAAACTATACACATTTTCTAAACTCTAAGAGTTTACGGATTTAGTTTTTAATTTCGTATCATTCTTTTGTGATTTTTCTAACTCAGTGCAGAAATGGTAAAAAAACGAATTTACAGATTACAACTTTCATAACACTTTGTAACATGTTGAGCAAAGTGTTAATCCTTGATGACTTCATATTTTGCATGAGATTTCTGTTGAGATAGAAATATATAATAGAAAATTGTTAACTAAATTGTAAGAGCCTTTATTATTACAATTAACACAAGATGAAACATAGTAAACATAGTTATGTTTTGCTACATATTCTATTTACACAGAAAAGGTTACCATACATTACCAACATGTTGATAAATTATAATAGTTATAGTTTATGTTTCATATACATTACGAAAGAGTACTTTCCTACAAAAAGGGGATTTCAATTTCACACTACGTAAATCTGTTAATGAATAAATTTGTGAGACATTCGCTTCACATTACTTCCATAGTAACGCAAGAAATGTCATGTAATTATAACCAAAATCTCTTGTAGGGAGAGCATGATAGTTGTGTATGGATCTATATTGGGTCTAAAAAATCCACACCTTAGTTGCATGCAACAGCTAGACCGGAAGGTCTGTGGTGACAAATGTCATTAACATTCTAATGCATGTAGAACGTCATATACAAGGCCGACTAAGTCATAGTATGGTTATAATAACTCACATGGGGTATTAACAAAACATAAGATTGACGAGATTCCATTTAAACAAACGAGTTTAATGTCAATTTAAACTTTCATGATTTACAATTTCTATGGAAAATACTAGTACATTAATAGTCTTGGCATTTAAGGCTACATTACATTGTTAAAAGGGAAAATATTGGATTTTCTGGAACAAACATACTTTTACAAAGAACGGATTTCAACATTTCATTCAAAAGCTTATGAAATCACCAACTTAATTGCTGACACTTTTTCAAAACTACTTGTATTCTTAGGGAATCAGTAAAACAGGTAACCAGCGACTTTTGATGATGGAACGCTAAGGCGTCAAACATTTCATTTTTGTCAACATAATGTAATTGATTTAGAATCATGTAAAATTATATTACGGTGTAACTTTTTCAATTATATTTGTGTTGGTTGTTTGTACTTTGAGCACTATTATACTCGTTGTTGTGATACTATACATGAAGTGCTCCACCCCCGGACGTTTCCGCCATCCATGGTTTGGGGTGTGACACAACTACCCCGATATGCTAAAATTTTAAAAGAGTTATGTACTTAAAAAAGGAAATTAAAAGGAAACAAAACAGTTAAAGTAAGCGAGAATGTTTCATCTTTTTTACAAAAAAGGCTACCCCCAAAGTGTAAGGATCCAGGAGTATTTACTGTTACTTGCAAGTTGGGGAACCTTTCAGTGCCAAGAGCTATGTTGGACTTAGGAGCTTCTATAAGTGTTTTACCATATTCATTTTTTAAAACGATCGAGGTAGGGCCTTTAAAAAGAACAGGAGTCATCATTCAGTTAGCTGATCGTTCTCTGGTGCACCCAAAAGGTGTATTGGAAGACGTTTTGGTTCAAGTGAATGAACTCATATTCCTAACTGATTTCTATGTTTTGGATATGAGAGATGATGACTCACCAAATTTGGGTTCCATTCTTTTGGGGAGACCATTTTTAAAAATTGCCAGAACCAAAATAGATGTTTATGATGGTACCCTTTCAATGGAATACGATGGTGAAGTTGTCAACTTCAATATCTATGATGCCATGCGTTATCCTGACGATGTTTCAACCCTCAATTTTATTGATGTTATTGAACCACTAACTGTAGAATATTTTGAGATTGCTAACCGTGAGTCACTAGCATTAGTGCTCCACAAAAAATTTTCTATTAATGTTGCTCAGGTTATACCAGAAAATTATGTGGTTGGTACAGAAGTTCAGGAAATGGTAGCTCATATGGATCAGCACAGAAAGTTGAGGTATGGTATCCAAACTCTTAAATTACCGATTTCTAAATCCAAGCTTTTCCCTTTTGTAGTGCAAGCTCCTATCTTGGAGCTGAAGACACTTCCAAAACACCTGAAATATGCATATCTTGGAGAAAAAGAAACATTACCAGTTATCATATCCAACAAGCTGTCAGAAAAAGAAGAGTTAGAGCTGATAAGAATTCTGAAGGAGTATGAAACCGCAATTAGGTGGACTATTGCAGACATCAAAGGACTCAACCCATCTCTTTGCATGTATAAAATTTTGATGGAAGAGGATTTTAAAGTCGTTGTGAGAAGCCCAATGCAGATTAAACCCACCTACGATGGAGGAGGTTAAAAAGGAAGTTATGAAGTTACTGGATGCTGGGATGATATATCCAATTTCTGACAGCAAGTGGATCAACCTAGTTCAAGTTGTTCCCAAGAACGCTAGGGTGATAGTGGTAGAGAACAAAGAAGGAGAGTTGGTTCCAACTCGGGTTCAGAACGGATGGCGTGTGTGTATTGACTACAGAAAAATAAACGCAACCACCTGAAAAGATCATTTTCCACTCTCATTCATAGATCAGATGCTAGACAGGCTTGCTGTAAAATCCCACTATTGCTGCTTGGATGGATTTTCAGGTTTCCATCAGATTCCAATTGCTCCAGAAGATCAGGAGAAAATGACTTTAACTTGCCTTTTTGGGACATTTGTGTATAGGCGTATTCCCTTTGGACTATGCAACGCACTCGCTACCTTTCAAAGGTGTATGGTTAATATCTTTTCTGAGTATGTCGAAAATATCATAGAAGTCTTCATGGATGATTTCACCGTCTATGGAGACCCCTTTGATATTTGTTTAAAAACCCTTACAAAAGTTTTACATAGATGTATAGAAACAGACCTGGTCTTAAGTTTTGTAAAATGTCATTTTGTGGTTGACCAAGGTCTGATTCTTGGACATATTGTTTCCAAAAGAGGTTTAGAGGTCGATAAAACAAAAATCGATGTTATAAAGAGCTTACCCTACCCTAAGAATGTTCGGGAAGTGCATTCCTTTCTTGGCCATGGAGGGTTTTACATGAGGTTTATAAAAGATTTTTCAAAGATATCAGTTCCCATGTGCCAGCTGTTGCAAAAAGATGTTGAATTTGAATTCAATGAAGATTGCAAGAAGGCTTTCGTTGTGCTGAAAAACCTTCATACTTCTGCCCCCATAATTCAACCACCAGATTGGAGTTTTACCATTCGAGATAATATGTGATGCCAGTAACACGACTGTTGGAGCTGTTGTAGGATGGAGAAAAGACCGGGTTCCCCACGTTATATATTATGCATCAAAAACCTTGGATAATGCCCAAGCAAATTATTCAACCACAGAAAAAGAGTTGTTGTTAATTTTCTTTGCATTGGAAAAGTTCAGACAATATTTGTTGTGCACAAAAGTTATAATATTTTCTGGTCATGCAGCTATCCGGTACCTTCTTGCCAATAAAGACTCAAAACCAAGGTTGATTAGATGGATTTTGCTGCTACAGGAGTTAGACATAGAGATTACGGACAAAAGAGGGAGAGAAAATTTGGTAGCTGATCATTTGAGTCGACTCACCCCACCTGAAGACCCGACACCGATCTGTGAAACATTCCTTGACGAGCATCTATTCGCTGTTCAGAACCCTCCTTGGTTTGCTGATATTGTGAACTACTTGGTCTCCAGAGAACTCATTTCAGATCTCACCCGGGCCCAGAAAGATAAAATAAAGAAGGAGGCGAAAAGATATGTTTGGGACGAACCATATCTATGGAAACACTGTGCTGATCAATTGATTAGAAAATGTGTACCTCAAAGTGAAGTCAAATCAATCTTGAATTTCTGCCATTCAGAAGCTTGTGGAGGGCATTATGGTCCACAACGAACCGCATGTAAGGTCTTGGACAGTGGTCTTTATTGGCCTCATATTTTTCGTGACTCTTTTCTATTTTGCAAAATCTGTGAAAGGTGCCAAATGAATGGGTCTTTGACATCTTGTAATCAAATGCCACTTACTCTGATCTTAGTATGTGAAATATTTGACATTTAAGGTATAGATTTCATAGGTCCATTTCCGCCTTCTTTCGGGTTTGTATACACCTTACTTGTTGTGGATTACGTGTCCAAATGGGTCGAGGCAAAACCTACATGAATGGACGATGTCAAGGTTGTGGTCGATTTTGTCAAGAAAAATATATTTGCTAGGTTTGGGAAACCAAAGGCCATTATTAGTGATCGGGGCATGCATTTTTGCAACCGCACCCTCGAAACGGTCCTCAAGAAATATCGTCTCACACATCGGGTATCCACAGCGTATCACCTGCAAACCAATGACCAGGCCGAAGCTTCAAACAAACAGATCAAGGGCATTATAGAGAAAACCATCAATCCAGTAAAGATGGATTGGAGTATTCGATTGGATGATGTGTTATGGGCTTACTAGACAGCATACAAAAGTTCTATTGGTATGTCACCATATAGAATTGTTTTTGGCAAACCTTGTCGATTACCGGTTGAATTGGAGCATCGAGCATATTGGGCTATCAAAAAGTTGAATATGAGCATTGATGAAGCTGGCAAGAAAAGAAGATTGGATAACCAAGAGCTAGAAGAAATTAGGAATGAAGCTTACGAGAACGAAGCAATTTATAAGGAGAAGACGAAAGTGTTTCACGACAAATGATCTCACGTAAGGTATTCACTACTGGTCAAAAGGTACTCTTATATTACTCTCGTTTTAAACTTACTTATGGTAAATTGTGGTCTTGTTGGGTGGGACCTTTTGTTGTTACTAACGTGTTTGATCATGGTGCTATAGAAATTAAGAGTGAACAGTGTGGTGGAACCTGCAATCGCATACCCAGTCTTTACGATCGCTGGTTATACAATTAGTGTCGCAGGTAATCATCGAGGATTTTTTGGAACTATTTTCACGAAATTGAACAAACCTGGGATCGCAGGTTTCCCCTTGCGATCGTATGTATCAGTTTTTAGGGTTTGGAAAATTTTTATAATCAACTCTAGTTTAATTGAACAAACCTGTGATCGCAAGTTTCCCCCTTGCGATCGCATGTATCTCGTTGTTGTTCCTGGCTTACTTTTGAACAAAAAAAATTAGATTTCAGGACATTCTTTGAAACCTGCGATCACAGTTACAGCCCCTGTGATCGCATGTATCAGTTTTTCTGTATCTGCGACATATTTGAACGTTTATCTCAAAACCTGCGATCGCAGGTTAAGCCCTTGCGACCGCATGTATTACGTTTTCACATCTAGACATTAACCTGCATCGAAAAGAGTGCCAACGGTCAAATTTCTAAAACCTACGCTCATAGGTTCCCCCCTTGCGGTCGCATCTTATGTTTTCCCTATATATACTGATCGCAAGCCTCATTTTTAACCACCACACTCGAAAAATTCTTTCTGAAATCCATTATACTTCGAGTTCTTTCACCAAAAAAACACCCAAATCGCTCATTTTTCGTCGAAATCAAACAAATAAGGTATCAGTCTCTTCTATTTTACTCCTACAACATGTATATGGTAACGAAGTCATGTTTTCACGGTTGAAATTCTCCAAAAATCTCATTTTGTTCATTTTGAAATTTGAATTTTTGTGAGTTTTTTTTTTCAGATCTACGTTCTGTTAAGTCATCCACAGGCCACAAAAAGTAGAAACATTTGCTCACGACGCGATTCTGAAGAGATTCATCCGAACGAAATTTCAAAAATCAAAAAAAAAAATTCGGCACGAAAAATATACTGCTGCTCAGCGCACAATCAATCAGGTATTTTCATTCTGAAACTGAATCTCTATTTTTGTTATATATTTGTGCAGTCGTTTGGGAGTAGTTAGGAATATTCATTTTTGCTTTATTATTATTATTATTATTATTATTATTATTATTATTATTATTTTCTTTTACCTGAAATTGTGCCTTCCTTGTCCCGCTTTTGACCTGAAAAAAAATGCCCCCTAGACCATCTCGTTCATGCAGACAGGTTGACGCTCCAGAGCCGTCATACACTGTCCAGGTGGACAATGTCACTGTGGATTTAGGTTCACAACTCGACTGTTACCAGCGGCTTCTAGACCCCGAGATTATGCCACAAGCCTAGGCCCCTAGCCGCACACTAATGTGGGAACTCTATATTTATGATGGTGTTCATGCTCTTTTTGCCAATATCGGCTGGGAGCGCCTATTATCTACAGATTTTGGCAGTTGTCCCCTATTTTCCCGAGAGTTTTTAGCCACGCTTAGCGAGATAAATCATGAGGGAAATTTCTCTTTTCACATTTTTAGCACCCTTCACACTATTCACGTGGACCCGTTATGTGCTATATTCCATACCCCCATCACCAGTTTATCCCAGCCCACCCCCGCTTTTGATGTACGCGAGTTTTGGTACTCCATCACTGGATTGGAGTCTTATGATTCAGCCTAATCTGTACAAACCAGTATTATGCACCATGTTCTCAAAATTGCATTGAAAATTATATGCAATATTATTTATGCACAGACTGAGACTACAAAAGTCGGTAAAGCCGAGTTTTTTCTTTTGTGGTGCATGGTCACCGGTTCACACCCCCCGCATTTTGGTGATCTTATTATCAAACGATGCCCTTTGCACCGGCGGTGCAATTCGCTGTGGTGGTCTGATTTCTGTCATTGCCCACTCCCTCGCGGCGCAATCTTCTCCGGGGTACACTTTCTTTGCGGGTGATTCTTTCCGTTTGACCCTGCAGACCCTTCGGTCTATGGATATGCTTCGTACTGCCCCAGGTGGGTATGTTTGGATGCAGGGTCACTCCACTTATTACAAGGTCACTAGCCCTGATGTCATCTCCCTAGCAGACCCTATTAGCGACACTATGTGGGTTCTTCCGTCGAACATCCCACCAGCTCCTCGCCCACGAAGGGCACCGCAGGTACGGCATCCACAGTCTGATCGACCATCTTCATCCACTCAGCACCCAGACTTCGCAGACGCCACACCTATTTCCTTTAGCCATCCTGATCCTATGCAGACTGACTTTCAGAATCAGCCCCCACCCACCCAGCCATCTCACCCTGACCCCAACTTCCCCTTCACTTACCAGCTTTATCTTGCCCTCCATTAGGATATTGCTTCTCTTCAGCAGACTATGACCAGTCTCCGCCTTGATTATCAGCTATATAGTACTCAGGTTACTGATTATCATGACGAGCTGTTAGGTTTGCGTGACGATTTCAACACTTTCCGCGACGATTTCTTCCGTCGCTATGCACCCCCGTCCGAGTAGTCGTCTTCCACTCCTCCCTAAGCATTGAGGACAACGCTTAATTTTAATCTTGGGTAGGGGATTTCCTATCTTTTTGTAGAAAATTTTTATTTTGTCATTTTTATTTAAAAAAAATCCAAAAAGATTTTTCATTTATGTTTCTTTTATTTGTCATTTTATTTTTTTCTAGTTTTTCTAAAATATTTTCATTTTGTTGCATTTTGCATTTGCATTAAAAAAAATTATGAGATGATGACACTTTTTACATACGATAGCTCCATGAAGTGGGATATTGAGAATTGAAAATGAAAAAATCTGAAGCGACTTGATTGTTATTGGAAGTGTAGAATCAGCTGTCATAACCAGGGGATCCAAGACACCGTAATTCGAGACCCCGACCTTAGATAATAAAAAATGGCATACTGAAACGTTTTTTGGGCGGTAATAACAGCTCTAGGATGATTTGCTTATTTATGTTTAAAAAGAATCTTTATCGGCAACTCTAAACCCATAGAACATGACCCTATTTGTTGACACGCGTTACCTCTCGTGGTAGCAGAGAGCTTATGTATCAGATCCACACAGTCAAAATGAAGAAAGGGTACAACGTAATATCTAGTACCCAATTCAAAGAATTTCAAGCGCTCAATTGAAGAAACTCAAGAAATTCTAAAAAAAAGGAGAGAGAGATTGAAGAAATCAAGCTCAAAACGAATTGTAAATCAAAGTTCAATCAAGTTAGAAGTCATTAAAAAGTTACATCTGGCGAATAAAGAACTGTGTGATATGATTCTTATGGCTCTCGAAAAAGTGAAAGCATAGAAGTCGGGCTCCTATGGGGGTTGGTGCTTGCTGCTTCGGCGAAAGTTGATTTGGTCGTGCGGGTTCTTAAGGATGTGTCGATTCTGATTCTTGGTCATCTAGTCTTAAGGACATGAGATCTGGACTATGTTATTTTTGCTCATAAAGCTAATTAAGGTACACAGTTTAAATAAAACTATAGTTAGATTATTGGGTTACACCATTTTGTGGTCTTCCTTACTTTGGGAGTCTGTGATACATGAAAGATAGGAAGATGGTTGCTTTGATGTTAGTGATTGGAGCCCATTATCGATGTAAAGTCTGATCGTAAGAATAAAAAAAATATAAAAAAGAAAAAGAAAGAGAGCATGATTCATTTTAAATGTTCGTTTGTCATTCGCATACTATTTTAGTTTATTGTTCACTTTCTTTATCTTTGCATGCATGTTTTATGTTTAGCTTTGGTAGTCCTTATTATTTAGGATTCCGTTTTTCTAGTTGACGTGTGTCTAGGTAATTCCATTATTACCTTTAGCTTCAATTCCATTTCCAAAGTTATCGTTTCCTTACTTGAGGGCAAGTGAGGTCTAAGCTTGGGGAGGTTCGTTAGATGCATTTTATATGCATCTTTTAGCACAATTTCCTACGTATTTCTTTATAATAAGCTAACTAATTCCCGATTATTTTTATGTATTTCGTGTTTCATTATTATTTTGAAGAATGGCCGTACTACTCACGTTTGTTATTACTTTTCAGGGTATTTGGAGCATATTGATGATTGTGCAAGTTCGGGATGCGTTTGTGGATGCTTTGGAGCTTAATTGGAGTCTAGACCAAGGAGGGATACCGGGAAATGATCAGGAACTTCTTGGAAGGAGGAACGGCGATCAAAAGAGCCAAAAAAAAGTAACATGCAATCGCATGTTGTCTCCTTGCGATCGCAGGTTGGGTCGTAGGTTGCTTTCAAGGTTTTGTCAAGCCAAAAAATTCACCAGCTTAGAAAAAAAAAAGAAACATGTGATCGCAGGTTGTCCCTTGCGATCGCAAGTTGGTCAATTTCTGTCTAAATAGCAACATACTTCATTAAAAAGTCCCATGACTCGTTTTTGATAAAACCTGCGATCGCAGGTTGTCCCTTTGCAATCACAGGTACAACGTTTTGACAGCTAGATGTATAAATACAGCCCCATACTCTTCCAGTAACCCTAATTGGCGATTCTTCGCGATCCAGAGGCAATTTTCAGAGGGTTTCAAGAGAAGACCGCAGCTCTAAAGGAGACGACTCAATTCCAAGTCATAGTTTAGTCAGATTTATTGTTTAGATTCTATTTTCACCATTTGTAATCCGTTTTTAGCCATGTCAGGCTAAAAACTCAGATTTCAGTTTCGCAAGACGTAACCTTTTCGTATGATTAATCATTAGGCACAATGTTTGACTATGATTACTGTTTAGTTTGATCAATTCTGTGTTAAATTGAGTGTTTGATTTGATTTCAATTTCTGTTGGCCACTTAAATTGTTTGTGAATCATTCTAGTCATCTAATTGTTCAGATCCATAATTGTCTAGATTAATTAGTAAAAAGTGTCGTATATTAGATTAATTCTGAGTTTAGGGTTAACTCTAATATGAAATGATCAAACAATTTTTAACGCCTCCGAGCTTATGAGAGATATTGAACTTTATTGGGATTACACTGTGTCTAATGGAACTTTTCTTTATTAGTCAAGAGCTTGTTTGGTTAATTTAGTAAAAAGTTAGATTTAATTCAAAGAGCTTATTTTAATTAAATGGTTTTCTGTAATAATTTTCATTAGAGCTTGTTAATGAACCTTAGTATTAGTTTGAACAAGTGTATAGTCGAATATTGTGTTGAAGATTAGTTATATGATTAGGGGATTCAGCGCAAAACTGGAATTGCTTTCTCTTAACTGAATTTCCATCACTTTAAATTTATTCATTTTCTTGTCATTTTCAATTTCTATTAGTTTAATTTTCAGAAATAAATCCCCCTTTTTATGTTTATTGCATTCATCAAGAATTAGTTCAGACCTTACGCAAAGACGTGTAAACGTTAGGACGTGTCCCTGAGGATCCGACCCTGCTTACCTGTACTACCTTTTAGTGCATTAAAGCAGTTTATTTTATATTTTTAGTTCAATAAAACAGTTTATATTTTTATGATTAGGTGTCTTGTGACCAATCAGGTCAAGACAAGGATCCTAATGAAGCCTAGAACTGACGTCACCTGGCAATTAGTTAGCATGTGTATACTTCTCCCAGTAAGAGGATGCCACGTCTCACGCCCACATGGAAGAGTCACATCATTCTGTTAGTAACAGGTATAAAAGGATCTCTTCCTGTCCAAGGAAAGGATCCATCTTCTTCCTCCATAGAATTTACCCGAATCTCTCTCTGAATAAAGACTAACTTGATCATCAGAGCGACATCCCGGGAGAACACCCGATCATCCTTTAACAATTCTTATGTGTTATGTTCTCAAGTAAACCTCCAGGACAAACCCAACTTCAAAAAACTAGTTCCCTGTAGATCATGCCACAACAATATATATATATATATATATATATATATATATATATATATATATATATATATATATATATATATATATATATATTTGAAAGTCTTTATAAAATATAAAAGCTAGTTTTATAAAATAGAGAATTTGGAGTTTTAAAAACAAGAGAGAATGAATGTTTGACTAACTTTCCCTCCTTTTTCTTATGATTTCGTGTATAAGCACCCACACCCACCTTTACGGGTGGTCCAATGCATGTAAATGCTTTTATGTTATTCTTGATTAACTCTTGCTTGTGTGGGATAATTAAACGACTGAAATGCTTTCATTTTTTCTTATGATTTAGCATACGGAAGGAACTTTACTCTTGCAAACTCTCTCACTCTCTGTCAAAATTGTTAGTTGTAAAAAGAAGATAATGCATACTTTCTTGAACACCAAAAATTCGTTTTTGGTTGTTCAAGATCAAGAGGTTGTATTATCAAGAGTTGAACTTGATGGGTTTTGGCCATAAGAACATCCTATGTGCTCATATAAACCCTCATGCTTTGATCTAGGTTTCTCTATTGTACATGCATGTTATCCAAGACTATAAACCCTAATTCTAGCATACAAGTAATCATATTAACATAAGAATGGGTTTAAGATATTACCTTGATTGTTATGTAGCAATAACAATCCAATTCCTCCTTGTATTGACTTTAGAAAGCTTAGAATCACAAATGTCACTTCTCTAATGGTTCACAAACACCAAGAGCAAGATGACGAAGAGGAGAGATGAAGGAGGATGCCCTAAAACGTGTGAAACCCTAGAAGGATGCTTAGCCACGTTTTCGGGTCATAAGGGATCTATATATATAGGAGGCTATTAGGGTTATCTAACAAGGAAACCCTAATTTGGATGCTTAAGCCGTAAGCAACCCATGGATCCCTTTCCTTAAGGCCTTGGACAATTTCCCCATGGGTTTCCCATAGAATTCATCCACTCCTTAATATAAGGCAATCCATGGCCCAAATTGCAATTATCTTATAATTACAATTCCACTCCCTTAAGTTTAATTAATCTCTTTTAGTCACAAACTAATTACCAATTAATTATTGACTAATATTAATTAAACAATATGATTTCTCCTTTAATATATTATTCTCATAATATATTAATAAATCATATTTAATCCTTTCTCTCCATAATTCATCCTATCAAGTTGCTTTAGTGAAGGCAACCCAAAAGGACCATGCACCATCGGGTCAAGTACAAACCAAAATAGTTATGGACTTAGACACTAATCCAACAGTCTCCCACTTGGATAAGTCTAATAACTATTATGCGTATGACTTCAGTTCATGATCTGCAATCGTAGCTTTCCAAAGCCGTTGTCAACTCTGATCCTATCAGATACGCGTGTCCTTTAGATAAGGGATCATATATTCCTCCATTCTAGATATCGTATGAGACATGATTTCAAATCATTCTCTTTGTACTATTTCTCGAATTCTGATTTATGGTGACTGACTAATTGAACAAATCAAATTAGTCCTAGCCCGGCCGAGCATTTACGTTTGTCATCACTAAATCATCGAGGGGCCCAAAAATATCGCTTTTATCCTACTTTGGATAAAAGGAACGGATAAACTTCGATACAATGCTTGCTTGCACTTACTCATCGAATTACACACAATAATATGTTTTATAACACCAAGTTACTAGTACGTTTACATCTTATCAATGTGCAACCGATTTGCAAGATACAACTCACACATCTCGGTTTCAAGAATATAAGATGTTATCGTCTCACCAATCACTCGTGATACAATTCATAGAATGATCCAAGTGAGCGTGGGTTTAAACCAATGCTCAAATTCATATTCATAAGCACTCATGAACGTTGCAGCAAACATTTGCTTATGTGTAATACTCTTTTAGACAATCCACACACCAATTAACGATAGTCTTCATCCATACCTACTTCCAACATATGAACGACTGTGGCCCATTCGAATAATTTGACTGTTCTGAACCAATTAAATTATTCAGGAAGTCAAAACATGCAAAGTGAAACACAAGAATAATACTAATCCCATATGGCCTCAAACCTTTGAGTATAAATAAAACTCCTTTTATTTATCACCATATCGATTACTCATTATTTGTCGTTTCGGGTAATCAACATCCTACTTGAATTACAACACTTGTCCCATGCTCCTAGCATGCACACAATGTTTACCTATGGTTCTTACTTTGTGAAATAGATCAAATTGAACACATTTCCAATCATTCTCATTTCACAATTCCTAATCCTTTTCCATAAGTATAAGAATATCAAATTCTTGCCACTTATAGAATATGCTAGATTCTAACATTTTATGCAATGATCTTTTCGTAATATCACTGCACCAAAGTCACAAAGACTATTGCCAATGAATTACAAAGTCCTCTATCGGAGATTGTTACAATACAATTCCTTAGATATGATGTCTCTCACTCAAAGTACTTTCCTTTGAACATCCTTTTGCATAAATTTTTCTAATCTAGACATATATTTTCAATATTCAATTCCCAATATGGACACGTTTCCATATTTTCCATATGACAACTTATTCTTAATAGAATCTTATCTATTCATAATAATGTCGATATGGTCCATCCAATATGGAAACATTTCGATATTTTCCAATACTATACTTCCAACTACTCACAAGCGACCAATCCTCGGTGAACTTTGGATTGTCCTTTGATAGTTGCTTAATTATCTTAGTCAAAACCGATTCTTGTCCTTTTCCCTCTAAATGCGCTAGTCATTTGGAAAATTTTTTAGAATGGTCAAATATTATAGCATTTGCAATCGATCCTATACCCGAAGCGTATGGGACACAATGCATGATGTCTTACATAAAGATTTGATACTTTATCAATCTTCTGCCATAATATTTTATTTACTATGTTCTCAAAATTCGAATTGTGAAGAGGAATGCCTTAATCATAATTGAAATTTGAGAACACACTATGTATCTTTGACTAATATTATTAACATTCCACAACCTAAGCCTTTAGATTTGAAATGAAGCATAATATTCTCTCCCTTAATTATAGGAAAACAACTTTACAACACTTACGACTTTGCAAGGTATAACTCTTGTTTTTCTATAATTAATATTGCTAACTTGCAATACTTTCCTTAATAATCATAAAATCATAACATTTATGCTCCCATTATCATGACGATTATTATAAACATAACACTTATGCTCCCACTAGCTTTGACATGTCTTTAGAAACCAGCTCAACTTCCAGAAAAATAATACTTATTGAATTTCTTAAGTTCATGTTTCTAATACCTAGTGCTTTGATAATCTTTTATCAAGGCCTCTTGAACTTATACATCTTTGTCTTAGATAGCTCATATGTGTGACTAAACAATTCAGACTACTTGCCAAGTCTCACAATTCAAATTATGGAAAGGGATACCGTAACCATAATCGAATTTGAGAATGCAATTTTACAATCACTATCTTCTTAAAATATTTCTTAGTGAAAGTATTTCCTCACAAGCATTTTCATGAAGGAGGAAATCTTATGACACTTAGATTTAAACGGTGTATTTGTTCCTATCCATGTGAATTTGTCAAAACCAAAGTTTACGACAAATTCAAACTCATATGGATCGAACTTTCTTAATCTCGATTTCTTTCCTTATGGTAGCACAGCTGCCCACCACGTCTTCCAAGTAGTTAAGCAGCTCACCCTTTCCTATCAATGTACCTTTCATTGATTAAGGTGCCTTGCCTTTTATGCGTTCAAAATGAGAACTCATAGAACTCACATGCATAATTAACTCAATTGAAACAACACAGAAACAAAATAATGTCAACACGATAGGTTGTAAACCTCAACTCGTGTGCTAGTAACGATTGATAAGGTCTATTTTGATTTGTTCTTGAAACCTTTCAAGACCATTAAGACTCCCACTGACTCATTGACATATAAGATTCTCTTGTCAATAAACATTTCTTAACAAACAAATATTCAAGAGTTAGCGTAGTTTTTATCAAAACACTTCCTAAATTGGTCTTAGTTGGTCTTTGTCTTATCCATGGCATCACAACTTTCCAAATTTGATGAATGTTATAAACCTTCTTAATACTTATCACTCAATTTCACAATCTTAACTCTAAGATTTGTTTTGGAACGAAGTATGATTGACTTCTTGATTTAACCATTTTATCAATTCTTGATTCCTCTTCTTAAACATACAATTGTACTAAGACTCGCTTAGAGGATCAATTGAGATATGGTTCTTAATCGTTAAGATCTATCATAAAGCATAAAAGGTACTCTCCCTTCTTCTTAGAATGGATAAACTTTTATCTTTCTGTCTGCTTGATTCTTCTTATTCATTTTGCTATTGATTTAAACCTTTTTTAATCAATTCCGAATTACACTTAATCTTATAAGTATAATCATATTTACTAAACTTTTAGTAAATCATGACGAATATCTTGTTAATATTATGGTGGACTTTGACAAACACACAACTTTGTGTACTCGATCGTCCTTCACTTGACACTTTGTCAACGAATTAGTCTAATTTCCAAATATGAAATTTTTCATTCATCATGCAACCAAGTTGCGTGATTCCAAATTTCTGTCCAATTGAAATTTGGGCGACGAGAAACTCTTCCTATTTGGTAAATTCTCGACATTTCCATAAATAAGAATCATGTCCATTCTTTGTAGAAATATTCAAACATCAATTTTCATAACGATTTCATTGCAAGGAAATAAACTAATAAATAAATAAGTCAAACCAAAATTTATTTTATTTATAAAAGCAGCGGAAAACATTTGTCCTTACAATGCAAAATCCATTGAAAACTATGTATTTCAAAAGGAAAATTTCTAACAACTCTATCATAACTATCTAAGCTCAAAGTCTAATCTTCAAGTCCATGCGATCAAGATCCATTCCTTGTGATTAGATTCATCTTGCTCTTTCACCAAGCTTCCTTTCTTTTCACTGATCCTGCAAAACATTTAAATGCAATCTTATCACATCATGTATTAAGAATAAACGAATAGGAACTTAATGGATTTAGATAGTGGATTTTACCTGAAGCACAGCCACACTCTTTGAATCTCCCATCTTCTGGACTCTTCAGGCTCTCTAGGCAGACATGTATCCAACGCCCTTTCTTTTGGCAGCAAACGCAGGTTGGTTCTCCTAGAACGTCCTCGGAAGCATGGTCGGTTGACTTTCCCAACAAATACGCTCCATTGCTTCGCCAAATCATTTCTGATTCAGCAGCAATGAGCATGTAAGTTAGGTTAATGAGGTTATCGTTATGATTCATCATATAATACTTTCTTTTGAACTCATTATATGATTCAGGGAGTGACTGCAAAACCCAGTTCACAGCCAACTCATCCGGGAATGACACACCCAACATTATCAACCTATCAATGTGTGATTTCATTCCTAGAATGTGAGCACACACGGGTTTACCATCTTCATGTTTCATTTCCAATAGGGCTTTAGTGATATTGAACCTTTCAATTTTTCGATCTTGTGGGTTAGGGAGAACAATTGGAGGAGGTGGAGGAAGTGAAGGATGATTTCTTGTTCCTCAATCGAATCGTGGAGTACCATCATCATGTGGAATGCTTGTTCCACGGGATTTGGGAAGACCATAGTTGACGAACTTAGACATCTACAAAATGGGAGAAACAATTCAAGTTAGTTGATTGATTGAGTCCTTAGTAAATCACCCAAATGAGATACTAAGGCTAGGACCCAACACAGTATTCTACAACTCGGGAGAGGGATGTCGTAACCCAAATTGCAGAACATTTGAAGGTAAGTGAATGACGATTCACTAATTTCCACCATGAAAAACGAAAAAGAAATTTAAGTTTTAAATCTATGAAAACTCCTAGATCCTATGAGATTCATTGAACATTTCAATGGCATGTTTAAATCTTGATATGCCCCTCTTGTTTATGACTGGGATGCCGAGGATCACAAAGCAGGTGTGAATAACCATGCAAACTACATGGTGCCCCCAGATGTTACAATCACCTATTCGATGTGCCAGTAAACCACACACGCTCCACCGAACTATGACAAACATTGAGTCACCCTTTTCTACCTTTGCTTAGAACCATTTAGTGTGCCGGTAAACCACACATGCTCCACTAACGTCTTTGGAAGGGCACAAAGTGTAATTTCATGGAATTGCATCAATTCACTTTTGCCTAAGTAACTAAGATTGGGTATTTTATGAAAACATTTAGTTACTTTTATACTTCTTTATACTTATAATGGAAGGTTTTTTCCCATCCTACCCATTCGGCTAATGACCCTCCACTAGTCAAGAGTGCGGTGGGTAAGAGTGGATACCCATTCAATCGCCATTTTATAGGCAATTTCCTTAAACACCCCTTATAGACCAGCTTCGTGAATGAGGCCTACTAACGGTCAGACTGACTTTACTCATACATATATATAATGTTAGACTTTTAATGTTATATATATAGTATAGGGTGTATTTTATACTTTTAAAATACTAGGTGGTCAAATTTAACAATTATACTTTTAATTCAATTAAATTGTAAACCAAAACTTTTATGGATTTATTAAACCTCTTTTAATTATACACCTTATTTAATTAATAAAACCATAAGGGTGTGATTTGAACTTTTTCAAAACAATACTAGGGTTTTAGAATTTAACATTCCTAATTAAACCTTTAATCAACTTTTAAATTCTAAAACTTGAGGGCAAGTTTTTGAAACTTTTCAAAACATTAGGGTTTAGAATTTAAATATACATCAAAATTAAACTATTAATCAAAATTTAAATTCCAAAACTTGAGGGCAATTTTTTAACAATCTCAAAACATTAGGGTTTCAACTATTTAAATTTTAAAACAACAAAACTTTTGAGTTCAAATTTAAACTATAAAACCTAAAGGGGAAAATATGAAACTTTTCATAACACAAGGATCAAATAACAAATAATCTTAATTAACATTAAATCACATAATTATCCATATTTGATTTATTTAATGATTTCTTTCAAAACAATTTACCAATTTAATCAAAATAATTAATCAATTATCACATAAGGAAACAAATATTTTATTAATTGATAAATATCTTCAATTAGATCAAGAATATACTCATATATATAAAAAAAATCGGATTTATATTGATCTAAGATGATAAGGTAAGTATCCTCAAGCAAAAACAGCAAGAAATCCCCGTTTTCCCTCATTCTGACCAACTGACTCGTCGAGTCAGGCATGGACTCGGCGAGTTTAGCAAGCAGAACCACAAAAAAACGAATTTTTTTTAACATACAATGCATCAATACAATAGAAACCAATCTAGTCTCTGATACCACTGATGGGTTTTGGCCATAAGAACATCCTATGTGCTCATACAAACCCTCATGCTTGGATCTAGGTTTCTCTATTGTACATGCAAGTTATCCAAGACTATAAACCCTAATTCTAGCATACAAGTAATCATATTAACATAAGAATGGGTTTAAGATATTACCTTGATTGTTATGTAGCAATAACAATCCAATTCCTCCTTGTATTGACTTTAGAAAGCTTAGAATCACAAATGTCACTCCTCTAACGGTTCACAAACACCAAGAGCAAGAGGATGAAGAGGAGAGATGAAGGAGGATGCCCTAAAACGTGTGAAACCCTAGAAGGATGCTTAGCCACGTTTTCGGGTCATAAGGGATCTATATATATATATATATATATATATATATATATATATATATATAGATATATATATATATATATATATATATATATATATATATATATATATATATATATATATATATATAGGAGGCTATTAGGGTTATCTAACAAGGAAACCCTAATTTGGATGCTTAAGCCCTAAGCAACCCATGGATCCCTTTCCTTAAGGCCTTGGACGATTTCCCCATGGGTTTCCCATAGAATTCGTCCACTCCTTAATATAAGGCAATCCATGGCCCAAATTGCAATTATCTTATAATTACAATTCCAGTCCCTTAAGTTTAATTAATCTCTTTTAGTCACAAACTAATTACCAATTAATTATTGACTAATATTAATTAAACAATATGATTTCACCTTTAATATATTATTCTCATAATATATTAATAAATCATATTTAATCTCCATAATTCATCCTATCAAGTTGCATTGGTGAAGGCAACCCAAAAGGACCATGCACTATCGGGTCAGGTACATACCAAAATAGTTATGGAGTTAGACACTAATCCAACAGAACTAGCGTTCATCTAGTGTTGGAGCTTGTTGGAGAACTTTCTCTAGAGAGATTCTACTTTGGGTTCTTTCCATCATTATCATCGTTTAACCTCCTATGAGGATTAAAGGACATCAAAGGTTGTTAATCTTATTCTTCTATGGTTGTTGATTTAAATCTTTCATGCTCATGTAATGTGATCCTTTGTTGGATTGTTTGATGTTCGTGTTTTATATTAGATGTATTTATTTCCAAACTCAAAGTTCTATGTTTTAAAACTAAATCTTGAACACCATATTTTCGTCAGAGTTTGGTTCTCGTTTACACTTTAGCATGATTTTCTATCCACAGACCAATGGTCAGAGTATAGAGGATATGCTTTGAGTCATGAGTTAATCCAATAGGTACGCGAGATATTGTAACCCATGCAGAGTCAAAAGAAGAGCTATGCAGATAGGTGTCGATCTAATTTGGAGTTTCTAGTCAGAATATGGTACTCCTAAAGGTGTCACCATGGAAATGTGTCATCCGGTTCAGGAAGCAGGATAAGTTGGGTCCCTGATATATATCAGTCATTTCAAGGTTATTGCCTGGGTGGGCTGGGTTACATTTCGCTTGGAGGTTCCAGAAGAGCTCAATCAGATCCATAACACTTTTCACATCTCTGAACTGGGGAAGATTTTGGTTGTTAATTCTACAGTGGTTCCTTTGGAGAAAATTCAGGTGGATAAGCGCCTGAATTACATAGAGAGACCGATCACAATTCTAGAAAAGAAGATGAAGACCTTATGTAACAAGGTTGTGAGTCTAGTGAATGTGAAATGGCAAGATTAGAAAGGCTCAGAGTGGACATAGGATCCCAAGGAGGAGATGAAAAATCACTATCCATGCTTCTTTGTAGCAACGGACTTCGAGGACGAAGTCAGATTCAGGTGGGGGGGGGGGGGGATTTTAACATCTAGTCTTTGGAGGTAAATTTTGTTTTAGTTTAAATTCAAGACCTTTGGGGCGCCACGGTGTGGGGAAGATAGCCCTGACGTGGAGAGATACTTTTCGTCACGAGTCACTTTTTACTCACCACAAAGTGGAAAGGAAGGCTACGACGTGGTCGTTTCTAATGTCTTAAACCCTAAATTTTTTATTTTGCACTATATTTACAGGTATTAGGAGGCTAGGGTGTGCTCACCCTCAGCTTCCACCACCCACTTTTATCTAGATGAAAACACTTGCTCTTTTCTGCAATTTTTGAAGCTTTCTTGAGTGCTTCTAAGGGACTTCAAAGGAAGAAACAAGAAGCATTAAGCCGAGGATCTACAAGAAAGCTCCATCTACCTTCCTAGTTCAATTTTAGATGATAGGATGTTAGATCTTGAAATATGTCCTATTTTCAACTTAATATTTATAGTTGGGGTAGTAGGAGTTCATAAAGGTTGCAACTTTATGAATCTCCGTATCATGTGGAGTAGTTCATGGTCCAGATCTAAACCTTGGATGACTCTTTGAGCCAGGCATAAGATTTTAGTCATAAAAACCCCCCTTTTGACCGAAGTTGAGTCCAAGAAACGCATTGGATATGCATGCTAAAAAGTACCAATCTTTAGGTTATTTTTAGTGTCATAAGCTCTTCTGGAGAAAATAAGCTGGAGACTTAAGGGATGAAGTGCTTCTCGATTATGTACTTTCCATTTATAGCCTTTTTGGATCTAAGACTTGAGATCTAGACCTCTTGCTGGGTATCGAGGGATAAAGATGGAAAATTTATCCATCTTGACATTAGAAATGATCAGATCTTGACTTTGGAACCTTTTCAATTAGAGGATTCGAGTTAACCCATTAAGACATTTTGAACCCAGTGCTCACGGTGTGGCCTAGGTTGCCTTGACATGGAGACTAACGAAAACACATATGTTTTGTCATTTGAAGGCCACGACATGACCAAGGATGGCCAAGATGTTGAGGGTCAACATTGACTGTTGAATTTGACTTTTGACTTGCATTGAGTTTTGATCAGACCCCTAGTTTTGGAGGGGAAGCTATGGTTTTACTTTCTATGGCTGAATAGGTAGCTTGTATTATCTGTATTCGCAATAGTAAGAGTTGTAATATTTCATCGTCGTTTGTTAGGTGACTCTCTTCACTATACATGGGGGTCGAAGGCACCAATTCCTACCCACTATACTATGTTTGTAGGATGATAGTTGTGTTTGTGACACTTACTGATATGCTTATATGTGCTTGTTGTCTTTGTGGCTCTTGCGTATATGATTGTGTGCTTAGTTGTAGGGGTGAAATAGACCTAATGTCGGTTGAAAGTGACTTTAAGGGTGAAACAGATCCAATATCGTTTAAAAGATACCAAATGGGGTGAAACAAGCCCAGTACCAGTTGAAAGATACCGAAGGAGGTGAAATATACTTAGTACCGGTTGAAAGATACAGAAGGGGGTGAAACTCAATAAGGTATAGGTGTCAGATCAATTTCTTTGACATCAAGTTTGTTTAGAAGCCACCGCATCCAAATTATTTCGCTAAATGTAGCACCATTTCTTGGTATTCTACTTTAGCAGAATATAGAAAAACAACCATATTCTTCTTTGATTTCTATAAGATTAGAGCTCCTCCCAAAAGTAGAACATATATTGCTCGAGACCTTTGAGTATATGGGCATCCAAGCCAATCCACATCGCAATATGTAATGAGATTTGTTCCTCACTGGTTGGGATATAGGACGCATTGTCCAAGAGTAGCTTTTTGATATCTCAAGACCCTCATTGCAGCATCTAAGTGATCTTTCTCATGGATCTGATACAAATTCACTTAAAACGTTCACGATATACGTGAGATCAGGTTGTAGATACAACAACTTACCAACCAAACGATGATACTTACTTGCATCAACACATGGTTTTCAATTTTAGTTGTCAAGTCTCAAGTTTTGTTACGTCAGGAAGGAACATGGTTTACATCCCAACATTCTGATATCTTCAAGAATGTCTGGAATATATTTTATCTGACTCAAAACTAAACCATACTTTGCCCTAGCCACCTTTATACCAAGAAAATATTTTAAGGAACAAAATCCTTTATGTTGAATTGCTTGTCAAGGAAAACTTTGGCTTCTTCAATTTTATTTAGGTAATTTCCCATGATGATAGTGTCATCAATATATAAAAGGATAGAAATGAAAACTTTGCTTTTTTTTTTGTATATGAAGAGAGAATGATATGCATGAGGATAGAGATAATAAGTTTTTGGTACCTGTTTCTTGAAGCTTGTTTCAGATAAAGTGACTTCTTTAACATTCATGCTTTAGTCACTCCCCCTTTCTCATAACCCTCCAATATCTTCATGTAAACCTCCTTATTAAGCTAACCATGTAAGAATGTGTTGTTAACATCTAAGTGGTGGATAATCCAATCTCTTTTAACAACAATAACAACAAGGAGAGCCCTTAAAGTAACCAACTTTGCAACCGGTGCAAAAGCATGATGATAATCGTCTCCATCCATTTAGGTGAAACCATTTGCTACAAGTCAGGACATGTACCTTTCAATCTCACCATTTGGCTTGTACATTATCTTGCAAACCTACTTGGAATCAATAGGTTTATTTCTACTTGGTAATTCTTCAATGGACCGTCTTTCATTTTCTTCTAAAGCTTTTATTCCCCTTTGCATTCCAGTTCTCGAATTCAGGTCATGCATAACTTGATTGAAAGACTTTGGCTCATCATTAGAAGTGATTTCACCATGAAGGCTTTGTGAGATTTTGAAAACTTTTCAAAAGAAACAAATTTGGCCAAAGGATATACTGTGGAGTGTTCTTGACATGGAGTGGGTTGCAAATGGTCTATGTATGGAGGGAGGTTCACTTCGTATTCTTCTAAGTGTTTTGGTCTTGGCGTATTTCTTTTTTCTCTTATCTAGTCAAAATTTACATCTCCTTCATTAATATGAGGATTCTTGTTGGTTTCGACTTGCTTAATTTCACTTTTGATAATAATTTCGTCCTAACACTGTCTTTATTATTCAGTTGTGAAGTCAATTGATGGCTCGTCAACATTTGATCCTTCTTGGTTGACTGTTCATCATTCTTTTCACTTGGTTCAATCCATATATCTCCAACATCATAGGGAACATATGTCTTACTGTTACTTGCTTCTTTATTTGCATTCATAGTGGTACGAAAAAGGGAAAGCATTTTCAGAAAACTTGACATCCCTTGAAACAATGATTTTGTTGTGGATTTGGTCATAAACTTTGTAACCTTTTGTTCCATGTGGATAACCCACAAACACTCTTGGTCTTCCTCTAATTTCGAATTTGTCACCTTTTGTTTTTGTGCTTCAATAGTAAACCGAACATCCAAAAACCCTTATGTAATTATTATTTGGTTTATAACCATATAACAACCTGTATGGTGTTTTATCTTCTATCAATTTCGATGATATCCTATTTATGACATAAGAGGCCGTCGATGTGCACTCACCCCAAAACCTTGATGAAACATTTGCCTAAACCATTAAATCCTGAGCAACTTCAAGTAAGTATACATGCTTCCATTCCACAATCCCATTTTGTTGCGGGGTATATGGACAAATAGTTTCCAGGAGAATTCGATTATCGGCATAAAAACTCACCGTCTTATTCAATGTCAATTCACCACTATTCTTACACCTTATTCATTTAACATTCTTATGAAATTGAGTTTTGACCATCTTATGAAAATCAATCAAGCATGCACTGCCTCATGTTTGTGTTTAAGAATAAGAACCCGAACAACTCTCCTAAAATCATCGACAATTGTTCAAAAATAGTTTACCTTTGAAAACAAAGGGGTTTGATATTAACCCCATATCTCAAAATGTAATAAATCAAAACAAGCATTTGTCTTTGTAATACTAGAAGGAAAAGGTTGTCTAGTAAGTTTAGATTTAGAACAGGAATCACAAATATGTTCCTTATTCTTGAAAGAAATGTTTCTAAGAAAACTTATCTTGTTAAACTTTTTTTTCACAGCATACCCTATCCTCTTGCATCATATATCACTTTTCGACATCAAAGCCTTCCTCTTCATTCCAAGCATTTCCATTTCATATAGACCATTCTCTCATGACAAAAATTCAAAAATGGTCCCTGTGGTTTCCTAAAAACTGAAATTTAGTTCCTAATCTTTAAAAACCTCACAAATGGTCCCTGTAGTTTCGAAACTTTTAACAAATGGTCCTTTTCATTAACTTTGTTAGCTTTTGGCCGTTAAGTAAAGGGAATTTATGTCATTTCACAGTCATAGGAACCATTTATGAAAGTTTGCCTTATTTCTAAAAAAAAGAAAGAAAAAAATATAATTATTTAATATTAAAGGCTCTCTCTCTCTCTCTCTCTCTCTCATTAAATACATCGTCACCATTGGTTGCTCAGCCACAACCACCCCTACCTCCTTATCATCCTCCTTTTTCCCCTCTCTCCAAACTCCACCTCCACTATCGCTTTCTTCTATTTATTTCTACCACTACCACTGCTCTCTCCCTCCCCTCCCTCTCCATAACCTCGCCACCACAAAAACAACTTGGCACCACTATTACTCACTATATATTTATTGACTTCGTATCTGGCCTAGCTACTTCCAAACCTGAACACTAGGATCAGATATTGCCCTCTGTTGTGATACAAAACCCGTTGGCTACATCATCCTCAGCCTCTATAGCAACCTCTTCCCTGTTATTATTTCTAATTTCAAATCAATGTGCACTGGTGTCTCCGGTTACTACAAAGGAACGCTAATTCAGAAAATCTTTCCGGGTCAGTTTTTATGGTGGGACATCAAGGACGGAGGGATAAAGAAGAAGTAAAGCCACCGGTAGGTTTGGTTAGAAATAAACAGAATATCGACCCTATGGCTAGAACCTGTAGTTGGTTAGATGTTTTTTTATTGTAATTCTGTTTTGGGAGAGATGAAGTTGATACAAAATGGGGTTGATTTCAAGAATACTGATGGGGATTGTACTTTGGATTGCGATTCTGGTTCGTTGGCGGCAAATGATGAGATACCGAAGTGCTTGTTTAGGTTCTTTGATATCTTTGTTTGGTTTTGATTAACGAATTTGATTTTTAGGGTCTTACTTTCACTATTGATTTTGGTGATTTTGTTGATGTTAGGGTTTACTGCAATCTGTAATTATAACATAATTTACTATCAGCAAGAGCTGCATCACTACAATTAGATGTTTTAGTAATCCTAGACTATGAACAAGAAATGGGTTATCAGGGGTTTCTTTTCATTTTTGAATTTCCATGCTTCTTAAACTAAACCGAATTAAGTGAAAAAGGGGGGATGAGATTAATGTAATGTTCTTGGTTTGGGTTTTGGTAGAAGAGACTAAAGTGAAGAAGGAGGGAGTAAACTTGTTCATTTGACCCCTGAATTATTCAAAAGGGTTAGGTAGAAGACGAGAGAGAGAGAGAGAGAGACCTTTTAATATTAAATAATTTTATTTTTTTTCTTTTGTCTTTAAAAAAAATAAGGCAAATCTTCATAAATGGTCCTTGTAGTAGTGAAATGATATAAATACCCTCCACATAACGGCAAAAAGCTAACGGTGTTAACAAAAAGGACAATTTGTTAAAAGTTTTGAAACCACAAGGACCATTTGTGAGGTTTTTAAAGATTAGGGACTAAACTTCAGATTTTCAGAAACCATAGGGACCGTTTTTGAAGTTTTGTCATCTTTCATCTATCCACTCCAATAAACTTTTCGAAGTTAGGTCCTGTATGACAAAGAAATACGGAAAGAAAGTTACAACACACTTTAAATCACTTGAAAGGTTACTAACGGCTAAACTATTGCACTTAAAATCAGGAATGTGCAAAACATATTTCACTTTTATCCTGTTAGATAGAGTCTGATTTCCTCTTCCCTTGATAGAAATGGATTATCCAGTATTTATGATCACAAGATTCTTATCGATGGAAGGCATTACATTCTCAAGAATATCGGTTTTTTTGGTCATGTGTTCAGTGATTACTATATCAAAAATCCAATAGTCAATTAGACTTGTTTTACGTCATGTTGGTTGCTGGTGAGGCGTCATTCTTGTTTTTTTGACTCTTCTTGTGTGAAGTGCTTTAGGAATTGTTGATATTGATCTTTAGTTAAACCTTCAGATGGGCTTGATTTAATCTTGGTACAAGCAACCCTTGGTTTCCTTTGATTGTTTGTTCTTTCCTTACCACCAATCCGGATAGCCAATTTGCTTGAAGCACCCATCATGGGTGTGACCATCTTTGTTACAAAAGCTGTAATGTTCTCCTTGCTTTGTTATTTTCTTCACTACCTTGTTTCTATGTGGATTCATATTGGTCTTGATCTTGGTATAGGCCTGGAAAGTTGTTGCCTCAACAGTGGGTCTCTTGGTGTTAGTGATGGACCTTTGTTGTTCATCCTGAACAACAATATCATAAGAAAATCCAAGAGATGGTGTCGGTTTCAAAGCTAGTATTTATGTTTTCACAATCGAGAATTCACTATCAAGCCCATGAGAAACTCATATAACCTCTTATATAACCTTTCATTCTCCTTCAATTTAGCAAGTGATTTTCCCAAAACACATACACATTTGTCACAAGTGCAATGAGGAGTAGGGAGGACTGACTGAGTCTCATCCCATAGTCCTCGAAGCTTTGTGTAGTATGCTAAAATAGTTAACCCATCGTGCCGAGTATTTGAGATTGCTTGCTTCAGTTCGTATGCGTGTGACACACTTTCTTTTTCAAACCTCTCACAGAGGTCTAAGCATATCTCAACAACAGTGGTGGCATATTTGATGCTGGTATGGATCACATTTTCCATGGTAGTGGTAAGATAGCCTTTTATTATTGCATCACACCACATCCACGTCATGTGCTTTGCTTCCGTCTTTTCTAGTTTTATTATCGATACATCAATAAACCCAATCTTGTTCATGGCAAACAAGAAATTTTCCATCTCTCGAACCCAATTATTATAATTGTTATTCATCAAGGTGTCATTCACGTGCACTTTTCGTGGATAATCTGACAAATCAAGATAGGTGGGAGAGTTAACATCAAGTCCGCTCTCTTCACTCTTTTTGTTGTTGTCGTTTTGTTGTTGTCGTTCTTGTCAATGGCTATGAGCTTATCAGTTTATTATTATGGTTGATCAATTGAGCAGTAGTACTTGCTCTTATACCATAAAGAATTTGATTATTTATTGATTATTTGGATCACACAAATACAAAGTACAAGGAAAGTGATTATATACAAAAGCAATACAACGGGAAGGCTGGGAATTAGGAGTAATATGAGTCAACAAATCAAGAACTAAATACAGAGAATATACAAAAGTAAATAAGGATAGAATATTGAATTCCTATACTGATTCTATAATTTTTTAATAGCAAGCAATTTTTTTATGAGTCTAGAGAGGGGCTAGCAACTTACAAAAGTATTAAAAACGGTTAGGACTTGTACACCAGTTCGACTCCATAAATTTACCTTTTTTAATCCTATTTTTTATCAACTCGTAGCTTGCACCTTAATGAGCAGGAAACTATATATTTCTTGCAAGTGTTAACCATCATTAAAGACTTTTCCGTTTCTGCAACCCCACTAGACTCGCACATAAGCCAACATAATTAAACGACCAATCATTCTCGTCTTCAGCCCCGCATCAAGATACTGCATTAGCTTTAAAAATAAGGCACCACAAATGAACGAACTCGCATGAAAATCCAGGATAACATAGCAACGTAGCAATAGATGAGTCTTAGGTTCTTGCCTTCTTGGAATGTATTTGAAAAGAGACAAGCCAGGGATGGTAAATGAATGCCTTTTGTGATCCAGGTTACATCAATTGGGAAGGCGTCTAGTTATCGAAAAGAGTAAGTTGACTTTGATAGGTACACGTTTACACCAATAAGTGGCCGGGTGGATATGTCACTGTGCTCTAGAAACCTAGCATCACTGAGTAAATGAAGGGATCTCATAGTTAACCTGCCATAATCCTATAACTTCTTATTTCTATATCAATTTTATAGAAATCATGGGCTCGATTAAGGTGAATAATGTAATGAGCCCCCCCCCCCCCCCCCCCCCCCCCCCCCCTATTGTGGGCATCAGAGCGCTTGCAGCCAAGGATGTAGGGTGGCTCAACCGTTTCGGGTTCTAAGCGAACTAAAAATATATGACTCTTTCTAGATATTTGAGATATAGTAATATTGAGTTCACTTCGGAGAAAATGAAACATTTTAGAATTGCAGACCCTAAATCGTATTTTAGAAAAATATATGGTTGAGTTGCCCGTGTAAGGCGGCCATGAGGCCATTAGCTCTAGAATCCAAAGCCCCAAATTATCCCATCTCGAGGTCTTCCACTATTTGCAAAGCAAAGAAAGGCTGAGAGGTTTAAGGCTGCCAATTTCCAGCCTCCCTTTATCTTTGCTTTTCATTACATTCGTCCACACACTCCAAGTTTTTTTTTTGGTACGCCAATTATATATGTTAAAGATCAAAATCAACTCTTGACCTATTTAGTTACAAATAATTGAAATTGGGTATGAACTTAGGGACTTATGGCATCCACAATTAGGCAAAGTTGTATAGGGGTTAAATAAGATGACAATTAGAATTAAATAAATGTTTAAAGAAGGGTGTGGGTAATGACGTGGAGTGAATTTGAATGGAGAAGCTGAATGATTATTCAAATGTTCAATTAAAATGATTATTAGGATTTAACATATGATTAATGTGTTGCGGGCGGTAGAAATAAAGTTGTATAGATATTTAATAAGATGACGTGGGAATGATTCATGAAGATTAATTTATTAATTAGGAGAGAATGAAACTACATCAACAACAAAACATCGATTATTTTGAGCAAACAATGGGTACCTAGCACAATATGATCATAAACGCACATGCATCTTAAACAGATAATGAATCATTTGGAGTTGCTTGTAGCAGCAGAATCACTTTCTCCAAATTAACAGTGGATGAACCAAAATGAGATGAACATGCTTTTTCGGCCTTGTTCTTCAAGTCGGTTGCATTCTTTCTCATCTCTTTCCCTTTTTCTCCATTCATCAACTCAATGACTAGCTTCGCAACTTCTTCTCTCTTTACATCTTTGTCAATCTCCATGCCAACCCCCCACCTGTTACAACACGACCAGCAATTGGTTTGTTGGTCACCTGAAATTGGACAACAAATCATTGGGACTCCACTGGAAATACTTTCAATTGTCGAATTCCATCCACTGTGTGTTAAAAACCCTCCAATTGATGGGTGATTTAGAACTTGTTCTTGTGGGCACCAACTAGCCAACATCCCTCTACTGCTTGTCTCTTCCAAAAACTCTGATGGAAGCTGTACTGCAGATTGGCCAATCACCAGGTCCGGACGTATTATCCATAAGAACGGACAATTGCTATTTGCAAGTCCCCAACAAAACTCAAGTAGATGTTGATGTGTCATCACTGTAATGCTACCGAAATTCACATAAATAACTGAAGATGGTGGTTTAGATTCTAGCCACTTCAAACAGTTGTTATCTTCCTTCCAAAGACTTGATTTGACGATCGGTAATGATTCATCAATTTCCTTCTCTAGTAAGTGAAACGGACCAACACCATAGCATGGAGCGAAGACTGAAGAAAGCGTGTCCAAAAGATCACTGTCTAGTTCATGAAAGGTATTGAAGATGATGGCAGAAGCGCTTTTCGCTCTCTCTGTTTGTAAACGCAAATATTGAAGCATGTATTCATCACCAGGGCTGGTCCTTCTGGTGAATGAAGGCAGGTCTTTTAGACGCAGACCAGGCATAGTTGGTATACAATCAATCATGGTATTTAAATACTCATTTGATAAAAAACTCGAATCTGTAGAAAATAAATGATAAAATCACCTTGAAATAAGCGACTACGTACAATGTATACATATATTTCATGTCCTAAAGAAACTGAGAGTATATATACTATTACCTTTACGTGGAACCAAATCTCTCTCCAAAAGATTGGGATACTCATGAAGACACATTAGAGAACCAACATCGCTGGTCCATAGAATTATCTCGGGGATATCAAATTCGCTGGCTGCATCGTGGGTGAAGCCCATGAATATGTCAGCAACCATGCAAGTCACCGGTGGAGATGAAGCATTCAGTTTGGTAAGGAGGCTTTTTAAAGGACCCAAACAAATTTCATCAACGGACATGCAAAAGGATAGAGCATCTGGGGTGGCACCAGGGTTTTCTGCTGGCGGAAGGCCATCTGGAATGGCTTCAAAGCAGAAAGAAGGGAGACCATTTAGGGCGTCGGATCCCTGAGATTGAAGGAGGCGTTGATGGTAGAACTCAGTGTTAACGAAGGTAATATGAAACCCTCTGGAGTGGAGGATTTTAGCAAGTTTTAGCATTGGGTTAATATGGCCTTGAAATGGTGTTGGTATGCACAACGCATGTGGTTTCGGTTTCTTTAGAATAAAATCCATGGAAGCTTTCTCCTTGTTTTTTATTTGAATGCAAGACTACAACTATAAATCCAACTATTTTATAATAGGCAAACAAAAAAGAAAGAAATTATAAACCTCCTTTTTTGGTAATTCAAATTCTCGATATATAGTATATTCAATTATTATTTGGAATATATATTTAAAACTAGGAACACGTTTGTGGTATTTATTTAGAGTAATATACGTAAAAATGGTTTGTGTGAGGTAGTTTGTCGTTTAGTAACCAACTTTATTTCTTTTATTAAAAATACCCGCCAAGTTCGGACCTTAATTTTTTTTTATTTTGAAAAAACTTCTTAAAACTGTAAAAAATGATCTCGGTTTGTCAAAATTATGTGATTTTAATAAACAGAGAAAAGTTTTGAAGGTGCATTAATTGTCAAATTTTGAATATTTTTAGAAATTTTAGTATCTATAGTTTGGAAAGGTTATTATATCCTTCATGATTTTCTTTTTCCCTTTTTTTAAGAGTTAATGTCATTATAACTCAATAAACATATGTCTTTTGATTTAAATGTCACTAAAGATTTTTTTTTTTGAGCTTTGCAACTCCTTAACCTTCAAATTCAAATTACAGGTTAAATAAGAGAATAAGTACCAAATGAAAGGGTCTTCCAATTGCCTATATGACTTGGATCAAGATGACATGTTAGTCAATTGAGGTTGTCCACATTGTGCTGACATGGACGTGCAATTTATAGTTAAAATAAAAAAAATGTTTTTAAATTTTAAAACCAAATCTCATGTTCTTCATGAAACCAAGTCTCTTTGTATCAGTAGGCTACAATAACAAACTAGATCATAAAAATTCTACTTTTTTTACACTTTTGAAGAACAACACATAAAGCTACATAAAATACATAAATAATATTTGAAAAGAATAACTCAATTTGATCATAACAATTACTAAATTTAGGTTTTTTTAAGACCATGAACTCTTGTGACAAAACATTCGTCCAAACTACAAAAATTATTTTTCAAATCTAGAATCATCTTGTTTTTCAGATCGCAAGTAGGTGGACGTTGATTTTCAGGTCTAGAGTCGTCTGATGCCAAAGCTCATTCCAACAAACTTCATAAACAACTCGGTCCATGTTCTTTTCCTAGCTTTAGAACAAAGTTTAGTTTGGTTCTTGTCTTTTTTCTTGAAACAAAACCAAAGGAAACGACATTAGGTCACCATAAGAGCAAATTAACATCATCATTGAAACAAAAATCACATGCCTTATTCTTTGAGGCGTTTTCAAAAACACCTTCTAGGTCAAAAAAGTATTATGTTCTTCTTAAGCGTGTCTTCATCAAAACACATAAACATATACCAGGGCTTTTCATTGATGCTTTATTGCTTCGTCAAACAGGTAGTCCAGTTTTAAAAGCAAGGCAATCTCAGTTTTCCTCCCTTCTAGTATTAGCTTCACGGTCTCAATTAGGAACTCATCAACATTGTTGATAGCTTCACATTCTCTTAGTAATTATAGACCTCAATTTGAAGATGAAAAATAGATTGAGATGTAATCGGCAACATCAATAATTTAGAACATGGAGAAGCTTGATGGCATATTCAAAGTCAGCGGTTTGGAATAATTATTGAGTAGCGAGGAAGATGAATCGTGAAGAAGAAGTGGGGACATGAAAAGGAAAACAAATATGGGTTGTAATGGGGTATGGTTGCATCCCACGTAAAGCCAGGTCACCCAAAGAACCCAATATGATGAAGAGCCATAAACCATAAATAAGTGAAGGTCAGTATTTAGCCTACCAGGATATATTGACCACATAGTGTAACATTCGACTTTATGGGTATGTTCATGTTTACCGCTAGGTGTAAAATTTCTTTCATCATTGGTCCATAACCGAGTACGTTGGGTGTACTGGCTCGAAGAATATATGCGGAGGCACCCATGTACGTTAGGCGTACGTAGGAGTATGCACGACGTATCCTAAGCAGGGGCAACCTCTAATATTTAGGGTTTGTGCCCTATTTAAAAAACTTATGTTGCATTGATTCCATCCTATGGTTAGTTTCCACTCCTCCAAACCCAAAGAACGAAACCCTAGCCTCCCATAGTGTTTTCTTGAACTTTGGAAGTGATTTTGTGTTTTTTTTTATGTGTGCATTAAAGAAGGTGGTTCTTGGTGACCAACCTTTGGTTGGACTTGAGGTTGTAGATCCAGAATCTTCATCAAATTTGCTAGATACAGAAGGTATATAGTTCTTATATTGAACCTCTTTGTGTTAGATTGAGATTAGTGCTTATTTTTGAGCTTACACTACCAGAAAAACAGCCTTTTACGATGCTCATTGCGCGTCGTAAAAGGCTCAGACGACGCGCAAATGCGCGTCAAGGAAGGCCCTGTCATAAAGAGAGATGACGCGCATTTACGAAGCTCATTTACGACGCGCATTTACAACACGCAATGCGTATCAAGGAAGGCCCTGTCATAAAGGAAGACGACACGCATTCGTGTGTCGTAACCTTATGACGCGCGTGTTAATAACACACAATGCGTATCAAAAAAGCTCCTGTCAAGAAAGGCCATGTCATAAATGAAGATGACACACATTTTTGCGTATCGTAAATTTAAATATTTAAAAAAATAAATTTATATATTTATTAATTTTTAAATTAAATTTGCATTTAATTTCTCATAATAGAAAGTAAAATACCATATACAAAAAATACAATCCATTGCACAAAAGTTAATGTCATACAAAATACAAAATAAAATACAACAAATAAGAAAGATAATTCATTGCACTAACATGTCAAATACAAATAATCATCCCCAACTATATAACCTAATACTACATTGCTATTAAGAGACATCATCATAACTCACTGAAGGTCTTGGAACAATGTTCTCGTCATCAACTCTTACACCAACCTTGCTTTAGTAGATGGTCTTGTAGCTACTATCTTTTTCAGCGTTAAATCCCCACATATAGCATACCTGCTCTTTGACTATATCCATAGATGGTCTTGGAATTTGGATTAATTAATAAACTATTATAAGTATGATAAATATTTAGACAATTTTGCTAACCTTTCTAAAAAGAGCAAGACAATATCTTTCGTTTTGGCTCCTTAGTACTAAGCTCTTTGACTATATCCATAAAATGTTTACAATAAAATAAATGTGCTACATGAAAAATAGCATGGTACTATAGTATATAAAATGATGAATCACTGGAAATTGCTAACATATCACCACTGTCTGCCCAGTAAAGGTTCTGGAAACATATACAAAAATATTAGAATATCACTCATATGTTCATGTTGTTGACATCTAATTAAAGAGGTACAAGTTGGTTACCTTGACATGGACATCAATCCTTTGAATCAACCTGCACTTAGCCCAATACAAAAATTAGCATTAATTGCTTATTATAAAATCTTTACTTTTGTTTCAGGGCATTTTGACATGATTTCATTAGTTTTTTTATTCACTAAATGTTTCTATTTTAGACTAAAGATTTTTGCATATATAAAAATGGTAAACTTTTTTGTATACAGCACAGTGCATAAAAGAAAATAATCTCTTCTTCTTTTCCAGTCTAAAACAAATAGAAATTAACAATAATACAATGCTAAAAACTCCAGTTACTTCTTTGGTGAACCGCCAATAACATCCTCTTCAATAAAGGCCAGCTCCTAAAATTGAAATATGAATGCAGTAGTAGTGAGTTGAAAAATCAGCCCAGTTACACTTATGGCAGTAAGTATTGCTTAATTTATACTGGGATGACATTACTTAGAATTTTAGTAGTAATATAAGTATAAGAACACAACACTACTATAAAAAAGTCAAAGAATGTACATTTAATCCTTTTTAAAAGAAAAAGAAAAAAACAAGTTGATGGTAAATTTAAGCAAAGAAATAGAAACTTACTCTATCATCAACATCAGCATCATCAACTTCTAGAATATCAGATAAAGCTCCACTGTTGTCAAAGCCAAAGCCATGACGATCTTGAAAGAATGTGGCAGGTGTTTCCGTTCCACATCATATACAAAAGATCTAGTAGATGATGTGGGGTCCAGTGAGGACCCTATTGTTGTCTGAACATGATATGATCTGGACCCTCCTACATCAATGGTCATGACAGGGGTAATTCGTTCATTTGAGGTGGAGGTGGTGAAGAGAATGATAAATTATTATGACGATGAATCTGAATCTAATGAGCTCTTGATGACATGTGAACATCATCGAAAACTTTACAAAGATTATCAGACATCCCTGCACCATGCATAGTTTAATTTTAATGTGGTTAAATTTCTGTTACTGTAAAATAAAAATAAAAAAGCTAAAAATTATCATTAACCATTAATTCTTACTCTTATAGGTGGAGTATGAGGAACATGACTGTAATAAAAAAAAGGCAAAAATTATCACTAACCATCAAAAACTTTACAAAGATTATCATAATTTAGTATAGTACCTCAGCATTTTTGATATCTGGAAGAACAAGGTGGTTGACTAATATATACAACAAAGATTCCCCAGCACATGGAAGAACAAACAATCCAAGTTCTCATCTTCTTCCTTTCTTCTCCCAAAGCACTGATAATGTAGCTAATCCACCTGCAAATCAGTACAACAACTCCAATCACTGCATGCCAGCTAGTCTTAAATGGCGTATCCATAAACTTTTGAAGACAAAGGACAACAAAGGCTACAAAAGTCAAAGAGAAATAAAGTGGGAATGTTTTCCTGGATGTTGCTGATGTAGAGTATGCGTTATGAGCCAAACATGATTTTGTGGATGGTTGGATTTTTAAACAGGGTATTGGTAGAAGGGTATTCTTGTAAATCATTAAATTCAGAGTCGTTTATAGTTGATGGGTAAGAAGAGAGTGATGCAATATCTACTAGGGAACCTCTACAACATTTCCTTATAGCTTTGTATACGGGTTTAGTAACAGGGCCAATTTTTTGATAAAAATCTTAGTATGATTTTGTTAAGATTTTGGGTCGCATTACAAACGCATACATGACTTAAAATTGTTGAACAAAATGTAAGATTATTAAAAGGACAAGATGTGAAATTTAAGAATCAATATGTACCTGAGCACATCATAAAGCAAGAGTAATGAATCCCCGTGTCTCCATGAGCTTCCCCAAAGGGTGAACTTTTTCTTTGATTTTGCAGAATTATAAGCACACTGTTGAGCAGGAAAAAAAACTAAAATTTGAAAACTTGCTTCTTACACGATACAAAACATAGATTACATGACAATTTAATTATCTACATGAGCAAGCCTTGCAAGAATATATAAAGCAAGTTTACGCCTTCGATTGGAATCATCTAATGCTAAAAGAGAAAGACAGACCCGCAATTGAACCAGCTAAAATTCTGATCTGCTTCGTTCGATGAAAAAGCAGAGTTAAGGATTTTGATCTCACAGCGAATTTCAGATACTAGATCTTGTTGAGCTGCATCATCAGATGAGGTGATCCTCCAATCCATGATGAATTCGTCCTCTGGCTTCCTCTTTAAAAATCCCTAGTCTGGATGGATTTTATGGAAAAAGATTACATACTTGACTTCACGAGAAACTAAAGGTATGCCAGGCATCCTTGTTAGACAACGATAATGGTGTAGAAACAGAGGTCGATGTCTTACTAGGATTAATCGAACCAGAAACGGAAAAAAATAATACTTGTGGTTCTTGGAGGTGCGATTGATTTTGAGAAAGGAAAAAGATAATCGGTGATTTTTGGTGGCCTGGTTTGTTGATCGAAGTGTGAAGAGGGAAGAAGACATCTGATCGATTGAAGGGAGAAGGAAGGAATGAATTTTGGAGGAGTTCCTCCATCTGTATGCGATAATTCATCAAGGTATAGCAGGAGAGAGAGAGAGAGAGAGAGAGAGAGAGAGAGAGATGTTTATATGATATTTGTAAAGTGTAAGATTGAAACAAGGTAGCAACATGGCGGGCCTTTCAAACTTTTTGGAATTTCGTTTTCCCCAAAAAAAAGTGACCCGCGTTTCATTTAAAAATAATAAAGCGACATACTTAGTGGACGCGCATTTTATGTTATGTGCCCTCCGTGTTTTTTTTAATGTAACACTTATTTTAGGGTGCGCAAAAATGCGTGCCCTAAATCCTTCTAATTTTTGGAGATCCGACATCATTTTTAGGGCACACACTATTGCGTATCATAAAACAGCGTGTGTCGTTGTTCGCATGTCGTAAAAGGCTATATTTCTAGTAGTGTTATTATGGTCTTACGAGTTCTCCTTGTGAGTTTGAGCCACTTCATGAGCTAGGAATGCTAGATCTAAACCTGTCTGATGTCCCTTGAGTACAAAAATGTTATCTTGATGAATCATATTGGACCATGCATGAGTTAGAGTCCTTATTATGGGTCTTAATGGACAAAGTCGAGTTTTAGGTCCCACTAAGACATGAAAAGTGGTAAATTTGCCAACTTTATGCATTACTACCTTGAAATGAAGTAGATATGAGGTTTGGATGTTAACACCTTAAGAGGATAAGATAAAAGTTGGACAAATGGGACTCGGGCCGCTACGGAGGATATAATTCCTGGTACACTGCGCGTAATGGGTCATTTTCCCGTTTGTGAGTCACCATTCATACATCGCGCATACGAGGAGTATGCTGAGCGTACTCTGTGAAGTGGACTTTTTACGTTGTGGGCCCTTTTTAGACTCAAGATTCTTTTGGGCTTTGGACCTTAACTGAATTTTTAGGACTTATGTCTGTTAGGCCTTACGTTTGTGAGTTGGGCCTTAGGCCACTAATGGGTTTTTAGGCCAAGTGAGTTGGGCAGATTAAGGAAAGGGTAAAATAGTATTTTACCCTAGGAGTGAAGTTGTGGATACCCCAGTTATGGTTATTGACCTAATTTTTAATTAGGGTTTTGCTTATTTGGTTAGTGAGGTGATTACCAGTTGTAGCTGCATGTGTATTTCGTTATCAACAGAATCAAGGTTAGTTTGCTCACTATATTGTAGGAACTAGGATATATTATGTACTTGTAGTCTTTCTGACTCCTAATATAGGTGTTATATGCATGTGTGCATGTTATATATATATATATATATATATATATATATATATATATATATATATATATATATATATATATATATATATATGGGGTAAAATAGACCCGATACAGCCTTATGCTAACATATGAGTTGAAATAGACTCAGAGGTGAAATAGGCCTGGTACAGCTTGGGCTGACACATTAGTTGAAATAGACTATGGCATGAAATGGACTAGGAGTGAAATATATCCTACGCAGACTTCACCTGGCCGATATATATGGTATGCGATATTTTGGGGAACTCACTAAGCTTTGTGCTTACGGTTTTCAGTTTTGTTTCAGGTACTTGCGAATTAAAGGGAAGAGGTTGGGATGATCGCATTGCAGACACCCTATCGCTCCACATTTATTCAACTATGATGTGTTTGGAATATTTTGACATACTCAGATTTCGTTATGATTTTATGAAAACGTTTTTTATTTTGGTTTTGATATTATAAAAATTAAAATTTTTAGTCTTAAATTTTGAGGCATTACATGTACACCCGAAATCATCCTACCTTCTACACTCAATAAATAAAATAATATTCCAGGAAACACAGAAAATGAAAGCTTATTTCATTAAAAGGGTCTTACCCTTACAACCTTAGGACTAACGCATGACCCAAAAGAAAAGATCAGGGACTGGTTAATGCCTCAACTATAAGACAAAGCTCAACCTCTCCTGAATGGGGTAAGCAAACTTTAGCAGTTCCACTCTAAAACAGATCAAAAATATGACCTCTAAGTTAAGTCTTTATAACATAGCTTTTTCAATTCTGTGTAGCGTGACATCTGCAGTGTTTATTGGAGGAAGCCTATACCAGGATGCCCAACAATGCAGCAAGATTTCATGTATCAACATTGGCGACATTTGTATACAATCATGCAAGACAAGCATCACACCTCGCACCCTCATTCTAATACACCTTTTAGCCTAATCAACGTAACTTCAGCCTTTACACTAGCCAACATAACAACTCCAACAACTATACCTTTCAGTCAAAATGAAAAAAGCTTGTAGTTCGAGTACGGCCGAGAGAAACATGTTTTAGAGACCTACAAGACCAACCTCTAGAAACAACGACTTGATGGCAAAAAAATGAACAACTTTGTTACAACAACACCTTACAAATACCATAATTACCCAACAGAACATACCGACATACATGCCACTGTCGCCGCCATTACCGTACACACATTACCACAATTAGAAACAACGACTTGATGGCACAAAAATGAACAACTTTGTTACAGCAACACCTTACAAATACCACAGTTACCCAACAGAACACACCGCCATACATGCCATTGTTGCCGCCATTACAGCACACGCATTACTAGTTATGACATCCGATAATTTAGTTCAAAAAGTATAAACAGTCAATTCATTGCGAACCTCTTTGCAATTTGACGTATTGAGTTTTAGTGAATCTTTTGGAAAATAACTAGTGTCATTTTAACTATTATAATATACCAAACGGTATATTAATACCAAACGTGGAGACTATCAAACGAATCAAAACAGCTCAAACTGCTATATAATACGTCTAAAAAAGTGCAAATTTGTATTAAGCAATTGTGAGCAAATCAAACATTCTATTCTCATAGTACCTGTTCCTCTGTTTCAAAAAATTTAATAAACATCCAAAACGGAGCTCGTATGCAAAAGATATGACAGTTATATGAAAACAAACCATTATAACAATGATTTTCTTTAAACTCGTAAAGCCCGATCGATTCATTGAGGAACTTGCACACCTCAGATGGAAATTATGAGAGCTCTTTTGGACTTAGACTATGGTCTAATATTTAACTCCATACTCCAAATATTTTTAGTAAAATTTCTTGGAAAAGTAGAAAAATGGAACGTTTTGGGTCATTTAGAAACTAAACTTTAAACACCATTTCCTGAAGTTCTACAACTTGAAATATTAATCCGTTCAAGTTTTGGAATCCTTGAACTCTACTCTACCTTACGACACTTTAAAAAAAAAACTAGATTTCGAGTTTTTGATACATAAAGCTATTATTGTTGTAAGGACTTTTTGGTAAAACTTACATCACCATGGACCACATGGCTTGCATCGATGATAGTGACTAGCCAACTCTTCCCTCTTTTCCTGGTTTCCCACTTCCAATGACATTATCCTTGCAAATATGGAGTATAGAGAAGAACAAAGGTACAAGGTATGGCTTACATGGTGTGTTTGACTAATACACTATCTTATGTATACTTGTAAATGACTACATGCTACATGTATAAACATATTAGGACGATGCCTCCACAAAATAGTCCAAGTGTTCGCCCACCACTAACTCCCCAAGTCGCTCTGGTAGCTGCACCATCGGTAATCCAAACTTCAGGAGAAACTCAAAATTTCTGAGAAACTCCATTCGGAACCACTAGAACCCCACCAATTATTTAGGCCTCAAACTCAAAATTTTAAATGGATCACACTCTGATGCAGACCCTACTTGCTCAATAGATTGCTACAATCTTAGCTGCATACGAGGCTACCTGGAACGGAAACTACATGAATAGTAGAAATGGTGATGGCAATCCAGTTTTTAACCAAAACAATTCCATACCTTGTTCATACAAGGACTTAACGGGTTTTAAACCCCAATCCTTTTTCAGAATGGAAGGAGCAGTCGGTCTATCCCACTAGAGAACGAAAATGGAGGAAGTATTTCACATCAGTTCTTACCATGATGACTGCCGAGTCAAATACGCTACATGTAAACTAATGGATTTTTCCTTGACTTTGTGGAATAATCATGTCAAGTCCATAGGAATCGATGCAGCCTATGGGAGCTTTTAAAAATAAGATGATGGAAGATTACTGTCCTTGACAAGAAGTCCATGCTTTGGAGCATGTGTCACACCCCCAAACTGGAACGACGGAGAGGTTCGGGGCGGAGGACGTTTGTATAGTATCACAACAATTGAATAATAGTAATCAAAGCAAGAACTACCATTGTATTAAAAACATAGTTTACATTGTGTTCAAAATAATACTTGTTTAACATTGAACTATCACAAAAGTTAAGACGTAAAGCTACCATGCTCCGTCTTCGGAACGCCCGAGAGGGTACCTGTCTACTAATTTTCGTGAGAATACAAGTGGTTTGAAAAAGTGTCAACATTTAAGATTGTGAGTTCATAAGTGTTTTGTTGGAAAAGATATGTTCTTTGTTGTTGAAACCGTTACTATGTTCTTCTAGAAAATCCTATAATTTCTTAGTAAAATGGAATGTAGTATTAGTACTTTGAAACCAAAAAGTATATGTTCTTTATCTTTCTAACTTGTGATTCAAGCATCTGATTCATGTAATTGGTATGACCCATACTGTTACCTCTTATGATTATTTAGTGTATACAAATTATATATAACAAAACTTAAATGAACAGTCGATTGGGTGAATCTGCCCTAAGCACACAACCAAACAAGGAACAGGAAGTAAAGCGGAAATCACACATTCCACTGCCTATCAGATCTTCGTTATATAGAATCCTAACGTATACATTCAGTGATCATAGACTTTAGTAATAAGAATACTTGATATATGTTATTATAAACTTCTATTTGTACCATATCAATAAATCGTATAAAGTTTTGCTTTTCATGTAATTGCATGTAAATCTAGAACTTATGTACTAGCAAAATAATGTAATATAGTTTTATATTTAAATAAAACCCTTGAAAGTATATTTTCTCTGAAATCCGAATGTAAGGTTAATAACCAATTAAGATTTTTTGATAATATATTATTCGTACGTATGTCATTGTTTTCTCTTTGTAAGTTTTTATAACCATACTGACCCAGTCGGCCTAATGACGACGTTTTTCAGGCGTCGAAACGTTAAAGACATTTGTTACCACAAGCCTGTCGGCCTAATTGTAGCTAACAATTTAGGTGTAGGATTGTCAGTCGCAAATAGATCTATACACAAATATCTTGCTCTCCCTACAAGAGACTCTGGTTATTAATCAAGACTTTTACCCGTACTTACATAAGTACACGAAGACGTCTCACAAATTGCTTCCACGTTTTTCTGAGTAATATCTCAAAACACTTTTTGTTTATCTGATATCTGAAAACCGTTTTTGTTTATCTGTTATCTGTACTTTGTATAATAATAACCTTGTTCCATAAATTATATCTATTATAGTTTATAAGTTTTTTTTACGTGTTATAACCTAAGCTTTGTAAAATAGTTCCTTTTTTCCACAAACTATACATATTATAGTTTATAAATTTGTTTTTCGGTGTTGGTGTGACAATCGTTGTGTCTCAACATCTTTTGATAAATCATTTCTAAAATTCAATAGTATCAATACTTTTGCGTATTTAGTAAATTTCAAGTTTAACTGTATATTACGGTAAGAAAATAAAATAAACAATTTATATTTTTAAACACAAGATTTCTTGTGTTTTGCTTGTATTCCCCGCCCCCCTAAAACAATTTAAAAATTGTGAAAACGTAGGGGTATGAACTCACCTTATGTATGTTTTTGACTAGATATCGAGATGAAAGCAGTGACCTTCGGACTAGAATACGGCAAGGTGATTGTATCCTATGAGTATTTTAACATACGATTGTGTGTGACTAAGATGTCTTAGCAACACAAGTATTCTATAAGCAATAAATAATTTAAGAATACTTACTTAAGCTTGTAACTTGTTTGAAAGAAAAATGATCTTCTGGAGCTTAAAATAGAGAGGATAGAGCAAATGGGTTTGATACTTTGAGAGAGTTTTGATAGAGATTTCATTCACCATAACATTGAAATAGAAAATGTTCATAATGAAGTATCTTATGTATGAAGGAAGGATAGACTATTGCATTGGTAAATGAGTCACATCACATTGGGAAGCTGAATTAGTAAAATATCTAGATATTATGGGTGTTTTTGGATGCATTATGTATGCATAAAGAGGGTTTTCGGATTTAACGCTAAGGTGAAAAGAGTTTTCAGATTCGAACCTCCTAAAAGCAAGTGTTTTCGAATCTATTCTATTGAGTTTTCGCCCCTAAATGGGCCTTTAGTGTTGTTTTCGTCCAAGGAAAAACGAAAACATTAATTTGGAAACAATCTCATATGTAAACCCCTTTTCCTTTAAATTCCAAAACCGTAAACCCTTAATTCATTAATTACTTTGGGTGAAAACTCATTTAATGGTTATATTCATGTTTTAAACCCTTAGTCTTTCAACCTATGTTCATTTATACTACCCTAAATTAGCTTAGGTTCGATCCATACATCTTTGTTAGCACTTTAAACAAGCCCTAAGGATATAGATGATAAAATGCAACAACGATTAAAACGAAGTTTCACTTGTACTTGGTTAGGGTTTAGGCTTTGATGGGTCTAAAAATTTTAAGTTGTGACATTATCCCCCCATTAGAGGGAATTTCATCCCAAATTGTTTTAAAAGTGGTACTCGTGAACTAGGGAAAAGATGTGGATACTTTTGTTTCATTTGATCTTCTTGTTCCCAAGTGAATTTAGGTCCTCACTTGGCATTCCAGCAAACCTTCACTATTAGTATGCGCCCTTGTTTCATTTAATCTGATTGTCTGTGTTTGTGATGGTAAGTTGTACTTAAGATGACAGAAAATGTGGGTTTGGTTTACTTGTCTACGTTTACTTGAATAATCGTATTCCCAATCGTAGTCTTGGGTAATTTTTCCCTAAAGTTCATGGTAAGACTCATATCTTGTCGATCTATCATTATCTTGTGCATACAACTCGTATATAATTAAGATTGATAAGACATTCAGATGGGAGGGTCTGCCCCAAGTCCACAACCAAACAAGGAACAGGAGGTAGGGAAGAATCACACATCCTAAGTCTGTAGAATCTTAATTATATACCACCCTTGTGTATACACATAACAGTGATAGGTTAACCGCATGGGTCCTTAGTGTCTATTCTTGAACTTGACCTGTTGTATGAGTGGCATTCCTAGGAAGTCTGATGAGGATACTTTGGGATGATTACAGACTTCTGGAACATCCTCGGTGTGTTTCACTTTAAGTCTCTTGTCTGCAGACTTAGCTAGGAAGGTGTGATACCCCTCGTATGGGTACTTCTAAGTTCTGAAGCGAGAGACGATATAGAAGCTTGTTTCGGGTTGACGTTATAGGTTGAAAAAATTTCATTTAGACGGTTGGTTAAGGCGAAGGGTTTTTTTTGTGTCACATGGAATTGATATGCTGAGGAAAAATTCAATCCATTTCTAAGGAAAATATCAGAACTTCTTATCGTAACGGTTGTTAAATCGGTTGGGAAGAAGTGTTTGTTAGGGTGGTAGCACTTTCTATGTTTATGTATTTGGTGTTCTTTGTTTTATCCTTGTTATTACTACTACAAATATTTGTACCACATTTAATGAAGATAGACAGTAATAGTACCTCAATAATTACTGATGAAATCTCGTAATTTAATTCCTTACAAAGTCCCTGTATAATCGCTTAGTGTATACAAATCATATATAGTTAAGATTGAGAAGACAGTCGATTGAGCAACTCTTCCCTAAATGCACAATGAAACAAGAAACAAGAAATAAGGCAGAATCACTCACTCTAATCCTGCAAAATCTTAACTATGTATGACTCTAATGTTACACTAAGCCATCACAACTCACCTATAACTATGTATGAATCTAATTGTGCGATTCTCAATGTTTCGACCTACATCCCTATGATGTATTCATGGTAGTGAATAGAAATAGATAATTTACAAATGTTAAGTTTACTCATCCTTGTACTACTTTTGTCTAATCATGCTTAGATGTGGAGTTCTGATGGGATCCGGTGCATTAGTGCTTGTATGATCACACCCGATAAGTCTACGCGAAGGCATCTTTCTACCATAAGGTTTAAAAGAATGAAATAGTAGTAAGTCTTTAGTAGTGGCTATAACTCATGTGTCGCTTGAACTATGTTATCTTGGTTCTGTGCGTATCATGTTCTGACTTTTATAGAGTTTTGTAAACAATTCATAATAGAAGTCTATATAGAATAAACTTATCAATTTTTAATAGTTATCACCCTTAAACAAAATTCTATGACTTTTTGTACTAGTATTTGTTTTTACGAAAGAAGTGATAAGCCTAACGCATAGTGTGAGTAGTGTAATCACTAACTCACTAAGTTATATCATTTTATAAATTACTATTGTGACGTATAAAATGCTTTCTGGTTTTCCCCTGCTAGGGTAAGGTCCGTTGATAATTTATCTAGTGTTTTTCACTTCGTTCAGTCATTTCTCTGAATTCTCCTCACGAACCTCATTTTAGTTCTTCCTCAACTCCTCTTTTAACTGTTTGAGATGTCTAGGTGTGTCGGTTATACGAGAATGGGAGTGTCTAAAGAATCTACGAGATTAATAAAGCTTTTCTATTAAAATAATTTTTTACGAGGATGATCTTTACCGGGTCTTTCTATAAACACATAGTGTATACAGATTATATATAACCAAAATTAAATAGGCCTTCGAATAAGTGATCTTACTCTAAGACCACAAGCAAACAAGGAACAGGAAGTAGAGTGAAAACAACAAATTCTAAGTCTATAAAATCTCAATTATATATAACCTTAACATATACACTCAGTAATCATATACCTACCAGAAAGGTTCTTTTAGTTTTCGCATAAGTTAATTATAGTACTTAAAATACACCTATAGTATCTTAATTGTATGTTTTATTTTAGAGCTTCTTGGTATACGAGGTCGATAAGTTTTTCGACTTGTTGTTATTGTATAGTATCATAAAATACTCTTATAGTATTTTAAACTTTTATGTTTGGTTCTAGTATTCCTTTGTATATAGAGGTGGTAAGTTTTAGACTTGTTACAACGCCACTATCACTCCCAAACACATGTTGGTCGTATCTCAAATAAATATACTTGATCTGGCTATATTTATCCCAGATATGATTACATAACTATCTAGGTTTGACTGTAGTGTTCAACATCTAAATACTTTTGTTTTGTTCTTATTGTGATACTTGTTCTAGTATATATATATATATATATATATATATATATATATATATATATATATATATATATATATATATATAGAGAGAGAGAGAGAGAGAGAGAGAGAGTGAAGATCAAATAAGAAGGAAAATTTTGGTAGGAAGGTAAGAAGTTTTTTTTCTACATATTTTTTTAGCGAACATACAAAATGAATCATTAGATAATTCAAAGGTAAGATGATTCACAAGAAAAAATTCCCAAAAAAACATCTTCATGATTCATTTTCAAGTAAATTAAGAAAAACTTCACTTTTATGACAATTTTAGTGAATAACAACGAAATCATTGTATAAATGAATCATCGGTGTGTTTTTTTTAGATTTTTTTTGGCGAATCATGTTATTTTTTATTCATCTAGTGATTCATTTCTTTTGTTCGTCACAAAAATATATAGAAAAAAACTTCATACCTTCCTACCAAAAAAAAATTCTTACCGGATCTATATCCTATATATATATATATATATATATATATATATATATATATATATATATATATATATATATGCATGTATGTATACTTTCATAACAATATTGTTACTCCCTCCGTCCAAATATTATTCTCCACAGACAAAAAACACACAGATTAAGAAAATCATTAATTACCATTAACTTTATTTAATAAAATGACAGTTTTGTCCTTACTTTACATTTAGTGTTCCATTAAATGCTTAATTGGTTAAGTAATAATGATGGGGTATTTTGGTAAAAATGTTATTTATTTTTAAAAATGAACTATTATTTTGGGACAAACCAAAAAGGAAAGATGGACTATAATTTTGGGACGGAGGGAGTATATTTTAGAAGTGCACTTTTAGTTAGAGCACTTCGGCCCTGTTGTATTTATAGTTGTATATCTTTTATGGGTTGATATACTTAGTTCACTATAAACAATGCTCTGATACCAATCTGTCACACCCCAAACCGGAACGATAAAATTTTTCAGGGGCGGAGGACGTTTGTATAGTATCACAACAATTGAATAACAGTAATCAAATCAACAAAAACCATTGTATTAAAAACATATTTTACATTGTGTTCAAAATAATACTTATTTAACATTGAACTATCGCAAAAGTTAAGACGTAAGTCTACCATGCTCCGTCTTCGGAACGCCCAAGAGGGTACCTATCTACTAATTTTCCTGAGAATACAAGTGGTTTGAAAAAGTGTCAATATTTAAGTTGGTGAGTTCATAAGTATTTTGTTGGAAAAGATATGTTCTTTGTTGTTAAAAACGTTACTATGTTCTTCCAAAAAATCCTATATTTTCTTAGTAAAATGGAATGTAGTATTAGAACTTTAAAACCAAAAAGTATATGTTCTTTATGTTTGTAATATGTGGTTAAAGGTTCTAATTCATGTAATTGTTATGACCCATACTGTTACCACCTATGATTATTTAGTGTATACAAATTATATATGATAAAAATCAAACGGACAGTCGATTAGGTGAATCTACACTAAGCCCAGAACCAAACAAGGAAAATGAAGTAAGGCGGAAATCACACATTCCAGTGCCTATCGGATCTTCATTATATAGAATCCTAACGTATACATTAAGTGATCACAAACTTTAGTAATAAGAATACTTGATATATGTTATTCTAAACTTCTGTTTGTACCATATCGGTAAATAGTATAAAGTTTTTCTTGTCATGTAACTGCATGTAAATCTAGAACTTATGTACTAGCAAAATAATGTAATATAGTTTTATATTTAAATAAAACCCTTGAATGTATATTTGCTCTGAAATCTGAATATAAGGTTAATAATCAATTAAGATTATTTGATAAAATATTATTCATAGGTATGTCGTTGTTTTCTCTTTGTGAGTTTTTATAATCATACTGACCCAGTCGGCCTAATTACGACGTTTTTCAGGCGTCAGAACGTTAAAGACATTTGTCACCACAAGCCTGTTGTCCTAACTGTAGCTAACAGTTCAGATGTGTGATTGTCAGTCCCAAATAGATCTATACACAAATATGTCGCTCTCCTACAAGAGACTCTGGTTATTAATCAGGACTTTTACTCGTACTTAGATAAGTACACGAAGACGTCTCACAGATTGCTTCAACGTTTTTATGAGTAATATCTGAACACCCATTCTTTTTATCTGATATCTAAAAACCCTTTTTTTTAACTGTTATAGGTACTTTGTAAAATAATAACCTTGTTCCATAAACTATACCTATTATACTTTATAAGTTTGTTTTTCGTGTTATAACTTGAGATTTGTAAAACACTTCATTTGCTACATAAACTATACCTATTATAGTTTATAAGTTTTTTTTTCTGTGTTGGTGTGAAAACCATTACATCTCAACATGTTTTGATAAATCGTTTGTAAAATTCAATAATAACATTAATTTTGCGTATTTAGTAAATTTCACGTTTAACTGTATATTACGGTAAGAAAATAAAATAAACAATTTATATTTTTAAACACAAGATTTCTCGTGTATTACTTGTATTCCCCCCCCCCCCCCCCCCCTCCTAAAACAATTTAAAATTTGAGAAAACGTATGGGTATGAACTCACGTTATGTACGTTTTTGACTAGATATCAACATGAAAGCGGTGACCTTCAGCCTAGAATACGGGAAAGTAATAGTATCCTACAAGTATTTTAACACACGGTTGTGTGTGAATAAGATGTCTTAGCGACACAAGTATTCTATAAACACTAAATAATTAAAGAACACTTACTTAAGCTTGTAACTTGTTTGAAAGAAGAACGGTCTTTTGGAGCTTAAAATAGAGAGGATGGAGGAAATGGGTTCGATACTTTGAGAGAGTTTTGATAGAGATTTTGTTCACTGTAGCATTGAAATAGAAATGTTCACAATGAAGTATCTTAAGTATGAAGGAAGGATAGGCGGTTGCATTGGTAAATGAGTCACATCACATTGGGAAGCTGAATTAGTAAAATATCTACATATTATGGGTGTTTTCGGATGCATTATGTATGTATAAAGAGGGTTTTCGGAGTTAATGCTAAGGTGAAAAGCGTTTTTGGATTCCAACCTCCTAAATGCAAGTGTTTTTGGATCTACTCTATTGAGTTTTCGCCACTAAATGGGCCTTGGGTGGTGTTTTCGTCCAATGCAAAACGAAAACATTAATTTGGAAACAATCTCAACAGTAAACCCCTTTTCCTTTAAATTCCTAAACCGTAAACCCCTAATTCATTAATTATTTTGGATGAAAACTCATTTAATTGTTATATTTATGTTTTAAACCCTTAGTATTTCAACCTATTTTCGTTCATACTACCCTCAATTAGCTTAGGTTTCAATCCATACATATTTGTTAGCTCTTTAAACAAGCCCTAAGGCTAGAGATGATAGAATGCAACAAGGATTGAAATGAAATTTCACTTGTACTTGGTTAGGGTTTAGGCTTTGTTGGGTCTAAAAATTTCGAGTTGTGACAGCATGAGCTTTGGAACCTTGCCTTGAAAGGATTGGAGGTTATTGCCTACACCTCCCGATTTAACGACCTCGCATTCATTTTCCTGGGAATGGTGAACCTGAAATATAAGAAGACCGAAAGGTATGTTTGGGGGTTAGCTTCACCAACTCAAGGTCTGGTTACTGCATCCATAACCACTATCTTTGATAATGCCAAGCATTTGACCTATCAATTAACTAAGCAGTGTATTCGTCAGGGTACCATGACCCCACAAAATGAAATCAACCATATAGGGGTACAAAAAAGAAGTTTCATGGCAATTCAAAGGAGATCTTCAAGCATCGCAAACCTTGTGCAGAACCTGTGGTTGTGTATGTCGCAATCACAAACACTCCCACCCCCATCAAATCCCTACTATGAGAATTTACCCCAGTGCACCAAGTGCAATTTAAACCATGTTGGAAATTGTATGGTCTGCAACATTTGTAACTTGAGTTGTCATACATCTAAGTACTTTAGAAAGGCCCTAAACAACGTAACCTGAACTACTACTGCAGGAGGAAGCCGAAAATCACTTCGAATGCAATCAACCAGGGAATTTCAAGATGGACTTCCCGAAACTAAAGAATCAATATGGCAAAGGAAGAGCATTTATGATAGGTGTTGGATATGCTCACCAGGAACCAACTGTGGTTACTGGTACGTTTCCTATCAACAATAATTATGCTTTCGTATTATTTGATACTAATGCCGATAAAAGCTTTATTTCCTATATGTTTAGAAGCATGATTAACTATAAATCATGCAAACTTAACGAAGGTTACATGGTAGAAGTAACAAACGGCCAATTAGAAAACACCATAGAAACAATCACTACTTTCCTTCTCACCCTAAATAGCCACGTCTTTCACGTCAACCTAATACCTATGACCATCAGAAGTTTCGATGTAATCATAAGAACGGATTGGTTATCACTACATCGAGCAGAGATTTTATGTTACGGAAAGGTTGTTCGACTACCCTTACCCAACAACAAATCTCTCCTGATTTACAGAGATAAATCAGGAAATAATCTAATAATAATCTCTTCCATGAAGGAAAAAAGGTGTTTGCAGAAGAGATGCTTAGCATTCTTGGCCCACATGGTGGATATGCAAGGAAAGCGTAAGGAAATCAAAGATATACCACTTGAATGACTACCCGAAGGTATTTCCAGAGGATCTAACTGGAGTACCACCAGTCAGAAAGATCGAATTCTGAATCGACCTAATGTGGGATGCAACACCAGTGGCAAGATCAAGTTATCATCCGGGTCCATTGAAAATGAAAGAACTTTCCACTCAACTCTAATAAATTCTTGACAAAGGCTTTATCCGGCCAGATTGCACGGGGAGCTATGATATTATTTGTAAAAAGGAAGGATGGATCAATCAGGATGTATATCGACTATCAAGAGTTGAACAAACTCACCATCAAAAAATGATATCCACTCCCGAGGTTCGATGACCTGTTCGATCAGCTATAAGGATCCTCTTACTACTCAAGGATCGATCTAAGATCCGGATACCATCAACTCATAGTGAAAGGAGCATACATTCCAAAGACAGAATTCAGGAATCGATATACTTACTACAAGTTTCGGGTTATTACGTGCGGACTGACCAACACACCAGCCATATTCATTGACCTGATGAATCAAATGTGTAAACCCTACTTGGTTAAATTCGTGATCGTTTTCATCGACGACATACTAAAATATTCACGAACCAAAGAAGAGAACATGGCTAACACTTGTTATTAATTATTAAAGTGTTAAAAAAGGGAGACTTTATGCAAAGTTATGTAAATGTGACTTTTGGATTAACGAAGTGCATTTCCTTGGCCATATGGTCAGTATTAAAGGGATTCATGTCAATCCTACGAAGATCAAAGCAGTTAAGGATTGAAAAGCACCAACGACACCAACCTAAGTATGCGAATTCCTAGGGCTTGTAGGCTATAATCGGAGATTCGTTTAGAATTTCTCCAAAATAACCAAGCCTCTTACCGCTCTAACCCAGAAGGAAAAGAAATCAATTGGGTAGATAGAAAAAGTTTGCCTTCTAGAAATTAAAACAATTGTTGTGCAGTGCACCATTTTTTCTCTTCCAGAGGGAACAAGAGACTTTGTAGTATTCTACAATGCCTCACACCAAGGGCTAGGTTGCATACTAATTCAAAAGAATAAAGCCATTGCATAATCATCCATATAACTTAAGCTAACCGAGGCCATGTACACTACCCACGACTTAGAGTTGGGAGTTGTAGTGTTTTCCTTAAAGATTTGGAGACACTACCTATATGGAACAAAGTGTGTTGTGTTCACCGACCACAAAAGCCTCCAACATATCTTCCACTAGAAGGAGATCATCATGATACACTGAAGGTGGGTCGAATTGCTAAATAACTACGAATGCAAAATTTGTTATCATCCTAGTAAAGAAAATGTCACAGCAGTGGCTTTATGCAGGAAAGAATGAGCAAAAGCATTGTGTGTAAAGGGTCTAACCCTAACAATCCAATCCAATCTCACCACCTAAATTTGAGACACTCAACTGGAAGCGCTCAAACCCGAGAATATCGTAGAAGAAAACTTGCGAAGGATGGACAAACAGTTCGACCTGAAGGCTGATGGAGCACGATATTTCATGAACCAAATTTGGATCCTAAAGTTTGTTGAAGTCAACAATATAGTCTTCAATGAAGCTCATAAGTCAATATATTCGATATATCCTGGGTCAGATACGATGTATCTCGATCTTAAAAAGATTTATTGGTCGCTCAACATGAAGGAAAAGATTGCCACCTATGTTAGTAAATGCTTGAATTGCTCCAAAGTCAAAGTAGAGTACCAGAAGCCATATGGTCTACTACAAAAACCATCAATCGTTGAATGGAAATAGGCACAAATAACCACAGGCTTCATAACTAACTTGCCAAGAACTTCAAGCGGTTATGCTACCATCTGGGTAGTGGTTGACCGTTTGACCAAGTCCGCCCACTTCATAGCCATCAAAGAAACTGACAAGATGGAGAAACTTACTAGGACCTATCTCAAGAAAATATTTAGACTACATGGTGTGGCAATATAAATATTATCTCAAACCAAGATAGCAGATTCACTTCCAGATTTTGGCAATCACCGCATAGGTCCCTAGGAACCAAAAGAGACATGAGTATTGTGTATCATCCGCAGACGTATGCCCAAAGTGAAAGAACGATACAAACTCTGGAACACATGCTCCGCGCTTGTGTGATAGATTTCGGTAATGCATGGGATACTCATGTACCACTAGTTAAGTTTTCATATAACAATAGTTATCACACTTGCATAAAGGCCGCTCTATTTGAGTCATTGCACAAACGTGGATGCTATTCTTAGATATGTTGGGCAGAAGTTGGAGATACTCAAGTGGCTAAAAAACTTGCTAGAGATACTCTACTTTTTGGTCGTGACATCATTCATGAAACAACAGAGAAAATCATTCTGATAAAGGAACAATTAAAGGCCGCACATGGTCTTCAGAAAAGTTATGCTTGCGTGAGACATAAACCATTAGAATTCAAAGTAGGAGATCGTGTCCTACTGAAGGTCACACCATGGAAGGGTGTAATTAGTTTTGGAAAACAAGGTAACCTAAATCCTCGATGCATCGGTCCTTTTGAAATCCTGGAAAGGGTTGGTTCAGTGGCTTACAAGCACAAGTTACATTCAGAACTCATGAAAGTTCATAATTTTAGATTAGGTGTCTAACCCAATAACTGAATTAGTATATACTTGGATTATTGGCAAAGTCCTTTTTGGTTTCCCTCAAAACTAGTAATTGAATAGTATGACTTTTAGATAGAGAGAAATATATATATATATATATATATATATATATATATATATATATATATATATATATAGAGAGAGAGAGAGAGAGAGAGAGAGTGAGTGATTGATTAATTTATTATGTTATTGATAAATTAATTATAAATCAAAATGCACTTATTAATATGTTATGAAAATAACATAATAATTATAGATCATATTATTTAATTAATAATTAATCAGAAATTAATTAGAATTAATTTTGGGATTAATTGGTTAAATTAAAAGTGTAGGGACTATTTGTTTATTTGTTGAAAGTTAAAGCAAGAAGGCTTTAGAACCCCATGGAACGGGGGTCGACGAAAATTGGCTAGAGATCATCTAGAATTTTTGTCCAACGGTGATTAGATAAAATATAAGGCAATTTGATTATTATACTAATTAATGTAGGCCTTATCCCAAAAACCCAAGCTTTGGCCCCAAGTTTTAGTCAGCTATACAACGGGTCTTATACTGTCATTTTTCAGCCACTCCTTCTTCCATAAAGAAAGCCAAAATTATAATCACCTCTATCTTTTCTCTTCAAGTATTCTAGCTACTAGGATTGAATGTGAACCATTAGAGGCGTGACACTTGGGGTGCCGCTTCAAAAAGCTTTGAAGAAAGGATTCTTGATTGTTTTCTACAAAAATAAACCAGGTATCTAATCTTCCTTATGAATTCAGATTTTATAAGGAATATTTTGTGGTTTGATAGTTCATAGTATGTTGCCTTTATGTGAAAGACATAGATCCTCCTTAGGTTGGATGTGCCCTAATCATTTAACTGTTAAATGTTTTTCCGCTTAGAGAATAGTTTTCTAATCTATGTTATTTGTCAGTGGTATAAGAACCTATGGCTATCTTTCAAGCAATTTCACATTGGTGAATTGTCCAAAAAAATTCAAATTTTTTTATCTCACGGTGTGAGCATTGATGCTCACGATATGAGATCTGAGCAGATAAAATTTTCCGTGTTTTTCTGCCTATTCTATCTTCGATGTTTTTATTTGGTAATTATCTAATTCAAATATCTGCCAAATCCAAATTTACTAAATATTTAATGATAAAATAAAAGCCTATAAGCTAAAAGATAAATCTTTGACCTGATTAATTATTTTTATTGATTAATATGATTAATTTTTAAGTCTGTAAATAATTAATTTAAATATTAGTTGATCGTAATAATCAATGTCAACTAGTAATTGGTATATTTAAATTAAATTAATTATTTAATTTTGAAATTTTAATAAACCTAGTATTTTAGAAAAAAAATTTAACATACATCTTATATATATATATATATATATATATATATATATATATATATATATATATATATATATATATATATATATATATATACTCTAATAAATGAAGGTTTTTTTTTCTACATGTCATAATTTCATTCAATTTGCCAAATGTCATTTTATGGTTATTTTGATTTAATTTCTTTTCCACATGTCATTTTATGGATTTTTTTATTTTAATAAATTCCACATAATAACTTGATGTAATAATTACAATAAATGTAGTAATAAATGAATATCAATTTCATTAATGCACTTACCTTCTTATTTCAAAATTCCCAAATTAAAGATCATTAGTTTATTTTGTTTATTTATTTAAATTTAAAAGATAAAAAAAATCAATTTTAATAATTCATTATTTTTCTTATTTTTTTTATAAATCCAAAGTTCTTAAATAGTTAGACCTTTATATTTAATTTTTTTAATTAACTCATGTAATACATGGGCCTTACACCGTGTGTGTGTGTGTGTATATATATATATATATATATATATATATATATATATATATATATATATATATATATATAACATTAAAAGTTAATTACTATATGTATAAGACGAAGTTATTTGAAGCGCTAGTATGTCTCATTCAAAATGTTGAACTATAAGTAGAGTTTACGGAAGTGGCCTATAAAATGACCGCCATTGGGTATCTACTCTTACCCACCGCTCTTGAGAGTCATTAGTAGAACAGATCTGAGAGGACATTAACTTCATTAAAAGTATAATGTTATTAAGTAACTAAACTATTTTATAAAATCTCACTTTTAGTCACTTTAGAAAAAATGTGAGAAGTATGCTAATCCATAAAATATCACATTATAGTTTATACTAGTTAGTGGAGCACATGTGGTTAACCGAGACACAAATAGGGACTATAAAAAGTAATAATGGGCATCGTGAAAATTATCATTGATTGATGGAGCGCCTGTGGTTAACATACGCATTAAAATGAGATGATAAATGACATCGAGAATTACAATCATATTTGTATGGTTATCCACATCTTGTTTGTGATCGTTGGTATCCCAGTCACAAATAGAAGAGCATAATATGAGATTAAACATGTCAATGATAAATTCAATGAATCTCAAGAGATCTAGGAATTTCACAGTTCGAAACTGATAAATTGCTTTTACCTACCTTCATAAATTCACATTAATATTACAATATACCTCTTCTTGGTTGTGAATTTTTATTTTGGATCCTAGCCTTAATTGTTTTATTTTGGGTTAAATATTAAGGATTATTGTCATGTAACTAAAACTATGTTTTCTCTATGGATGTCTACTCCTATTGATGCTTTTGGTCCATCATCGTCTACCCACCACTCGGGTTTCTCCCTACTCTGCATCGTCTCCAAAGTGACATTTGATGGCTCCAACTACAATGATTTGATGCACAACATCATAATGGATCTTTTCTTCGAGGGCAAGGAATATAAACTTGAGGAAAAGCTTGTTGAAGTTGATGAAGCCACTACTACCCCAAAACAACTAGCCTCCTAAAAAAACACTACAATGTGGAAAAAATGTTGCTTGCATCATGGTCTCCATAATCACTCTTGAGTTGCAAATGTTCTATGAGGACTATAAGCCATTTGAGATGAACATTGATCTTGTGGAAAAGTACCACACGAGAGCTCATCAAGAAAAGTTTGAAGTGGTCAAGTCCCTCATGGATTGCAAGATGAAAAAGGGAGAGTTTGTCTGCAAGCACGTGTAGAGAATGCAAAGATAGGTGGTGTGACTTGTTAAGCTCAATGTGCATTTTAACGAGGAGTTGACCATAGACATAGTCTTAAACTCTTTACCAAGCTATTATGATCATTTTATATAAGCTTATTATTTGAACGACACAGTGACCATATTGGCTCAACTCCATAACTTGCTACATAGTGCTGAGTCAGGAATGAAAGGCAAGAGTCAAGCCCCTACTACTAATACTAGTGCTCCCGTTCTTGCAATTGGTAAAGGAAAAGGGAAGAAGTGAAAGGATGCTCCTAAAGCCATCTAGAAGAATAATGCTGAAGTTGGGTCTTCAAGCAATAGGCCAATCGTGAAGCTCAAACTCAAACATTCCAGTTGTTGGTGGCCCCAAAGAGGCCACTTGTTATTATTGCAGTGACAAGGACCATTGGAAGATGAGTTGCCTTAAATACTTGCAGGACATTAAGGATGGCAAGGTGAAGCCATCGTCATTAGGTATATACATTATCCAAACTAATAACTCACCATCTACTCGTTCTTGGGTCCTTGATACAGGATGTGGTTTTCAATTTTGTTCTGCTTTGCATGGGCTAAGAGAAAGTGAAGAGGTGGAGCATGGGAAGATGACTCTGATCATGGGAAATATGTGATTTTCTCTTGTGACCAAGATTGGGACTCATCATCTTATGCTCAGTAGTGATGTTAGTTTAGATTTAATTAATTGTTGCTATTTGTCAGAATTGACATGAAACATTTTTTTCTTTTGATGCATTGTTTAGACAAGGTTTTCGCTACACTTTTAATGATTTGAATGGTTCAATTATAGTTTATAAAAATGGTGTTTTTATATTTCAAGCTTTACCTTGTAATGAAGTGTATGAAATTTTGACTTATGTTGATAGCTTAGGAAATTGTGTGTTTCACATTGATTCGTCTAATGGTTTAGACAATGCATGTTTGTGGCATTGTTGTCTTGGGCACATTAACAACAAACACATTGCCTAAATCCAAAAGGATGGAGTGTTTGAATCATTTAACCTAAGGCCAGATTATGAGTGTGAATCTTTTCTTTTGGAAAAAATTACAAAATCACCTTTTATTGGATCTTGTGAAAGAGGTGAAGGATTGCTGGACCTCATACATACATATGTATATGGGCCCTTCAGATCCGATAGAAGAGATGCCAATCAGTTTTATGTAACATTTATGGATGATTATAGTAGATATGGCTATATTTACTTAATCAAACATAAATCATAAACCTTTGAAAAATTCAAAGATTTTAAACATGAAGAAGAGAATCAAATAGGCAGGAAGATAAAAATGCTATGATCTGATAGATGAGGAGTGTATCTTAGTATCGAGTTCCAATACTACCTCAAGGAATATGGAATAGTTTCACAATTGACTCTTCTAACGGCACCACAACTTAATGGTGTGGTTGAGAGGTGTAATCGAACCTTATTGGACATGGTTCGTTCCATGATGATTTGAGCCACTCTTCCCATTTCCTTCTGAGGGTATGCCTTAGAGACAGTTACCCACATCCTCAATATTGTCCTTACTAAAATGGTTGCCAAAACACCTCGCGAAATGTCGACAAGGAAAGTTCCCCCGTTAGAACATATCAAAGTCTAGGGTTGTGAAACTTTCGTTAGATGAGAGACTCATGACAAGTTAGAATCTAGAAGTGAGATTTATTTTTCATTGGTTACCCACAAAATTCCTTTAGATATTTGTTCTAAAGGACTAGTAAGAACATAGTCTTTGTAGCACAAAGAGGAGTGTTATGCCAGAAAGAGCTCATATGCAAAGAGGAGAGTAGGAGCACAATTGACCTTGATGAGGTTTAAGAGTTAACCAATTAAGGAATCTTAGAAGACAATGTACAAAGGGGAATTAAAAGACGATAAGGTAACTAATTTAATATTACAAACAAAAAAAGAAGTCTCGTATGTGTTTCTTTTTATTTCATTTTATGATAGCAAAGACGACATACATTTATAAATTCCGTAAATCCTTTATATTTCTAAAAAAAAGACATTTTTTTATGACATAGAGTTTTGTATGTCAAAAAATTAGTGTGCATCATAGTGTCAATGAAGGCATATTTGGTAGTAGTGTTTTTAGCTTTGGTATTCATTACATTCGTCCACGCTTACAAGTTTTTTTTGTACGCATAATCAATATAGTCAAGATCAAACCTAATCTTCACACGTCATAGTTCGTATGTCAATGAAGGCATATTTTGTAGTAGTGTTTTTAGCTTTGCTATTCATTACATTCGTCCACGCTTACAAGTTTTTTTGTACTCATTATCAATATGGTCAAGATCAAACCTAATCTTCACACTATTTAGTTATATATCATTAAAATCAACTCCTCAACTTAGGACATCCACATTGCAAGTTAAAGTTAAAGATGGTGAGTATGATTAAATAAATGTTTAAACGTTTAATATATAGAATAAATTATTGATTATTATGATTGAATAAATTAGTGATTATTATGATTGAAGAGATGTTTAATGTGTTGGTGGTAAAAGTAAAGTTGTGTAGATATTGGATGATATGACAATCCACATAATTCTAGAGTTCAATGGATTGTTGATGCAAGAGAATGATATTACATCAAACTCACATCAACAGTAAGGACTCTAATGTTTTCATCTTTCAGATTAATTAAGGCAAGAGAACGAAATTACATCAGAAACAAAACATCGATGTTTTTGAGCAAACAAATGGCACCTAGCAGAATATAATCATAAACTCACACGCATCTTAAACAGATAAATAACTACTTGGAGATCCTTGTAGTAGATGGTCAATCACTTTCCCCAAATTAACAATGGATGAACCAGAAGGAGAGGTACATGCTTTTTCGGCCTTTTTCTTCAAGTCAATTGCATTCTTCCTCATCTCTTTCCCTTTGTCTCCATTCATCAACTCAATGACTAGCTTGGAAACTTCTTCTCTCTTTACATCACTGTCAAGCTCCATGCCAATCTCCCACTTGTTGCAACACGACCAGCAATTGGTTAGTTGGTCAGCAAAAAACGGCCAACAAATCATTGGGACTCCACTGGAAATACTTTCAATTGTGGAATTCCATCCACTATGCGTTAAAAACCCTCCAATTGATGGGTGATTTAGAACTTGTTCTTGTGGGCACCAATTAGCCAACAGCCCTCTACTGCTTATCTCTTCCAAAAACTCTGGTGGAAGCACGGCAGATTTGCCATCCACAAGATCTGGACGTATTATCCATAAGAACGGACAATTGCTCTTTGCAAGTCCCCAACAGAACTCAAGAATATATTGATGTGACATCACTGTTGTGCTACCAAAATTCACATAAATAACCGATGATTTTGGTTTAGATTCTAGCCATTTCAAACAGGTGTTCTCTTCTTTCCAAAGATTTGATTTGATGAACTCTACAGATTCATCACTTTCCTTCTCTAGTAACTTAAACGGACCAACACCATAGCATGGAGGAAAGACTGAAGAAAGCGCATCCAAAAGGTCACTCTCTAGTTCATAAAAGGTGTTGAACATGATGGCAGAAGCTCTTTTTGCTCTCTCTGCTTGTAAACACAAACCTTCAAGCATGTATTCATCACCAGGGCTGGTCTTTCTAACGAATGAAGGCAAGTGTTTTAGACGCATACCAGACATGGTTGGTACACAATCAATCCTGGTATCTAAATGCTCATTTGCTAAAAAACTCGATGCTGTGGAAACAAAACATAAAGAACTTAATTACTTTCAAATAAGCAACTACAGTGTATACTATACAAATTAGTGAAATTAAGTATATTACCTTCACGTGGCACCAAACCTCTCTCCAATAGATTGTTCTGCTCATGAACACACATTAGAGCACCAACACCGCTGGTCCACAGGACTATCTCGGGGATATCAAGTTCTTTGGCTGCATCGAGGGTGAAGCCCATGAATAAGTCTGCAACTATGCAAGTCACCGGTGAAGATGAAGCATTTAGTTTGGTAAGCAGACTTTTAAACGGACCCAGACAAGTTTCATCCATGGACTTCCATAAGATTGGGAAAACTTGGGTTTCATCTGGGTTCTGTGGTGGCGGAAGGCCATCAGGAATGGTCTCGAAGCAGAAGGAAGGGAGGCCATGTAGGGCGTCGGAGCCCTGATATTTGACGAGTCGTTGATGGTTGAACTCGGTGTTAACGAAGGTTATATGAAAGCCTTTGGAATGGAGGATTTTAGCAACTTTTAGCATGGGGTTAATATGGCCTTGTGCTGGGGCTGGAAAACACAAGGCATGTGGTTTCTTTTGTATAGAACCCATGAAGCCTTCTTCCTATTTTTTCTGAATTCAAGATAGCAACTACATATATATAACATCTGGCTTTTTTATATGCAAACAATGAAGACGGAAATGTAAATGTGCTCGTCTGGTTACTCAAATTCTAGATGACATCTTCAATTATTATTTGGAATATTAATTTAAAACTAGGAGCAGGTTTACGGTACCTAATTTGTCTATTTGTTCATTGTCTTCAATTTCTACCGTACTCTAAATTATATTATAAATTAGTAAATAACAACTATACACTTTTTGTCTATTTCATTGGAACTTCTTGATCTCATGTACACGTTACTTTCATGTTACGTATAATTTATCAGAAAGTGGGACCAATAATAAAAATAAACCATGCACGTGTTTACGTTTTTTCTAATATTGCAATTTATCATCTTCAAAACTAAATGGGATTTACTTAAGACAAACGTTTTCAGCGTTTTGATCAAAATAACGTAGTTGATGCTTTTCGCTACTATATATGACATCCTCATTTTGTAACTTTAGCTAGGTTTGGCACACTAACAACCTTCCTTATAAACTACTTATTTTTCATATTTTCGAAGTTTTTAAAAAGATAGGAGTAACTTTTCAATTAGGTTATAGAGCTTTGTTAAAATTCTCTCATATATTAATTACAATGAGCATATTATATACATTTCCGCTTCAATATATTAGTTTATACATCATGATTATATATAATTAATATCTTAGTTTATACATCATGGTTATATATAATTAATATAATTAATATCCAATAGGTGGTTGGATGTATGTTTTCCACTTCAATTCTTGTTCCTTATTTGGTTGTGGACTTAAGACAGATTCATACAATTAACTATCTGTTCGATATTAGATTATATATAATTAGTATAAACTAAATGATTATAGAAGGAACCACTGTGGTTACTATTTTATTATAAGAAATAAGGATTTACTTAAAGAATCTTTTCTTAAATTATAAAGGAACTATTACAATTAACTTCGTGAGTACCAAGAGAATACACCAAGGTTATATAAAACACGGACCTAACAACCAATGGGATGTGTGTCATCCGCCTCATTTCATGTTTCTTGTTTGGATATGGGTGTAGGGTAGATACACACAATCGATTGTTTGTTTACTCCAAGTTTTATATAACTTGTATCCATTTAGTACTCATAGAAATGATTGTAGAGTCATTTTTACTTAACTTTTATCAAAGTAGGAAATATAGGATTTTCTGGAGGAACAGACGAACTTTTCTAAAACAAAACTTACAATTTTCTACAACTTACTAAACTTTCTACAACTTGCATACATCACTAAAATCTTATGAACTCACCGGCTTAATTGCTGATCAACTATTTCAAAATAACTTGTATTCTCAGGTAACTAGTAGACCGGTACTCGCACTGGGAATTCAGAAGATGGAGCAATATAACTTCCAGTCTTGTTTTGTTATTTGCTTATGTATTCTATGTTTTGTGAACACATACTTTGTAAACACTTTCTTTCTGATGAAATGGTTGTTTATTACTTGCTTACTATGATGCATGTCTTCTGATACTAAACATGACATCCTCCACCCCAGAATGTTTCCGCCGTTCCAGTTTTAGGGTGTGACACTCGTGAATTGCAAATGTTCTACGAGAAATACAAGACATTTGAGATGAACATTGACCTTGTGGAAAAGTGCCACAAAAGAGCTCGTCAAGAAAAGTTTGAAGTTGTCAAGTCCCTCATGGCTTGCAATATGAAAGAGGGAAAGTCTGTCTGCAAGCACGTGTAGAGAATGCAAAGATAGTTGGTGTAACTCGTTAAGCTCAATGTGTATTTTAACGAGGAGTTGAGCATAGATATAGCCTTAAACTCTTTGCCAAGCTATTATGATCATTTTATATTAGCTTATTATTTGAACAACACAGTGACCATATTGGCTAAACTCTACAACTTGCTACATACTGCTGAGTCACGAATGAAAGGCAAGAGTCAAGCCTCTACCACTACTACTAGTGCTCATGTTCTTGCTATTAGTAAAGGAAAAGGGAAGAAGAGAAAGGATGCTCCTAAAGCTAACTAGAAGAATAAGGCCTAAGTTGGGTCTTCAAGCAATAGGCCAATCGCGAAGCTCAAACTCAAACATTCCAGTTGTTAGTGGTGTTGGATTAGTGTCTAAGGTTGTAACTATATTTGGTAAGTACTTGACCCGGTTGTGCATGGTCCTTTTGGGTTGCCTTCACCATAGCAACTTGACAGGATGATTTGTTAAGAGAGAAGAGATATTATTGTTAATATATTATGAGAATAATATATTAAAGGATTAATAATGTTATTTGATTGATATAAGTCATTTATTAATTAAGAATTAATTTGGTGACTTAAGGAGGTTAATTGAATAAATGGGCGTAAACTGTCAAATGTGTGATAGTTGTGTTTTGGGCTATGTATCCTTATGGATATAAGGGTGGACAAAATTTAGGGTTTGGGAACCTTAAAATCGTCCAAGCCTAATATCTAGGAGGATCTTGGATTGCTTAGGGCCTAAGTTATTCAATTAGGGTTAAAGATGAAACCCTAGTAGCTCATAGTATAAATAGACCCCTAAGGGGAGGGAAATCTCCACTCATTCAAGGCAAGAAACCCTAGGGCCGATTTCCCACTCTTTCCTCTCTCTCAAGATCATCCTTTTTCTAGTTGGTGTTTGTAAGCCATTAGAGGAGTGACAATTGTGACTCTAAGCTCCAAGAAGAAGAAGTATCAAGCAAGTAATCCAAGGTATTGTTCTAGATCCAATTTCATATGATTTTATTCAATTGTTTACATTAGATCTAGTATTGTAAGTCTTGGATTCAATGCATGTTCAATTAGAGAAACCTAGATCCAAGCATTAGGGTTTGCATGCGCCCATAGGAAAGTTCATATGGCTCAAACCCATCAGTGGTATTAGAGCTTTGATTGATTTCTATTGAATTGATTCATTGGTCGATTGCTTGTTGCTTGAAAAATTCGATTTTTGTGCTTCTGCCTGATGAACTCGGCGAGTGGCTCCAACTTGGTGAGTCCATAAGAGGAACTCGGCGAGTTCGAGCGTCAGAAGGAGCTAGTTCCGGGATTTCTTGCTATTTTACTTGAGGAAACTTGCCCTAACTGTTTTGGGTCATTAAAATCCGATTTTATACATACATATGTGTGTGTATATATATATATATATATATATATATATATATTATATATATATATATATATATATATATATATATATAAGTATATTCTTGACTAAACAAAAGATATTTATCAATTAGTTGAATAATAATTTCCTTATATGATAATAATTTCCTTATATGATAATATTGAATAAGATCATATTGAGATAATCTAATTGTTCATTTACATTATTTGCTATTTGATCCTTATGGTTTTGAAAGGTTTAAAACTTATCCTCAAGTTTTGAAATTTAAGTTTTGTGATTAAAAGTTTAATTTGAATAATTTAAATTTCAAACCCTAGAATTTTACAAATTTAAAATTCAACACTATACTAATATTATATATATATATATATATATATATATATATATATATATATATATATATATATGAGTTAAAATATGCTAGTCTTACCATTAGTAGGTCTCATTCACGAAGTCAGTCTATAAGGTGGGTATAAGGTTGCTGCCTATAAAATGACGCTTAATAGGTGTACACTCACACCCACTGCTTGCTTAACTGGTGGAGAGTCATTAGCCGAACGGGTAGGATAGGGCAAACCTCTCCTCATTAATAAGTATAATGGAACTATATAAAGTAACTAAACGTGTTTTATAAAATTTCCAATCTTAGTTACTTTCGAAAAAATGAATTGATTTAATCCCATGAAATTAGACTTTGCACCCTTGCTAAGAAGTTAGTGGAGCGTGTGTGGTTAACCGGTACACTAATTGGTTCTAAGCAAAGGTGGCAAAGGGTGATTCATTGTTTGTCACAGTTCGATGGAGCGTGTGTGGTTTACCGGCACATCGAATAGGTGATTGTAACAATGAAGAAACCGCGTAGATTTGCATGGTTATTCACACCCGCTTTGTGATCCTCGGTATCCCATTCACAAACTAGAGGGGCATAACGAGATCTAAACATGCCATTGAAAGGTTTCAATAAATCTCAAAGTAATCTAGGAATTCTCAATACATGTAAAACTTAAAGCTTATGTTTTTCATGGTGAAGAATTAGTGAATCGTCATTCACTTACCTCAAAATTATTTGCATATTGGATTACGGTATCCCTTTTCTAATGTGTAGATAATGTTGTTGGGTCCTAGCCCTAATTTTTCATTTGGGTGTTTATTAGGGACTTAAATCTAATCAACTTTGTACCTTTCTATTCACTACTAGAAAAAAGGCCTTTTATGACGCTCATTGCGCGTCGTAAAACGCTCAGGCGACGCGCAAATGCGCGTCAAGGAAGGCCCTGTCATAATGAGAGACGACGCCCATTTACGATGCGCATTTATGACACACAATGTGTATCATTAAAGCCGTTGTCAAGAAAGGTTATGTCATAAATGAAGATGACACACATTTTTGCGTATCGTAATTTTAAGTTTTTTTTTTAAAAAAAAAATTATTTATAGATTTACTAATTTTCAAATTAAATTTGCATTTCATGTCTCATAATAGAAAATAAAATACCGTATACAAAAATACAATACATTGCACAAAAGTTAATGTCATACAAAAATACAATACATTGGTATCAAGAGGATCTAATTGTACATTGCTATTAAGAGGTTTTCCTTAACTATATAACCTATTTATATAACCTATTTGCATACGTATGTGTAGTTCCAAGCAAAGTTCCTGGGGCTATCTTCTCTTCTTTTTCCTCTAGCACCTTTACCAAATCAAACAACATAAATGATAAAAGTAAAACCACTGGATATATTATTTAAATGTATATAAAAACATTTGTATTATATATATATATATATATATATATATATATATATATATATATATATATATATATATATATATATATATATATATAAGCATGAAAAGAAAAAGCTACCTGATATAGAGGTTTCTCGGGTTCCTTCCTTTGTTGTTGCTGTTTGCGGAGGTCAATAACATCTGGAGTTTCAACACCAGTTGGGGTTAGGGTACGGAGGAGAAATAAAAAAGAAAAAATGAATCAGTTTTTTAAACACATTTTATTATTACAATAATAATGATAATAAAAAGGTGGTTAAAAAAGAAATAGAAAATAAGACCTTGAAAGGATGAATAACTAATTCTTGGCTACATTTTAGTATTGGACGTTGCCATATATTAAATTCTCAAAGCTCTGTTTTAATTTGTTTTCTAAATTGCATGAAACATTGAAACCCATGTTAAGCCTTTATATCATATAAAAAGTAAATAACATATTGTAGTTGAAACCATGGTTGTCAAAATCGCGATCCTGATCGTAGGATCGTACGATCCTACGATCCTAGGTGTGAAAAACGATCCGGATCGTAAAAGAATCGTATTTGGGGTAGGATCGCAGGTAGGATCGTAAGATCGTAGGTAGGATCGTAGGATCGAGATCCGATCCGATCCTACCTTCCTTTGTTTTTTTTTTCTTTTTTTTTTGCAAATGAATATTTGTTACCACTTTATATCTTTTACCCTTTACCAATCTATCATTTATCATTTTTTATTGTGACTTATGACTAATATTTTGAAGTTCTTATAATTTTTGAACGAAAAATTAAATGTTTGAAATATTTTTCATGATTAAATATTATAAATTAAAATTATATTATATTTTGTGGGATCTTAGGATCTCGATCCCGATCTTACGATCCCGATCTTGCAAACCCAAAAACGATCCTAGGTAAGATCCCGATCTTGACAACCTTGGTTGAAACCCATGAAAAATGCTAATTCTTGAAAATTCATTACTGCAAACCTGTTTAGACTGACCATTACAACCACCTATAATGCTCCACACAGCTCCAAAAGGTTGCAGCAAGCTCCACACAACTCCAAAAGCATGGGAAAAAATTTGAGACCAACAAACACAACAACTAAGCAAAACACAGAGCAGGGGTAAAATGGTCAAAAAGGTAGAAAACACTTCAAAGTTCAAATAGCAACCATAGCAGGTTAATGATGTAGCTATAAAATTAGCAATTAGATACCTAAGAAAGAAATCACAATTTTCCCCAAGTTTCCTCTGTTCCAACAATTAATAAAATCAATAATTCACAAATTAGGTCAATGATGTAGCTAATCTTTTATACTCACAAGAGAATAAGGCAATAAGTGATGCAATCGATTTCTGCATGACAGAGTCAGAAAGAAGACTGGGTGTGTTGTTGTTCTTATAACATGCCTTGCTTCAGAACCCACACCATGTACTATCTCTGGTTCACTTTCCTGCAATATAAATCCAACATGAACAGATTATCAATAACAACTGATGATATATAAGAATTTTATGAATGATATATAAGAAAAGTTATGATAAGGGAAAAGGAACTTGCACTCACTCTTTCATCATCATGTTCTACCTTGTCGCATCTCAAGCATCTCTATCCCGAGCCAGTCAACTGAACTAGATGAATAATTCAAGCCGGTAACAACTCTGGAACTACCAACTCCACCATGTCCAAGGTTGGTAGAAGCCATTTAACACCTGATGAATAGCACAAAGGTGGCAACGACTGTTTCTTTAGTAACTTCCAGCAAGTTTTTTTATGAATGTCAACCAAGGGTATAATGGACCAAACTCGAAATAAGTTTATATTTATCCCTGACATGACGTTGAAGTTTTCAACCTCGAGTGTCAATACCAAGCATATCCCTGGAACTTTGTGTTGTTGGATCGATGTATATCAGGAGCTGTAAAATCAAAAATCAGAAACATTAAATATGAGTAAATGCAAATTGTAACTTACCAATAGACATTAAATATGAGTAAATCAAAAATCAAGAACATCATCAACCAATAGTTTGATACCAATAAATTCATCACGATTAGCAAGGCTTCTAGCAAGGTTAATTGCTCATTCACTATAATATATTCTAGTGAGATCAGAGAACCTATTTATACTAACATCAAAAGTAATAAAGAATGATTTATCAATTATCATCATACCAAAAGGAGGAATAAGTGTTATTATGTATAATACTATACCCATTTTTAGCAAGCTCTTGAAGAAGTAGCACATTGCCTGTTCCAACATCAAGAACACTCCATCCTGCTAAATCTTTATCCTCTTGACTAACAGACTCAGAGTCATCATTTTTATGTTGAATTTGTAAATGTATTTGTGAAATGTCAGCACATAGTCCTTTTTTCCATAAAGCAACCATTTCCATGACATCTGCCCCAAACCTTTAGAAAGAATTTAAAGTCATACAAAAAAGCATCTTTTCAAAGAAGGTATATGTCATAGTCAATTAGATATGCATACCAAACTTCACCAGCATCCCCATGTTCACGAAAATTTGTCAATTTATCTACATATGTTGCATCCCAGTAACTTTAATACCCCAAATGATTACCTCGGTTAAAGCTTTAATTTACTAAATCTTCAATTGGAACTGAAGAAGCTTAGGGCACTACCCTTGCTGCTGTAATTGATGATTGGGACCCATTTTACCTAGCACTAACAGATCACAGATGTGACCATTATTGCAACTAAATGAGCTTCAATTCCTTTCCATATCTTCAATTCCAACTCTCAAACGCTAAATGATAATTTTCTCCGGCACTAGCAACTTCTGGGTAAGATTGACAAGTTGATTTAGTTGATGAAGAATCTTGATCTTGAAACTGAATTTGAACTAAACAACACATGGGTGTCTTCAAAGTCAAGATCAAGAACTAAAGACGATGGAATTTTCTAAAAAAGAAAAACATTAAGAACAAGAACAAAGGCAAAAGGATTGGATGTTTAAGAATCATAGCCCTAATTTGTTTACTAATCATAGATAAAAATGCCCAGATTGGGAAGGAAAATAAACATGCAGGTTCCAAAAATCAAGAAACCCGAACAGTTTATGAAGATCTTATAAAATCAAAGAGCTAAATCCACATAAATTCTAACACTGAAAGAAGAACAAGAAAGGGGTTCGAAAGATTATAAATGAAAAAACATGAAATAAGAAATTATACTCTATGGAGGAGAGAGTTACCTAAAGTCGCAGGAGAAGAAGTGTTTGCACAATCAGAGTAGTTTTAGGGTTTCCTTCGGTTACTCCCTTCACGGCTCCGACAATCTCTATCTATGGAGGAGAGAGATGAGAGAAAACCTGGCAGAGGGGGAGAGACGAGAAGGTGGATGCATCGATTACGGAGAAAACAAACTCAGAGAGTGGAGTGAAGTTGGATTTAGGAGAAGTTCACATGTACGATGGATACCGGGGACGAAAAATGGTAGAGCAGTAGTTACAGCATTTGCAGCTCGGAATGTTACTTGACTTTGTTCTGCTTTCTTCAGTAAATAGAACAAACAATTCCAACAAGCTAAGATTGTGCCTTCTACTTCAAAAAGAGAAAGCTTTCCAAAACCAGAATCCAATGATGGAGAAGATGCAGTAGATGCAGGCGTTGTTGTGGTGCGATGTTGGAATGGTGGAGTCTGAGAGAAAACACAAATTGTGATGGGTAGCTATCGTTGTTGGTGATGTTCGATTCATCAGAAGCCCTAGTTCTTCGCTCAATTGTCTATTTTGTGAAAGAAGACATTACCATTGCAAATGCGTTATGTTTGATTAGGGTTTACACAGAGAAGGAAGTGAAAGTCGATCGTAGAGGAAGGGGTTTGCCGAGAGAAGGAAGGGAGAGAATGAAATCGATCTGGCGGGTGTAGAGAGTACAAAAGAAGAGGATGGCGGGTGTTCAAAATTTTGGGGGATTTCATTTCCCCACTTACCTATCAATGAGTCCCGCCCAGAAACACGCATTTAGTAAAAATTATAAAGTGACATTTGTAGAGGACACTCTTTTTATGAGAGGTGCCCTCTGTGTTTTTTTATTGGACATTAACTTTAAGGCGCGCTAAAATGCGTGTCCACTATCCTTCAAATTTTGGAAGGCTAACATTATTTTTAAGGGCACACACAAATGCATATCGTAAATCAGCGAGTGTCATTGTTTGCGCGTCATCAAAGGGTATTTTTCTTGTAGTGATTTGTAGATATCTAACGCAAACAACGTTGCTGCTAGCTCATTCACTCTAATGAGCCTTTATCAAAAGGTGACTTTCGATGGATCGAAATTTAGCGAGTGGATAAGGTACATTCGCACAATCGCACGTTATGAGGACAAAGAGTATGTTCTCGATGAGAAGCTCGAGAAGATCAATCCGGAAACTGCTGCTCCCGGAGAAATGGCTGTCTTTGAGACCCATGAACGTGATGTAACGAAAGTTCATTGCATCATGATAGCCACAATAAACTTCGAATTCCAAAAGTCCTATGAGGACATGTATCCTTATGAGATGCATCTAGACTTGATGGAGCGATACCACCAAAGTGAGAGGCAAGAGCGCTATGAGATCATAACGAATATGATCACCGCTAAAATGGGAAGTGGTGAGTCTCTAACCGTGCACTTGCAAAAGATGCGAAGGTATGTCGATCGTCTTCGCAAGTTGAATGTCAACTTTGGGGAAGATTTGGCTATCGACATTGTTCTCCACTCCTTTCCCTCATGCTACAACCAATTTATGATGACCTACCACATGAACAAAGAAGAGGTCACCCTAAGCAAACTCCAAGGGCTCCTAAGGACTGCTGAGAGCAACCTTAAGTACAAGTCTGTTGCACCAACTCCCAATCCAACCGCTGCTCCTGTTTTGGCTATTGGGCAGGGAAGGAGCAAGAAGAGGAAGGCTTCATCGAAGAACCACCGCAAGGGAAAGTCCCAAGATGGTTCCTCTTCTAGTGGGACCAAGGTTAATCCTGCTAAGCCCAACCCAAACCCAAAGGAGGTAGAGTGCCATCATTGCCACAAAATAGGGCATTGGAAGAGAAGTTGCCCCGAATATCTGCAAGCCATCAAGGATGGAAAGATCAAGCCATCTTTCGCAGGTATTTACATAATTAAATCTAATGATTCATCTCATGCTATTTCTTGGGTTCTTGATACAGGGTGTGGTTACCACATTTGTTCTGATTTGCAAGGACTAGGAAGAAATAGGGATGTGGAGCTTGGAAGAATAAATCTAATCATGGGAAACAGAAGATTGTCGCCTGTGACCAAGAATGGAGTGTATTCTTTAGTGCTTAGTAATGGATTGAATTTAGATTTAAATAATTGTTGCTACTCGCCATATATAGCTAGAAACATCATTTCTTTTCATGGTTTATTTAAACAAGCATTTAGATATTCGTTTAATAATGAGAATGGTTCGATTTATGCTTATCTAAATGGTGTTTTATATTTTGAAGCAATGCCTTGTAATGGAATTTATGAAACTGTTATGGTTGTAGATAACCTAGGAAATTGTAACGCCTGTGTTTCCGGGCTTGCCATTTTTAGCAATGTAATAGTCTAGGTTAACCTCTGTAACCCGTTTTGAAATATTAAAGATTGTATTATTTGAGTATTATGTGTTTTGTGCTTAATTATGTGGTTTGATTAATTAAGAATAAAAATAAGCGTCAAAATTTAAGTGTAAAATAAACTTAATATCTTTGAATAATGTTGTAGTAGTTGAAACGAGGTTTCCGAATATATATATAGAACGCCCAAATCTGAGTTCGTATGAGGAAGTTATGATCTATCGAAGTTTCGGCTTTGCGGTGTGCAGCCCGAAATACTTGATTTGATATCGAGCATTTTTTACCTGAAGCAATCTAAACGAGGATCGAAGGTCTCGTTGTTGGTATCGAAGCGATAAAAAGTTAGGCGAGAACGGACGTCAAACGAAGAAGTTATGAATTTATAACGAAGTTTTTCTGTCGCGGCCTATTAAAAATAAATAATAAAAAGAAAGTCGAAATTAGCCGACGGAGTCTAAACGAAAGTTGTAGAGCGTGGTCTCACCTTCGCGTGGATATAAATAACATCGAAAACGGAGTTCGTATGAAGAAGATATGAATTTCCGAAGTTTATTTAATATTTTGTATTTAAATTTAATTGGAAATTCGGAAGCATTATCCGAGGACGAGTCACCGATCTGATCCAAGGTACGCCCCGCGTACTCCGAAGTGTCGACATTCGCAGAAAGTGGCTTCAGATGATGAACGCCATGACGCATTCGGACCAGTACGCCCCGCGTACTCCGAGGCCCCAGCCTCCTATAAATAGGATCCGAAGGCAGCCGAGTCTTTTGTTCATTTTCTCTCTTCTCTCTCCCGTTTTGCATCGTTTTGCGTGCCAGAAATACCCCGAAGCCCCGGTATCATACTCAAGCCCCGAGGCATGTCCCGAGATCCCGAAGATCCCGAGAAGTACGGTTGCCGAGCCGAAGCTCTGCCCGCGAGAAGTTCGATTTTTGAAGAGATCTTCCAGATCTGCTGAGGATTACTACTTTTGCAAGTCGTAGTGCTGTCTGATCATCTTCTGATCAAGTGAGTGTATACTACCTTTCATAAACACGATAATAATACAAGTTTGGTTCGAGTGTATTAAGTATATTGTTGTTTATAGGTGTGAGTGTGTAGTTACCTTCTTCTAACACATAAATATTAAGTATTTTCTATAAAATACGTGCTATGTGTATAGTATATTGTTGTTTATATGTGTGAATGTGTATTCACTCTCTTCTGTCTCATAGATATGATTTATTCTCTATGAGATATGTGTTATGTGTGTGTGTGCCTCATCTGTTATGTGGATTATGTGTTGATTAAAGCATGATATACAGGTTTTCAAAACAATGTATAAAAATGTATATTTTATCTACTAATATGTTGGGTAGAGCATGGGTAGATAGTTGGTGTGTAATAAACAGATGAGAGGCCTCGTTGTTGTTTGATTTAGTCATCTAGCGGAGTTTAGATGACGACCACGGGCTATTCTAGACAGTCTTGTGGAAACATTAGCAGGTTCGCCACCTGTAGGTGTTAATGAACTTGGGTGTTCATTTGGTGTACTCCATCCCCCTCATGGTTGCCTTATTTGACTTATATTGCTGAGGTAGCCCCGAAGCATGTGTTGTCGCCCCGATGAAATATTCTTAGACTAGGTCCCTTGTGTTAGTTGTTTTAGGGACATAAAGTGAGAATAACGGGAATGGGTAATTGGGTTATTATTGGTTGGTGAAAATTAAATATGATTATTTATTGTGGGTTGAAAACCCTATATGCTCACCAGGCTCCCAAGCCTGACCCGCTCAGTTTTATTTGTATTACAGGAAGTGGCGCGAGGGCATAAGATGGATGAACCATCAATTGTTTTGTTTACAAGTCTGTATATGCATATATTTGTTGAATGACTTGTAATGTTATCGTTTATGCTTATTGGTCTGTATCGGAACATGACACCCCGAGTTTTGATTACATAATGAAAAAATACATTTCTTTTATGAAATGCTTTGGTAAACATTGTTTTATCATCTTTTGTTTTTGGGAACAAATTCCGCAACTCTTTCAAATCAAAAGGATTTACTCTGAAAATATTTTAAAAGCATAAATGAAAATCGATCTTTTCTGGCCGAGATTTTGGGGATGTCACAAAAATGATGTGTTGTGTATGGATTCTTACAACAATATGGATAAAGCATCTTTGTTGCACTGTCGTCTTGGACATGTCAACAAGAAGCGCATAGCCCAACTCTAAAAGGATGGAGTGTTGGAGTCATTCGACCTTAGGGAAGATGACACGTGCGAATCTTGTTTACTTGGAAAGATGACCACGTATGACAACCAAGTTTAGAATTTGGTTGACAATGTGCCCGGACGTAAGACGGTTGGCTGCAAATGGATCTTCAAGAAGGAGACCGACGTGGATGGGAATGTACACACGTATAAGGCGCAATTGGTGGCGAAGGGCTTTACTCAAACTCCCGAAGTTGACTATGATAAGACCTTCTCACCAGTTGCTAAGATAAAGTCTATTAGGGTGATGCTAGCCATTGCCGCATTTCATGATTATGAGATATGGCAGATGGATGTCAAGACCGCTTTCCTTAATGGGAAGCTGGCTGAGGATGTTTACATGGCTCAGCCAGAGGTTTTTGTCGATCCGAAGCATCCCAATAGAGTGTGCAAGCTTGAGAAGTCCATTTATGGACTTACGCAAGCGTCTCGCAGATGGAATCTTTGCTTCGATGAGAAAGTCAAAGAGTTTGGATTTGTATGAAGTGAAGATGAATCATGTGTATATGTCAAGGCCAGTAGGAGTATAGTTAGCTTTCTCGTTTTGTATGTCGATGACATACTTCTCATAGGAAACAACATCCCGACTCTGCAGGAGGTTAAGTCCTGGCTCGGGAAGTGCTTCGTTATGAAGGACCTCGGAGAGGCTTCCTATATTTGGGGAATAAGGATAGTGAGAGAAAGAAGTAAGAGACTAATAGGACTTAGTCAGAATACTTACTTGGATAAAGTACTAAAACGTTTTAGTATGGAGAACTCGAAGAAGGTAGAACTACCGATACAGAGTAATGCCAAATTGAATAAGACTCAAAGTTCGAGTACCGAAGCCGAGATAGCTGAGATGAGTCGAGTACCCTACGCTCCCGCAGTTGGCTCAATCATGTATGCTATGACTTGTACTCACCCTGATGTGGCATTTGCTTTGAGCATGATCAGTAGATATCAAGGGAACCCTGGCAGAGCTCATTGGATTGTGATCAAGAATATACTTAAGTACCTTCGGAGGACCAAAGAATGGTTCTTAGTCCTCAGAGGGAGTGATGACTTAAAGGTGCGAGGGTATAGTGACGCCAACTTTCAGACCGACAAGGACAACTACCATTTGCAGTCGGGCTGGGTCTTTACCCTTAATGGAGGAGCAGTGACTTGGAAAAGTTCCAAACAAGAGACCGTAGCTGATTCAACGTGCGAATCATAGTACATTGCAGCGAGCGAAGCGTTAAAGGAGGCGATGTGGTTGAAGAACTTCATTGGTGACCTTGGAGTTGTGCATGCTATAAAGGAGCCTATGGAAATTTTCTGTGATAATGAGGGAGCGGTTGCCTTGACCAAGGAACCGAGGGATCATGGTAGATCTCGGCATATTGACAAAAAATATCACTTTATTAGACATCGAGTAGAATAAGGACACCTCGTAGTGAAGAGGGTATCGTCAGAGGATAACCCAGCTGATCCACTTACGAAGGGACTGAGTAGGGTTATGCATTTGCAGCACGCTAGGAGCATTAGGCTGAAAGACGATATTAGTTTAGATTAGATAGTTTTGAAACATGTAATAGATAAATGTAATTGACATTTGATGATTAAATAAAAGAGTATTATTTATGAGTAAAGCTATTGTCTTATGTTAATTGTTTAACTATTGTTTCACTTTGCATGTTTTGACTTCCTGAATAATTGAGTTATTATGAAATAATCGAATTATTCGAATGGTCCACAATCGTTCATATGTTGGAAGTAGGTATGAATGAAGATTGTCATGAATTGGTGTGTAGATTGTCTAAAAGGGTATTATACATAGCAAAGGTTTGCTACAACGTTCATGAGTGCTTATGAACAAGTTTTGAGCATTGGAATACACCCGCGCTAGCTGGAATCACTTTATGGAATGTGACACAAGTGATCGGAAGACAATAATATCATATGGTCTTAAAACCAAGATATATGGTTTATTGTTTATTAATTGGTTGTGCATTGACAATGCGAAACCGCATCAGTAAATTGATGTCATAAAACGCATTGTTGTGTATAGTTGATTAGTAAATAATAAATGCATATAAGTCGAAGTTTATCTGTTACTTTTATCCTAAGAGAATAAAAGCGATATCACGGCTGCTCGATGATTTGATTTGACTTATGTGTCGGGCCCGGTCAGGACTAAATTGATGTGTTCAATTAAGTTCTATATCAAATGAATCTGAGATCGAGAAGCCAATTGTTGGACAATAAGTTCCATGAGATTGTCTGCAAAATATCTAAACATAGGACTGTACGATCCCTTATCTAAAGGATAGGAGACTGATAAGATCAGGGTTGACAGCGTCTTTAAGAGCTACGATTGCTAATCCGGTTTGTGTTTGCATATATAGTTACTAGACTTATCCAAGTGGGAGACTATTGGATTAGTGTCTAAGGTTGTAACTATATTTGGTAAGTACTTGACCCGGTTGTGCATTGTCCTTTTGGGTTGCCTTCGCCATAGCAACTTGACAAGATGATTTGTTAAGAGAGAAGAGACATTATTGTTAGTATATTATGAGAATAATATATTAAAGGATTAATAATGTTATTTGATTAATATAAGTCATATATTAATTAAGAATTAATTTGGTGACTTAAAGAGGTTAATTGAATAAATGGGCGTAAACTGTCAAATGTGTGATAGTTGTGTTTTGGGCTTTGTATCCTTATGGATATAAGGGTGTGACTTGTGTTGATAACTTAGGAAACAGTGTGTTTCACATTGATTCGTCTAATGGTTTAGACAATGCATGCTTGTGGCATTGCTGTCTTGGGCACATTAACAACAAACACATCGCCCAACTCCAAAAGAATGGAGTGTTAGAGTCATTTAACCTAAGGCCCGATTATGAGTGTGAATCTTGTCTTTTGGAAAAAAATTACATAATCACCTTTTATTGGATCTTGTGAAAGAGGTGAAGGATTGTTGGATCTCATACATACAGATGTATTGGGGGCCCTTCAGATCCAACAAAATAGATGCCAATTGGTTTTATATAACATTAACGGATGATTATAATAGATATGACTATATTTACTTAATCAAACATAAATCATAAACCATTGAAAATTCAAAGAGTTTAAACATGAAGTCGAGAATCAAATAGACAGGAAGATAAAAATGCTCTCATCTGATAAAGGAGGAGTGTATCTTAGTATCGAGTTCCACGACTACCTCAAGGAATGTGGAATAGTTTCACAATTGACTCCTCATATGACACCACAACTTAATGGTGTGGTTGAGAGGTGCAATCGAACCTTATTGGACATGGTTCGTTCCATGATGATTTGAGCCACTCTTCTCATTTCCTTCTGGGGGTATGCCTTAGAGACGGTTGACCACATCCTCAATATTGTCCCTACAAAAATGGTTGTCAAAACACCTCACAAAATGTCGACAATGAAAGTTCCCTCGTTAGAACATATCAAAGTCTAGGGTTGTGAAGCTTTCGTTAGATGAGAGACTAATGACAAGTTAGAATCTAGAAGTGAGATTTATTTTTCATTGGTTTCCTACAAAATTCCTTTAGATATTTGTTCTAAAGGACTAGTAAGAACCTGGTCTTTGTAGCACAAAGAGGAGTGTTTCGGGAGAAAGAGCTCATATGCAAAGAGGACAGTGGGGGCACAATTGACCTTGAAGAGATTCAAGAGTTAACCAATTAAGAAACCTTAGAATACATTGTAAAAAGGGGAATTAAAATATGACATGGTAATTAATTTAATATTACAGACAAAAAAAAAAGTCTCGCATGTGTTTCTTTTTATTTCATTTTATGATAGCAAAGATGACTTACATTTATACATGTCGTAAATCCTTTAAATTTCTAAAAATAAGACATTTATTTATGACATAGAGTTTTACATGTCAAAAAATCAGTGTGCGTCATAGTTCGTACGTCATTGAAGGCACATTTCTAGTAGTGTCTTTAGCTTTGTTGTTCATTACATTCGTCCACGCTTCCAAGTTTTTTTGTACGCATATTCAATATGGTCAAGATCAAACCTAATCTTGACACTATTTAGTTATACATCTTTAAAATCAACTCCTCAACTTAGGACATCCACATTGCAAGTTGAAGATGGTTAGTAGGATTAAACAAACGTTTAAACGTTCAATATATAGAAGAAATTATTGATTATTATGATTGAATAAATTAGTGATTATTATGATTGAAGAGATGTTTAATGTGTTGGTGGTAAAAGTAAAGTTGTGTAGATATTAGATGATATGACAATCCACATAAGTCTAGAGTTCAATGGATTGTTGATGCAAGAGAATCGTATTACATCAAACTCACATCAACAGTAAGGACTCTAATGTTTTCATCTTTCAGATTAATTAAGGCAAGAGAACGAAATTACATCAGCAACAAATCATCAATGTTTTTGAGCAAACAAATGGCACATAGCAGAAGATAATCATAAACTCACATGCATCTTAAACAGATAAATAACTATTTGGAGATCCTTGTAGTAGATGGTCAATCACTTTCCCCAAATTAACAATGGATGAACCAAAAGGAAAGGTACATGCTTTTTCGGCCTTTTCCTTCAAGTCGATTGCATTCTTCCTCATCTCTTTCCCTTTGTCTCCATTCATCAACTCAATGACTAGCTTGGAAACTTCTTCTCTCTTTACATCAATGTCAAGCTCCATGCCGATCTCCCACTTGTTGCAACACGACCAGCAATTGGTTAGTTGGTCAGCAAAAAACGGCCAACAAATCATTGGGACTCCACTGGAAATACTTTCAATTGTGGAATTCCATCCACTATGCGTTAAAAACCCTCCAATTGATGGGTGGTTTAGAACTTGTTCTTGTGGGCACCAACTAGCCAACAGCCCTCTACTGCTTATCTCTTCCAAAAACTCTGGTGGAAGCACGGCAGATTTGCCATCCACAAGATCTGGACGTATTATCCATAAGAACGGACAATTGCTCTTTGCAAGTCCCCAACAGAACTCAAGAATATATTGATGTGACATCACTGTTGTGCTACCAAAATTCACATAAATAACCGATGATTTTGGTTTAGATTCTAGCCATTTCAAACAGGTGTTCTCTTCTTTCCAAAGATTTGATTTGATGAACTCTACAGATTCATCACTTTCCTTCTCTAGTAACTTAAACGGACCAACACCATAGCATGGAGGAAAGACTGAAGAAAGCGCATCCAAAAGGTCACTCTCTAGTTCATAAAAGGTGTTGAACATGATGGCAGAAGCTCTTTTTGCTCTCTCTGCTTGTAAACACAAACCTTCAAGCATGTATTCATCACCAGGGCTGGTCTTTCTAACGAATGAAGGCAAGTGTTTTAGACGCATACCAGACATGGTTGGTACACAATCAATCCTGGTATCTAAATGCTCATTTGCTAAAAAACTCGATGCTGTGGAAACAAAACATAAAGAACTTAATTACTTTCAAATAAGCAACTACAGTGTATACGTACATGAATGTATACAAATTAGTGAAATTAAGTATATATGTTACCTTCACGTGGCACCAAACCTCTCTCCAATAGATTGTGCTGCTCATGAACACACATTAGAGCACCAACACCGCTGGTCCACATGACTATCTCGGGGATATCAAGTTCTTTGGCTGCATCGAGGGTGAAGCCCATGAATAAGTCTGCAACTATGCAAGTCACCGGTGAAGATGAAGCATTCAGTTTGGTAAGAAGACTTTTAAACGGACCCAGACAAGTTTCATCCATGGACTTCCATAAGATTGGGAAAACTTGGGTTTCATCTGGGTTCTGTGGCGGCGGAAGGCCATCAGGAATGGTCTCGAAGCAGAAGGAAGGGAGGCCATGTAGGGCGTCGGAGCCCTGAGATTTGAGGAGTCGTTGATGGTTGAACTCGGTGTTAACGAAGGTAATATGAAACCCTTTTGAATGGAGGATTTTAGCTACTTTTAGCATGGGGTTTATATGGCCTTGTGCTGGGGCTGGTAAACACAAGGCATGCGGTTTCTTTTGTATGGAACCCATAAAGCCTTCTTCCTATTTTTTCTGAGTTCAAGATAGCAACTACATATATAACATCTGGCTATTTTATATGCAAACGATGAAGACGCAAATGTAAATGTGCTCGTCTGGTTATTCAAATTCTAGATGGCATCTTCAATTATTGTTTGGAATATTAATTTAAAACTAGGAGCAGGTTTGTGGTACATAATTTGTCTATTTGTTCATTGTCTTCAATTTCTACCGTACTCTAAATTATATTATAGATTAGTAAACAACAACTATACTCTTTTTGTTTGTTTCATTGAACGTCTGGATCTCATGTACACGTTACTTTCATGTTACGTATAATTTATCAGAAAATGGGACCAATAAAACTAATATAAAAATAAACCATGCACGTGTTTATGTTTTTTCTAATATGGCAATTTATCATCTTCAAAATTAAATGAGAATTACTTAAGACCAACGTTTTCAGTGTTTTCATCTAAATAACAAAGCTGATTCTTTTCGCTACTATATATGACATCGTGTTTTTGTAAGTTTAGCTAGGTTTGGCATACTCGCTACCTTATAAGCTACTTATCTTTCGAAATTTTCTAACTTTCTAAAAAGCTAGGTCAGGTAACTTTTCAACTAAGTTATAGAGCTGTTTTAAAATTCTTTCATATTTTTCCACATACCTTTATATGTCGTTTTACATTTTCTAGCTACCATATCATCTAGTTTTATTAAATGTTATTTTTTTATTAATTATCAGCAACTTTTCGGTTGTTATATCAAGCAGTACTTTTGTGGCTTATGCTCAAGAATCACATTACATCGATCCTTCATTACTATATATAGAAGAGTAGAAAAGAATGTCTTTACCGTCTTTAGAGCATCCACAATAATAACGTAATTTTGCTAAGTTTTTTCATGCTGTCTCAACAAAAGACCATGCGACATCAACAAAATAAAATTCTCAAAATACATACATAATAGGAAGGCTTTTTTATAAAGCTTATTCATAAATTAAAATTCGTGAAGATGGAAAATGTCGTTTTTATTTGTTATATGAGTGTGACAAAAGTAGTTGAAAACTCTTTAAATGTGTAAAATTACTCAAAATACAATTGTTTAAAAAAGATAGAGTAAATTACTTAAATCGTCCATATAGTTTGGTAAAAACTGCACATTTAGTCCTCAACTTTTTTTGCACTGAGATCGTCCATGTGGTTTGGCTTTGTTGCGTTTTTCGACCCTATGGTTTGATAAAAAAAAATTGCATGTTTAGTACGTAACTTTATATATGTAAGGGAAGGAAAACGCAATAAAATCAAACCATAGGGACTATCCGAGTGCAAAAAAAGGTTAAGGACTAAACATGTAATTTTTACCAAACTAAAGGGACGATTCCAATAATTTACTTTAAAAGATAAATATATAAATATATTTTTGAGGGAAATTCTAGAAGTTAATTTAAAAAACTCAATAGCTTTAATTTTATCAATCGTTACATGTAGTAACTTTTAGATTTAAAGTTTTTTGTGTAAACTAAAAGCTAGAAGCACGTAATCCGAATCAAAAACATTTTGTCTGTATCGAGCTTCTTGTTAAAGGCTAAAAGCTCCCAAAAGTTTGCTGCCAAATACACTCTAAATAACCTATTGATTACACTTTATAATAGGCGGGTATAACACCCAAATCGACTACCTTTTCCTTATGAAGACGAGATCTAAGGACATGCAAGGATTACAAGGTGATATCGGGTGATGCTTGTGGTTTACAACACATCTAATTGGATGCCGATTAATTTCCTCTTGAAAATATGCATTGGATGAGGAAGAAAAGTTATCAGACCAAGGATTCTGTAAACTTAGAAAGTGAAATAGTTGAGACTTTTATGGATATGGTATTGGCAGAGACGGAAGCTAATTATATTCATGTAAGGAGTGTAGACCAGTTTCAGAATTGAAGACCAAAACATAGAAAGTGGTAGGTAAATATACCCTTGGATTCTCTTTAGGGAATGCTAATGTTCATACTCAATCATAGTGGTAAAGAGAGGTGGTACAAGTAAAGGATAGGATAAAACATGCTCGCTTTATGGAGTTTATGGTCTAGTAGGAATGAAGAAAGAGACATGGCAAAATAATGTATAATGAGTCCAATCTTGAGGCATAGAAAAGTTAGATTTATATCTAAGTCCATAGCTTACAAGGAAATGTATAAGTGATAGGATACAAATTACTGGACCACATAACCTACAAGGTAGCTAAATCTAGAGCAAGAATACATAGGGACCTAGGGATTTTTAGGTATATTAAGGACAAAATAGTCAACTTCTAGTAAAATATGAGGATATTAAGAGGAATTAGGGTAGTTATTTCACTATTTAACATAATGTTAGTTTGTTCTTTGAGAGGTATATGAATGTAGAAGGCAATCCATGGAGGATCCTAATTGATGTTGAAGTTTCTATCCCTAGTAATAGTAGTGAGGAAGTAAAAAGAGATTTAGGGAAGATGGGAAGGTAAAATGTTGTTGGTCCAGACCAAATTCCCATTAGGGTTTGGCAATGTCTTGGAGAAGAAGGAGTTAAGTTTTTGACGAACTTATTCAACATTATCTTAAAGACTACCAAGATGTTGGAAGAGTGAAGATCAAGTACTTTGATCCCAATATATAAGACCAAAGGTGATGCTTAAAACTGTAGGCACTATAAAGGTATTCAATTCCTTAGTCATACCATGATATAATGGGAGAGAGTTCTGGAGACTAGTTTGTGTAGCATCATACTTATTAAATAAAACAAATTTAGTTTCATGCCTAGGAGGCCGACTACCGAGGCAATCCATCTCTTTAGAAAGATTATGGAGAAAAAGAGATCACTCTATGGTTTTTATCGACCTTAAAAAGGCTTATGATAGTGTCAACTGTGAGGCGATAGGGAGATCCTTAGAACTTAGAGGAGTCCTAAGAATATATATATATATATATATATATATATATATATATATATATATATATATATATATATATGCGTGTGTGTGTATGTGTGTGTATGTGTGTGTAACTATTATAGATATGTATTTCCCGTGTATGACATGTGTTCAGACCCTATTTGTGACACAAAGTCATTTCTAGTTGTAGTCAAACTCCACCAAGGTTTGACATTAAGCATGTATATTTTCACATAGATTATGGATGAGATGTATCGTGAGATCTAGGGTGAAGTGCCTTAGAGAATGCTTTTTTGCTGACGATAGTATATTGGTAGCTAAGTCTAGGAATGATTTGAATGTTGGGTTAGACTCTTGGAGGGTGACATTAGAAGAGAAAGGGTTAAGGATCAGTAATGCTAAAACTGAGTATTTATGATGCAATCTTAGTGGTGAGTCAAATGATTAAGGGGTGGATGTAAGGATATGATGTCATCTATCATATTAAAGGAGGTTTCTTAAAGTGTAGGACAACTTCAAAAGTCTTGTAAGATAAGGTCTCATTAATGTAACAAAAGTAGACATATATTTAAAGCTCTTCCCATTTGGACTTTCTTCACATGGCAAGTTTGAATTTTCCTCCTGATATTCTTTACATGAATCAATAAATTGGCAAGACATTAAAATTCCATGTTACACTTTTAGGATGAAATGTAACATGCTTAACCATCAGATAACAGATTCAATAGCTCATTAAATTCAAAAATTGCATCTGAAACTACGATCACAATATAGAGAAAATTGATTACGCAAAATAAAATACTTCTTCACAAATACCCTATCAGGATCAGTTGCAATAAGAAACACCCATTGATTCTAAACATAACTTAAACTTCTCTATTGGAAGATTTTTAGTGAACGAAGCATATATCTTCCTCAATTGCTTCTATAATCTCCATATAATCTGCCTCATTAGAGGACGAAAGCAACTGTAGATTGTAACTGGTTTTCCAAGTAATAACACAACAATTTAATGTAAACACACACTCATACAATTACGAAAATATCCATCAACACTATAGTATGGTACATATGTCATCTAAGCCATATCAATCTCAATAGTGGGATTTAAAGCGAATGATGGCTTGTAATGAAACTGCAAAAAGAGTGTTGATAGGTATTTCTTGATGTATATTGAAGAACCTTAGGACTCTCTCTCTCTCACTCTCTCTCTCTCTCTCTCTCTATATATATATATATATATATATATATATATATATATTGTAACGACCCAAAAATCCAGGGTAAAAATATCATTTGTCATTATAGTCAAACACAAATGTTCCTTCATCCAATCATTCAAAAACATTGCTTAATTAAAAAAATTATCAGAGTTAAGTCCCAAAATCACATAATGCGGAAAACACGGGTGTGAGCGCTGCGATCAGGACGGGCCCTTCCTTTCAAACCGATGATACTTGAAACCATAAAGAAAACTATGAGCACGAAGCTTACTCAGTTCCCCATAGCATACCCTACATAATCCACGTTATCACATAATCCATATCAATCATATAAGAAATGCATATAAACATATAAGGATGTCGTGGGCTCCCCCCAGGGTCTTACTCCAGGATGTCGTGGGCTCCCCCCAGGGACTTACACCTATGTTCCATGGGCTCCCCCATGGTCTTTACTTGGAATGCCATGGGCTCCGCCACATGGTCTGATATCCAACTGTCATGGGCTCCCCCATGGTCTTTACCTGGAATGCCATGGGCTCCCCCACATGGTCTGATATCCAAGTGTCATGGGCTCCTCCTATGGTCTTTACCTGGAATGCCATAGGTTCCCCACATGGTCTTATATCCAAGTGCTACGCGCTCCCCCCGGGGTCTTCCATGCAAGTATCAGAGAGGTAACTAGCATACGACATAACACAAAATCAACTAGCATACCGCATATCACATAATTTCTAGCATACCTCATAACACATAATCAACTAGTATATCGTATATCACATAATGGCTAGCATACCACATAACACATAATAGGTCGACCTTGGTGCCTTCAACCAATTGGTATGGTGAGGAGACTCACCTCGAATGTTTAAACTCCTTGCAAGAAATCCTTAGCTGCTGGACTGACAACTTCTCGAGCTGTCAATACCAAAATATCGGCCAATTAGTAATTGGGTTCCAAACCATAATAGGTCGGCCTTGGTGCCTTCGACCATTTTACCTCTGGCCCAACAAGATTCATAACTCAGGCCCAACCCAAAAAACGAAACAAGCCCTAAACTCCAAAATCCATAAAAGTCCACTAATGGCCCACGAATGGCATAATTTTCCAAATTAGGCCCTACTCCTCAAATGGGCCTTCCTTTTAAGCCCAAACACATTCTTAGCCCTAGTCCAGTCATAATGGCCCAATAGTCTTCTTTTTGCTAATGGGTCCGAAATCCATGTCCAAATCTACTAATGGGCCACTTGGCCCAATAAGGCCCAACCAAAACAACCAATGCCCAAAACATATAAAGTGGGCCACTAACCAAAAATATGACAAGCCCCAAAATTGAATAAGGCCTAAAGGGATTACAAGCCCAAGCGAAGCCCAAAATCCAATTGGAGTGCCTACGCCCTACGTAACCCTCCTATACGTTCAACGTACTATCCCTTCAAGCAGTACGCGCTGCATATGCAAATTTACGCACGACGTACAAGCAGGATTTGCACATTTGACCATTAAGTGCTTAATACCTGGGATTTCAGCATCCAACTTTAGATATGAGTCCATTAAGATGTCTTATGGCATAAAGTTGGTAACTTTATGCCTTTGCATGCTCCATATGCTCCCAACAACCCATTACAACCCATTAAGACCTTTCCAAGGGTCTTAACTCATCCATGAGGTCAAAACACCCATCAAGACTACATTTTTATGGTACTAATGAACCAAGAGACCCCAAATCTACTCTTCCTAAGCTCTAGAGTTGCTCAAACTTGCAAGAGATGATTGATGATCACAAAAGGGGACAATATAGCAAACCCTAACTCAATCTAATGAATAAGATGGAAAAATTAAAATTTTATACCTCCAAAAGTTCCTCAAGGTGAACTAGATGCAGGATCTTGAAGCCTAATGCCACCCCAAGCTTGCTTACTAACTTCTTCTTCTTGAATAAGCTCAAAAATGGCCACCAACACACTTCTATGCTCCAAAATCACACTCTCAAAGGAAAGCTAAGGTAAAGAGGCGAAATAAGGCTTTAGAGGCTGATTAGGGTTTAGTCCCAATGACTTAAGGGTGTTTAAATAGGTGTCAAGTCTGAATGTTAGGGTTTTCAGTCTGACCCTCGTACGCCCAATGTACCTTCTCGTACGCCCTGTGTACGAGGCCGCGCACCCCAATCCAATCCTCTCATATAGGCTACCCGATCCGAGCTACGCCCTCCGTACCACATTGGTACTCCCTATGTACTAGTGTTTTTCCCAAAACCCTAATTCTTCTGAAGACCCTAGCTCACTCGATACAACTCTGATTCCAATCCATATATCCATAAAAGTTATCAAGACACTCAACACTATTATCGGTTCTTGGTTACCATAAAATATCCCAAACTAAAATCCACTTCCCATAATGACCTGAGCTAGTAAATCATCGAAATACCCTTTGATATAAGAACTCAAACTGAATACCCGAGAAATATAAGGTACATTATTCAACTCTAACTGGGTTTGAGACGCAACCCCTCAGGTATCCGTAACTTGATAGCACTTACTCCTTTGATCACCAATTCAAAATGGGAACAATTCGAAATAGGATGTTACAACTCTCCCTCACTTGAATTAGATTTCATCCTCGAAATCCGTCCTTACCTTCCCCAGCACATCCAACAATCTGGTTAATATCTCCACATTCCGGAAAAACTACAGCCTTCCCAAGGCAACTTGATACCAACCCTAAAAGGACTTACCAACCTGAATAGGAACGAACCTTAAACCCTCTTGCATAAAACCACCTCTGTCCTTTCGAAACTCGAAACTTTAAATTGATCTAGCTTCCCGACAACTACACACATTGATCCATCATCAAACTTATTCCACAAGAAACTAGCCTAAAGAAAATACTTTCCACCTATAACACCTTGAGGCTTCCAAAGGAACAAAGTTACTAATCAAATGCGGCTGTAGAACGCTCAACTAGACAGGAGGCTCAAATAATCCTTCGAGTAGGAGACTCACCCTTGCAACGGTTAGATTCAGATGAGAGCTATGCAACAGGGTCTAATCAGCCACTCCGAGATTATTTAATCCAACTGCAGACAACTTAGTGTATACCCCAAATACAAGAAAGTCCACGCACGACTCCCAAGTCACTGAACCCACTTCGACTCTTCTTGTTATCACTTGCTGCTTGTCAGAAGCAGCTGAGACCTCTCTGATTCTACCTTATCTGTCAACTAATTGAAACACTGGACACCTAATCGATTGTTGGGCTACAAACACATACACAGTAGTCCCACGCGACCAACAAAAAGAAAATCAACTAGCAGGACTTGCTCAAAACACCATGTCGTCAAGACTTTTGCTAACAGAATAAACGCTACATGACCCACTGCAGTCTCATCTCATACCTAGTCTCCAACAACCCATCTTTGCTCACTTCAAATTGATGTGGCTCTTTCACATATAAAACCAACCCAAGACACATCAAAATAACTCGAACTACCATCAACCAAGCCCATCCATTACCCTTGAACCTTGCAATTGACTCCCTTGGCATATAGATACCTCAATCTTATCTAACTAAAGCGAACATCCTGCACTGAACACACGCGAACTCCGATTCGGGATCTTAACTAGAACTAAATCAATACTCCCCTCCTACCCTAGAGATCTACAAATCTACATTTACATAATGCACCACATCTTCCTGACATCCCTTACTTGACTGATAAATAACTACCCTTAAGCCGATCCCTGAGACTACCAGTCTCACACCCGCTCCAACCACCAGATTCCCAAGAGGTCAATATCAAGTGTATCTAGCCTAAACCCTACTGTGTCACATACTGATTATCCACATGATGCTACAACTCAATATCCAAACCTTTGACCCCACGATCTCTACTAGTTCTATCCCACTTTCCCATAATCGTCTGGGCTCGCCCATAGACTCCGAAGATCCTCATTCCCAAAAAAGAGAATAATTTCTCGACATCCGTGGTCGGCGTTCCCAAAGCACGAGCTGATCCCCCTTCCATGCTTGTGACCATCACATAAATAGTCTACATCGAACAGATGAATGCTAAAATCCTATCGCAACCTAAAACTACTTTACTCTCACCATGCTTACCACCCATGGCCTCACCGAACTCGAAATATCACAACATCGCACCTCTCGAGTCGAATCATTTATCCTATCAGGTGTTTGGATCACACCTACGGATTCCAAATGCTTACTAAGGATGATCAAGGCGATACTGACCGGCGATTGGGAGTTTCCTGAACTCCCACCAACACAACCTAGGACTAAACAGCCACTTGTTTCTCCCCCACTTGGGTTCAACAATTCTCATCCACCTCTTACACCTTATGGACCTCTGATCCATTTGCATCAATATGCATGACCCGTCCATATACTGCACCAAACAACACAAGTGCCATATTGCTAGCCAACCCAGTGATTACTCAACAATGGATATCCTGAAGAATACTCTTGTAATCATAACAAATCAGATGATCCTAATAACTTCCTAAGCCACCCTTTTACCAAATAAATTTGAAGGAGAATATAAATTTATCATCATCTTACCGCTGTCTAGGGACTGGAAAATGTTATGGGCTACCCCACAGTCTCACAACACTATCAACTCAAAAAAACTGTGCAAAACCTTACCGCCAATCCATCAGATCGGACACGCCTAAAGTCGAGCACCCACTCACAATGTCACCTGCTGACACAAATCAATCCTGCTATACTTGTAGCAACCCCTACTCTTGGAGCGATAACTCCATCGTACGGTTTCCTACATGTACCGTACTGAATCCAGCCTTGCTAGCCTCTCAAACTCTGTTCAGAAGTCTTGAGTCTCTTCCAGAGAGCCTCCACTAAATGCACCTGACCTGCACCTCTCTTCCCAAGGTACCCCAAAACCATCTACCGCACGAGCTCTAGAAATCGTATCATTCAAGGTCTCGCACCTTGACACACTCACCAGCTCAATCGTCCACGGCTGAACTGCAGTAGCTGAAGCAACCACTGCCCTAAACCGAGCTACAAACTACTCCCAAGACATAGTCTACAATCCCGAAAGCATAATAGATTGCACTATCAATCCATGTCGCCCAATATAAGAGATCCAAGGGAACCGAACCTTAGCTCCTAAGGGGTAGGCACTAGTATGATAAATACTTTCCATCCCCATAGTCCAACGCGAACCCAAATCCCTAAACATCCCTTCCATTAACTAGCTCATCACAGTAGCTGGGATCAAACCCTGGTCCTTCCCCATGCATGCTCATCCACATCCTGTAAGGCAGCTATTCCCACGGTCCAAGGATAACCACAAATTTTCCTCCTAGTAAGCTTCTTACATTCTCCAAGGCTCTCACCGATTCGAGTATGGATCTTGTGCTTTTAGTAGTATGGGCCCAATACTACCTTCCACACATATCCATACTTTACTTAGCAATCCTCCTGAATCCTCTAAGTCTCTTACTTCACCGATGCACCAAATGTCTGCTAAACAGCAACATGATATTCACCGAAGCACCTCCTAGGCTCCCCCTAGGTTCCCAACCTCACCGAATTACCCCTCAAACTTACTGGAGCATATCCTAGGCTTTCGTAGGTTCCTAACCTCACCCTGACATTAGTTGCTGAAGAACTCCACATGATGCCAGCCATCCACCTCCTGAATATCTTCATATTCACTTAGTAGCTGACTCCCATCATTCAAGAGTTCCACAAACCACAAAGCAAGCAGCATTCGTGCAGTAACTCTCTATAGCACCTGGTTCCTGGCATGTATTTCATTCAAGTGTTTTTCGCACTTTTGACTAAGACTCGGCGAGTTGATGGACAACTCGTCGAGTAACAACTTGGACCCGGGGGTTAAGTGGTGGACTCGTCGAGTCGGCGGCATGACTCGACGAGTAGACTCTGGCAGGACAAAACCCTAATCCAAGGATTTGCACCCTATTTAAACGTCTTATTCAGCCTCCCTCGTCCCTTATGGTCTCAAAACCCCCTCACATCAAACCCTAATCATCCTTAGTGAAGATCTAAGGCCTTTTTAGTGATTCTTGGTGGTTTGTGGTGGCAAGAAGGAAGGAGAAGATTGAGGAACCAAGAGGTTGGCCATAGGAGTCAAACTTGTGCATGATCTCTAGTTCTTGGAAGGTATAAAGTCGACACCTTGCTCCTTCTTGTATTACATCCCTTTTTGGGGAGGTTTAGGGCTTTTATAAGCTATTCTTGGTGACCAACCATGACTGCAAACATTATGGGAGTTAAGCTTTCAGATCCAGGCTCCTTAAAGGGTTAGAGAGCAGAAAGGGACTGCCTTTGCACCCATGGAAAGCCTCATGCAACTCAAGAGCTTCTTTTAGGGTCTTTTTAGCTGATAATCCCATGCATGCATGTAAAGTTCGTAACTTTACGTGCTAGGTCGATCTTAGGAGCCAAGAAAACAATTATCAGTGTCTTGGACATCAGACATCGAGAAATGAGACTTGGACAACCCCAACTTGGCAAGTTGTTCTTGGGACTCGGTGAGTCCAAGGCTTGACTTCCCTTTTTACGTTAGGGTTCAAAGGAACCCAGTGAGTGTTAGAATGGCCTTAGAAGGGTCCGGGGGAGTGACCCAATGCATTGGACTTAGCCATAGACCTGGAGTTCATAGGACTCAACGAGTGCATGAGCAGACTTGGTGAGTCCAAGGCAATCTCCCAACTGTTGAAGATGAACTCGACGATTTGTTCATACAACTCGGCGAGTCAAGGACATGACTTGTTTGTACGACGAGGATGAACTCGACGAGTTGTTCATACAACTCGGCGAGTCAGATGAAGGTTCATTCGAGGTTGTTTCAGAAGGAGAATTCGTCGAGTCATTGCTAAACTCGACGAGTAGAAGTGTGAGGAAGGACTGATGAAGGGTACGGACTCGACGATTTGGAGACCCAAATCAGCGAGTCAGCTCAACTGGAAGTTGACTTTGACTTTGACTTGGCAGGGGTAAAATAGTCATTTTACCCTAAAAACAGTTATCAGTTTCTGACTAAGTGTTTTATGCGAATTATAGCCGGAGGATCACCGGAGCAGCAGTCAGACGTTTGTCGACCAACTTTTCAGCAGTCAACCTTACGAGGTGAGTTACCTTCCAGTAGGGGTGGGTCTAAGGCACCAATGTCGGCCCACCAGTAGGTGATTATGGTTGAGATGGTTATATTTGTGATAATTTTCTGGTTTCTATATCTATGCTGAGAATGCGTTCGGTAGTAGTATGGCACACTAGCCCTGGTTACCGGTTGAAAGATACTGAGGACGATTATCGGTTGAAAGATACCGAAGGGGTGGATAAAACCCATGCATGTATAGTAGTATGATTATGATATGTCGTTATGTGACTCAGTATGCTTATGTATGTTATTATGAAACCAATATGTTATGACATGTAAAATGTAATAGGGATAAGGGTGAAATAGTCCCCAGATACCGGTTGAAAGATACCGAAGCGGAGGTTAGTTCCCAGGTACCTATTGAAAGATACCGAAGGGGAGAGTAGCTCTCGGTTACCGGTTGAAAGAAACCAAAGGGGGGGGATAGTTCCCGGTTACCGATTGAAAGATACCAAAGGGGATGGTACTTCCCGGTTACCAGTTGAAAGATACTGAAGGGGAGGGTAGCTCCCGGTTACCGGTTGAAAGATATCGATGATTATGTGTTATGGGTATGATGGTGGAACTCACTAAGCTTCGTGCTTACAGTTTCGGTTTTGGTTTCAGGTACCTCTTCGTCCAAGGGGAAGGAGTCGGCGGTGTAGCAGCGCGTCACACTCACACACACATGTTTTCTGCATGGAGCTTCCTGGGAATGTACTCTGGTTTATTTTACTTTTGACAAAATGGTTTTTATGGGTACATGTTTTGGATTATGGACACATTAGTTATGACATGAGATATCATTATGAATGTTTTTATACTGATGGTTTTATGTTACAATTTATTTAAAAATGAAATTTTTGTCCTTGAATTTTAGGAAGTTACAAGTTGGCATCAGAGCCCTGGTTTGAGGGATTCTGACACACCCTTGTAATGTTTGATATGGTTACTCGATGTACGAATGCTGATTGCTTTGTGCTTTAGGAGTCCTGGCTAACTTCAACTAACTAGTGACATGATATGTAACAATATCCACAAGCTAGTTAGGGGAGGATGGTAAGGACTCCTGGTGCAGCTGATGACGGAGAGTAGGTCGGAGAGTGCCCTAGGGAAGCCTAGGATGAGAATAGTTGGAAAGGGATATTGGTTAAGGTACTTGGTGAAGTCGAAGCAATCCTTGAGGAAAGTACGGATAAATGTGGAAGGTAGTATGGGCCCGTACGACGGAAAACAGAGGATCCGTACTCGACTCAAGGAAGGCTGAGATGGAACTAGGAATCTTGGATAATGTGTGAGACCACTCGGGGTATGTTTTGATCTTGACATTTATGTGTTTATTCCTAGTATGGTAGCCACACGACATGGAGCAGGAGGATCAGGATCTAGGTTAGGATCGGGATCGGGCTCGGGCACGGGATCCGAGCAGGTTGATGGTGGATTACGCGAGTTCATCGCATCTAAGATTATGAGAGGTATCCTTGAGTCGACCCTGGTTATTTTCGGGTCAATCAAGGAGGGGATCATCTAGCTGATGGAGGATCGTCTCCGAGCATTCAGGAGTGATTTGGCGTCTGTCCAGATGAGTACACGCACACTGTCCTTCAAGGAATTCAGAGGGAGTGGTGCGCCGGATTTTCATGGGGCGTAGGACCCCATTGCTGCCAGGAGATGGATTGCAGACATTGAGTCTGCACAGTTGACGAGATTCTGCCCCGAAGGCTCGAAGGTCCGCTTTAAGGCGGGATGTTTGAGACACAGAGCTAGAGATCGGTGGGAGTTGGTTGGCGACTCATTGGGAGCCCCGGTCGTCGATGCTATGACCTAGTCAGACTTTGTGACCAGATTCAGGGAGGAGTTCGTGCCAGCTGTAGAGCTTCAACAGCTGGCCAGGAAGTTTTTAGACATGAGACAGACTACAGAGACTGTGGCAGAGATCACCGCCAAGTTCCGGGAGAGGGCTCTTTTGGTGCCTTAGTATACAGGCGATGAGGATATGAGGAGGACCCGCTATCACGACATGTTGAGAGCCAACATCAAGGAGCATGTCAGCTTCTCAGCATGCTCGACCTTGGACTCTATGATTGCCAGGGAGCGAGAGAGGGAGATCGATTTGGAGCACCTCAGGAAGAGAAAGGCCGAGACTGGGCATGTTATTGGGGTTTCGGGGAAGAAACCCAAGGGATTCGACTCTAGGTCGAAGGGCCAGCAGGGCCGGGACCGCTGTGGAAAATGCGGTCGGTCATACGAGGGAGCTTCTCGCACTAGGTCGGGTTTCGGCTGCTATAAGTACGGCAAGGCTGGGCATTTTGGCAGGGATTGTACTGCCCCCGCTCCCACAGTGCAGATGACAGACCTGATTTGATTTCGTTGCAATCAGAGGGGCCACAAGAAGGCCAATTGCCCAAGATTTACAGCAGCGACAGCAGTGGCGCCGAACCTAGCAGCAGCGCGGGTTACGGATGGCCGAAAGGCCAAGGTAGAGGCTCCAGTGGTGCGGAGCCGAGCATTTCATTTGATAGTCGACGAGGCATGCACTCCACCTGATCTAGTGATAGGTACGGTTTCTTCTCTTATTTCTTTATGTTATGTCGCTGTGATTTTGATATGACATGTGTATGATCTGTTTAGGATCGTTCCATGTGAACGGTATCCCGGTTCAGGTGTTGTTTGACTCGGGTGCTACTTGATCGTTTCTTTCTCTTGCGCTTAGCAAGAAGTTTCCTGAGTCTTCGGGCATACTAGACTGCCCTCTAGAGGTCGAGATTGCGGACGATCAGTCAGTGCGAGCATCATAAGTCTACCGGGATTCTGTATTGAGGCTGTTCGAGGAACGTTACCTGGTAGACTTAGTGCCCATTCCTTTGTGGGGGAACAAGGTTATTATTGGTATGGATTGGCTAAGGCCCAATGGGGCAGTGATCGACTGTGCTCAACAGTTGGTGTGGATCAGGACCCCAAAGGGGGGAGAGCTGGTGATCAAGGGTGAGAGGCCACAGCGAGGACCAACTTTATGTTCAGCAGCGAGAGCGAGGCGCTACCTCCAGAAGGGTTGCACAGGATTTGTCGCCTATGTTACAGATACCTGGGAGGCGGGTAAGGCGACGGTGGGCGATGTGCCCGTGGTATGGGAGTTTGCAGATGTATTCCCCGAGGAGTTGTCTCGGATACCTCCAGAGAGGCAGGTGGAGTTGAGGATCGACCTCGTCCCTGGTGTGGCTCGGATAGCCAAGGCACCGTATCGGTTGGCTCCTCCTGAGATGCAGTAGTTGTCTACACAGCTGTAGGAGCTGTTGGACAAGGGATTCATTAGACCGAGCAGTTCACCCTGGGGAGCCCCGATTCTATATGTGAAGAAGAAAGACGGGTTGCATCGGATTTGTATAGATTTTCGGGAGCTGAATAAGGTAACGGTGAAGAACCATTACCCACTCTCGAGGATTGATGACCTCTTTGACCAGCTACAGGGAGCATCTTGGTTCTCCAAGATTAATCTGTGTTCAGGATATCATCAGATGAGGGTCAGAGTGGAGGATGTGCAGAAGACTGCGTTCCTAACACGGTATAGTCACTATGAGTTCGTGGTGATGCCTTTCGGGCTCACCAATGATCTTGTCGCGTTCATGGATATCATGAACCGCGTGTGCAGACCAATGTTGGATCGGTCTGTGATAGTTTTCATCGATGACATCTTGGTTTATTCCAAGACGTGAGAGCAACATGAGGAGCATTTGCGGGAGGTTTTGGATACTTTGAGGAGGGAGGACTTGTATGCTAAGCTCTCCAAGTGTGAGTTATGGTTGCACGAAGTGCAGTTTCTTGGGAACCATGTCAACCAGGACGGGATTTTGGTAGATCCGGCCAAGGTAGAGGTCGTGATGAGATGGGAAGTCCGAAGGTCTCCAACTGAGATTTGGAGCTTCCTGGGGTTGGCAGGCTACTATTGGAGATTCATCCAGGACTTCTCCAAGATAGTCGTACCTCTGACCAGGATGACAAGGAAAGTCGTGGTCTTTCGCTATGGACCTGAGTAGCAGGCTGCGTTTGAGACATTGAGACAGATATTGTGCGAGGCACCAATCTTAGCCCCGTCGGAGGGCATGGAGGATTTTGTAGTGTACTGTGATGCGTCCATCTTGGGTTTGGGTGTGGTATTGATGCAGAGAGGGCATGTTATAGCTTACGCTTCGAGCCAACTGAAGCCTCACGAGGCGAACTACCCGACGCATGATTTGGAGCTGGGGGCGATTGTTTTTTCCCTCAAGATTTGGCGTCATTACCTTTATGGGGTTCGTTGTACCATTTACACGGACCACAAGAGCCTTAGGTATCTCATGGACCAGCCGAATCTGAACATGAGGCAGCGTCGGTGGTTTGATGTGGTGAAGGATTATGATTGTGAGATCGTTTACCACCAGGGAAAGGCCAATGTGGTGGCCGATGCGCTCAGCTGCAAGGCTACGCTGATTAGAGATATATGCATGCGGATGACAATGGTGACTCCACTGTTGGAGCAGATCCGAGAGGCCCAACAGCAGGCTATGCAGGAGGATCATCAGAAGAGCGAGCGTATTGTGGGTCAGGTTTCCTCCTTCGACTATGATGGTTGAGGGTTGTTGGCCCTCCCCCGTAGGTTGTGGGTCCCTTATCATGGAGGCATGCATCAGACATTGATGGAGGAGGCGCACAAATTCGGGTTTTCTATCCATCCTGGGGTGACGAAGATGTATAGGGATTTTCGTCTTGACTATTGGTGGCCCTGCATGAAGCAGGACGTAGCATGGTATGTTGAGCGGTTGGTTGACCTGCAGGAAGGTCAAGGCCGAACATTACAAGCCGCGCGGCAAGATGCAGTCGTTGGATATTCCCATGTGGAAATAGGAAGATATCATCGTAGACTTCATCACCAAACTTCCCAGCACCGCGTGGGGAGTGGATTCGATATGGGTCATTGTGGATTGGTTGACCAAGAGCGCCCATTTTATACCGATTCAGGAGAGTATATCGGCCGAGAAGCTGGACGACATCTACATTCGAGAGGAAGTGGCATGGCACGGGGTGCCAGTGTCAGTGATTTCAGATAGGGACATGCGGTTTACTTCCAGGTTCTGGAATAAATTCCACGATGAGTCGGGTACTCGCCTCCATATTAGAACCGCCTTTCATCCGTAGACGGATGGTTTAAGCGAGCTGACCATCCAAAATCTGGAGGATATGCTGCGGGCATGTGTGCTAGACTTCGGTGGTAGCTGGGATACTTACCTCCCATTGGTTGAATTCTCCTACAACAACAGCTACCACGCGAGTATCGATCGTCCTACCTTTGAGATGTTATACAGGAGGAAGTGCATGACCCCGATATGTTGGGGTGAGGTTGGCCGAAGGATCATGGGGAGCACCGAAGTGGTGCTCAAGATGACAGAGAGGATCCAGCAGGCCAGGAGCAGGCTCCAGACTGCACAGAGTCAGCAGAAAAGCTATGCCAACAAGCGTCGTTTAGACATGGAATTCCAGGTCAGGGATATGGTTCTCCTGAAGGTGTCGCGTTGGAAAGGCGTCATTTGATTCATGAAGCGGGGAAAATTGGGCCCCAGGTACATTGGACCCTTCAGGGTTATAGCCTGGGTAGGCAGGGTGGCATATTGGCTTGATTTTCCATCCAAACTTAGTTAGATCCACAACACTTTCCACGTCTCCCAGCTGCGGAAGTATCTGGTGGATGACTCAGCGGTGGTGCCTTTAGAGGATATTTAGGTTGATGACAACCTGAACTACATTGAGCGGCCTGTGGCGATCCTCGACCTGAAGATAAAGGACCTGATGAAGAAGAAGGTCGAGCTGGTGAAGGTGCAATGGCAACACCGGAAGGGCTCGGAGTGGACATGGGAGCCGGTGGACGAGATGAGGGAGCATTATCCAGAGCTTTTCCAGGATCGAGCAACAGAATTCGAAGACGAATTCTAAAATAAGTGGGGGAGATTTGTAGAACCCGGTTCCTTGCATGTATTTCATTCAAGTGTTTTTTCGCAATTTGGACTAAGACTCGGCGAGTTGATGGACAACTCATCGAGAAGTAAAGACTCGGACCCAGGGGTTAAGTGGCGGACTCGTCGAGTCGGCAACATGACTCAACGAGTAGACTCTGGCAGGAAAAAACCCTAATCCAAGGGTTTGCACCCTATTTAAACGTCTTATTCAGCCTACCCCGTCCCTTATGCTATCAGAACCCCCTCACATCAAAACCTAATCATCCTTGGTGAAGATCTAAGGCCCTTTTAGTGATTCTTGGTGGTTTGTGGTGGCAAGAAGGAAGGAGAACCTTGAGGAACCAAGACGTCCGCTAGAGGAGTCAAACTTGTGCATGATCTCCAGTTCTTGGAAGGTATAAAGTCGACACCTTGCTCCTTCTTGTATTAGATCCCTTTTTGGGGAGGTTTAGGGCTTTTATAAGCTATTTTCGGTGACCAAACATGATTGCAAACAAGGTGGGGGTTAAGGTTTTAGATCCAGGCTCATTAAAGGGTTAGAGGGCAGAAAGGGACTGCCTTTGCACCCACGGAAAGCCTCATGCTACTCAAGAGCTAATTTTAGGGTCTTTTTAGCTGATAATCCCATGCATGCACGTGAAGTTTGTATCTTTACGTGCTATATCGATCTTAGGAGCCTAGATATATCATTTAGACAAGTGTTGTACATCAAAAATCGTGAAATGAGAATTAGACAACCGCAACTTGGCGAGTTGTTCCTGGGACTCGGCGAGTCCGAGGCTTGACTTCCCTTTTTCTATTAGGGTTCAAAGGAACCCAGTGAGTGTTAAAATGGCCTTAGAAGGGTCCGGGGGAGTGACCCAACGCATTGGACTTAGCCATAGACCTGGAGTTCATAGGACTCGAAGAGTGCATGAGCAGACTCGGCGAGTCCAAGGAAATCTCCCAACTGTTGAAGATAAACTCGACGAGTTGTTCATACAACTCGATGAGTTAAGGACATGACTTTTTTGTAGGACGAGGATGAACTCGACAAGTTGTTCATACAACTAGGCGAGTCGGATGAAGGTTCATTCGAAGTTGTTTTAGAAGGAGAACTCGTCAAGTCATTGCTAAACTCAACGAGTAGAAGTGTGAAGAAGGACGGATGAGGGGTAGGTACTCGACGAGTTGGAGGCCCAACTCAACGAGTCAGCTCAACTGGAAGTTAACTTTGACTTTGGCTTGCTCAGGTGTAAAATAGTCATTTTACCCTAAGAACAGTTATCGGTGTCTGACTAAGTGTTTTATGAGAATTATAGCTGGAGGATCACCAGAGTAGCAGTCAGACATCTGTCGATCATCTTTTCAGTAGTCTGCCTTAGGACGTGAGTTACCTTCCAGTAGGGGTGGGTCTAAGGCACCAATGTCGGCCAACCAGTAGGTGATTATGGTTGAGATGGTTATAATTGTGATAATTGTCTAGTTGCCATATCGATGCTGAGAATGTGTTCAGAAGTAGTAGGGCACACTGGCCCTGGTTATCGGTTGAAAGATACCGAGGTTGATTACCGGTTAAAAGATACCGAAGGGGTGGATAAAACCCATGCATGTATAGTAGTATGATTATGATATGTCATTATGTGACTCAGTATGCTTATGTATGTTATTATGAAACCAATATGTTATGACCTTTAAAATCTAATAGGGATAGGGGTGAAATAGTTCCCAAAGACCGGTTGAAAGATACTGAAGGGGAGGTTAATTCCCAGGTACCAATTGAAAGATACCGAAGGGGAGAGTAGCTCCCGGTTACCGGTTGAAAGAAACCGAAGGGGAGGATAGTTCCCGGTTACTTGTTGAAAGATACCGAAGGGGAGGGTAGTTCCCGGTTACCGGTTGAAAGATACCGAAGGGGAGGGTAGTTCCCGGTTACCGTTTGAAAAATACTGAAGGGGAGGGTAGCTCCTGGTTACCAGTTGATAGATACCGAAGGGGAGGGTGGCTCCCGGTTACCGATTGAAAGATACCGATGATTATGTGCTATGGGTATGATGGTTGAACTCACTAAGCTTCGTGCTTACAGTTTCAGTTTTGGTTTCAGGTACCTCTTCATCCAAGGGGAAGGAGGTGACGGTGTAGCAGCGTATCACATCGAATTATGAAATCCCTCTTCCGAATTATGGAATATTGTGTTGAATCCTAGCCTTAATATTTCATTTGGGTGTTATTTTAAGGATTTTTATATAATCTAAACTTTGTCTTTCTTTTCATATGTCTTCCAACACTTCTTCTAGCTCAAACCCTTCTGGCTCTTTCTCCCTCATGAACTTGTGTGGGAGGGATATTTTTGATTGATCGAATTTCAATGACTGGATTCGTAACATTTAGATGGTCACTCGTTACGAGGACAAGGAATATGTCCTCGATAAAGAGCTTAAGGAGGTGGATGAAGCAACTGATAGAGGTTGCTGAATATAGGGCTCTTGAGAAGGACGCGAAAAAGGTGTCGTGTGTCAAGCTTGGCACTATGACAACTAAACTCCAAAAGTCCTATGAGGACTACTATACTTTCGAGATGCACCAAGACTTGATTGAAATGAACTATCAAAGTGCTTGAGAAGAAAGGTATGAAATCATTTCCTCCATGATAACAACAAAAATGAAGGATGGAGAGTCTATCACAGCCCACTTGCAAAAGATGCAAAGTTTTGTGAGCCGTTTGGTTAAGTTGAATGTCAACTTCGATGAAGAGTTGGCTATTGACATTATCCTACACTCTTTTCCTTCCTGTTATGATCAGTTGCGTATGACTTATCATATGAACAAGGAGGATGTCACTCTTAGCAAGCTTCAACGCCTACTGAGAACTGCTGAAAGTAGTTTGAAAGGCAAATATGTTGTTCCCACTCCTACCACTACTGTTGCCCCTGTCCTGGAAATTGGACATGGTAAAGCGAAGAAATGGAAAAATTCCTCAAAGAATCACAATGGAAAGTCTCATGATGGATCCTCTTCTAGTGGGTCCAAAGGTGGTTATGCTGCTTCCTCTTCCAATCCAAAAGGGGCAGAATGTTTTTACTGTCATAACAAAGGGCACTGGAAATGAAGCTGCCCCAAATACTTGTAGGACATCAAGGATAGGAAGATAAAGCCCTATTTTGTAGGTGTTTATACTATTCATTCTAATAACTCATCACATGCTAATGCTCGGGTCCTCGATACAGGATGTGGTTTTCACATTTGTTCTGATTTGTAGGGTCTAAAAAGAAGTAGGGATGTGGAGCACAAGAATATGAACCTGATCATGGGGAATAGGAAAGTGTCGCCTGTCACCTAGATTGGACTTTATTCTTTATTGCTTAGTAGTAGGTTAGAATTAGATTTCAATAATTGTTGCTACTCGTCCGATATGGAAATAAACATTATTTCCTTTCATGCTTTGTATAAACAAGGTTTTAGATTTTCATTTAATAATGAAATTGGTTCTATTAATTCTTTTTATAATGGTAAATTTTATTTTAAAGCATTGCCTTGTAATGGTGTATATGAAACTGTGATGGTTGTAGACAACTTAGGAAATAATGTATTGCATATTGATTCGTCCAAAGGTTTGGACAAGGCATGTTTGTGGCATTGTCGTCTTGGACATGTCAACAAGAAACGTATAGCTCAACTCTAAAAGGATGGAGTGTTGGAGTCATTTGACATAAAGTCGGATGACACATGCGAATGTTGTTTGCTTGCAAAGATGACCTAGTCACCCTTCACTAGTACTTTTGAAAGAGGTGAGGGTTTGTTGGATCTCATACACACCAATGTGTGTGGACCCTTCAGATCTGCTATAAGAGATGCTAATCGCTTCTATGTGACTTTTACCGATGATTACAACAGATATGGGTATATCTACTTAATCAAGCATAAGTCAAAAACCTTAGAAAAGTTGAAAGAGTTTAAACAAGAAGTGGAGAATCAGCTAGATAGGAAGATAAATATGCTTCGATTTGATCGAGGTGGAGAGTATCTTAGTATCGAGTTCCACGATTATCTTAAGGAATGTGGAATTGTTTCACAATTGATACAACCTAGGACACCGCAATGTCATGGTGTGGTTGAGAGGTGCAATCGAACCTTGTTGGACATGGTTCATTCCATGAAGAGTCAAGCTTCGTTACTTATCTCATTCTGGGGGTATGCCTTAGAGACTGCAACCTATATCCTTAATCTAGTCCCATCTAAGAAAGTTGCCAAAACACCTCACAAAATATGGACAGTGAAGGCTCCCTCGTTAGCACACATCAAGGTTTGGGGTTGCGAGGCTTTCGTAAGACGAGAGACTCACGACAAGCTCGAACCTCGTAGTGAGCGTTGTATTTTCATCGGCTACCACTACAAGAAAAATGCGATTTTTCTAGGGAAAATCACTATGGAACGTAGTTTCGTTGTTAATCTGCAATGGATCATGTTATGGAATGTTGTTCCATAGTATTGTTGCTACCACATTGTCTATGGATTTTATTTCTGGTAACGAGAGTGGGAGTTGATAGGGAAAATGCTACCGACTCCATATCCGTTGGTATTATGCTACCGATAGTTCTATGGAACAAAATTTTGTAGCAATTTTCCAACGACATTTGTTACCAAATCACTTTCCGTTGTACTGCTGCTATGGAATTCATCATCGTGGTTACTATGCAATAGATTTTGTGACGGAAACCAATTCCATAGTTGAATTGCTACAGAAGTACCCTTTGAAGGTATTTGCTAGGGAATTCTGCTATGGAATATGATTCCATTTGCTTGTTTTGCTATGGAACAAAACGCGTAGCTAATTTGTGATGACATTTGTTAGGATGTTGTATGCTTAATTAATTTTGTTATACTGTGGATGAATTATTATTATGATCATTGGACTTTGAAAGATATGGTTTGAATGTAATGTTTTTGAATTGGTAATATGTGGCATAAACTAATGGCTAAAAATGTAAAAATGAATTATAAAGTAGATATTGTTGGCAAGCAGACTCGAACTTAAGCTTATGCTAGAAAAGGGATCGGTTAAGCCAGTTGTGCTAATCAAGTTGTTTATAATTTCTTGAAAACATAGTATATAATGAATAATTAACAACAAATTCATTACAAAGTTATTTTTAATTACATTAACTGGGCATGTTAAAGTATATATAACCTATGTAGATTATTTTCCTTAATAACGAATTCATTACAAACTTATTTTTAATTACATTAACTATACTTCATCACAAAAATAACATGGGTTTTACGTATACTTCATCCTACTTAAACAACATAGCAAGCAAAAATGACTAAAATGCTCTTTTAACAGAACGATGTAAACACAAACCAAAATAAAATTATAGTAGTACTATACAACTTTATAAACAATACAATAAGAACAATAATATTCAATGTCCATTTTATTATCAACCATTAATATTTTTAAGAAATATACAAAACCAACCATACTCTACATACCAACGAAAAACCGTGCAATATCTTTGTCGATCTTCATCCTCTTCATGGCCTATTGCCAATGCACCTTTAACAGAATGAGTGGGTCTTCACATTGAAATGTGATGTTACTCGTCGTAAGCCAATGCACCTTTAACAGAATGAGTGGGTCTACACATACAATTCCATGTCTGAACATGGCTTCAATGTTATTATGCAATGCACATGTGCGTATAAATAAATTAGCTTTCAGATTTTCCGTACCCATTCCTTCAAACATGTCAATGCATGCTGTTTTGTACACTTGAGGATCACCCCCTGCTTCATACATCTTCTTTGAACTTCAAAATTTTAAATACACACTAAATAACAAACAAATAAAGTTTAATCTCACAAATAAACATTCATTAGTTGATGTTTATTGAGAATTACCAAAGTCTTGTAGAGACGATGTATTTTGCAGATTATGACCCTAATACTAGAAATATCCGACTCAAAAGCTCTAATGGGAGATCATCTAACGAACGGCGACTTCTAGTATTCGACATTCTACTTACAAAATACACATTGGAGTAGTTGATTTCAATTTTTTGAAAATTACACGTAACTATGAAAGACAGTGTAACAGGGTATGTAAAAAAACTTACTTTATGCTGATCTGGCCGAGAGGAGTAGAAGAGTCTCGATTATCGGAGAAAATCGTTTTTGAGAACGATTATCCTTCGACGATTTGGGGGTTTTAGTGTTTGTATGCAAATTTATCGTCCGGAAAAGTTAATATGTTCTGAATGGTTGAAGAACTGGAACACCGGCGTGACATCGGAGGTATGATGGCGCCTTAACAATTTAGAGTGCAAAAAGACCAAATTGCCCCTGAAATCATTCCAAATATTATAGCCTTTTATAGGTATGTAACATTGGACTTTTGATTGTTGAAATGAAAAAAAAAATAACATATATGTCATTATCCATAATGTAATACATTTATATTAACATTTCACCAAATTACTAGTATATATTCATGTACTAATATACATATTAAAAGTGGAACAGGATTTTAACAGTAAACTTATTTACTTGAGATTTTAGACACAATATTGTTGTCACTTTTAGTCCCTATGTTTATAGTAACTTTTTTTACTTTGATTTTAGCCACAATACTTTTTATTTGTGGCCACTTTTAGTCCCTATGTTTATTCCTTCATAATTTTACCCTATGCAAAGCATGGGTTCTCCACTAGCTGATAATAAAACAAATTACCAAGTCCAAAATAAATTACATGTTTGTTTATGACTTTACAATTGTATTTTATATGTATTTAATACTAGGAAAGAACAAACATTTGCTACATACAACTATAATCACAATACAAGATAAACACTAATATTAAAAGTCCAAAATACATTATTCAAACACTATTTAAAATTGTTCAAACATCATTCGAAATTTTAACTCTTTTTGTCCCTTATTAACAACACAACATATTTACTAATCAAGTAACAACATCAAATAATTTGTGACATCCCCATTTTCACGGCCAAAAAAGACCGATTTGTTTATGCTTTGTTTTATAAATCAGAGTGATCGTTTAAAGAAAACGGTTGCGGAATTTGTTCCCAAAATAAAATATGATAACCATTTATCAAAACGTTTCTCAAAGAGAATGTATTTTCATTAAATAATAAAACCTCGGGATGTCATGTTCCGATACAGACCAAAAGCATAAACAATAATAAATAGACCTTACAACAGTTATTCATAACTACTGGCCTATAATTCAAAATCTCTCGTCAAGTCCACCAACTTATACTCTTGTGCCATTACCTGTAATGCAAAGAAAACTGAGTGGGTCAGGCTTGGGAGCCTGGAGAGCATATAGGGTTTTCAACCCACAATAATACAATTATTATATTCAACCATCAAATAATCAACTCAATTACTCATCCCTATTATGTTTCTTAGGATTTTACCCTAGGAATTCAACTACTCGTCATTCATTTATTCCTAAGGCTTGACCTAAGGAATTTACACAAACGTCCATTGATACATAAGGCGCATCTGCCAACATTATCCTTTAAGCGCCTTTGCCAGGATTACGTCATACACTATGAGGCGCGACTGCCAGGTTTATGACATTCTCTTTTAGGCGCATCTGCCGACATTATCTTATAAGCGCATCTGCCAAGATTATCCTATAAGCGCATCTGCTATTATTATGACAATCTCTATTTGGCGCATCTGCCGACATTATCCTATAAGCGCATCTGCCAGGATTACCCTATAAGCGCATCTGCTATTGTTATGACAATCTCCATTTGGCGCATCTGCCGACATTATCCTATAAGCGCATATGCCAGGATTACCCTATAAGCGCATCTGCTATTGTTAAGACAATCTCTATTTGGCGCATCTGCCAAGATCACGACATTCACTACTTGGTGCATCTACCGATATTATTCTCAAGCGCATCTGGTATCATTATGGCATGCTCTTTTAGGTTCATCTACAAATACTATACTTAAGTTCATCTACTAGTATTATGTCACTCTCTCTTTCGTGCATCTACCAATACTATGCTTGAGCGCATCCGCTAGCATTATGACATTCTCTAATTGGTGCATCTGCCAATATCATTCTTAATCATCTTTCATACCTCATCATTTTATCACATACCAACTATCTCATCTACCCATGTTCTACCCAACATATTTGTAGATATAAAATACATATACAGTTTAACTCATTTAAAAACTATATAAAACATTCATTCCATACTCATATCAAATAAACAACAATATATAAACACATAGCACGTATTTTATAACAAATACTTCATATTTATATGTTAGAAGAAAGTAACCACACACTCTCCCAAACATATACTTAATACATTCAAACAATACTTGTATTATACCCCTGTTTATGAAAGGGACTATACACATGATACCTTATCGAATGAACACGTAATTCGAAATAAATAATCCGTACTCCCAGATCTAAAACTAACCTCTTGATTGGATCCATACTCTCAGATCTAAAACTAATCTCTTGATCTGATCCATACTCTCGGATCTAAAACTAACCTTTTGATCTGATCCATACATCCAGATGTAAAACAAGTTTATCTCTTTATTCTTTTATCTCATGGTCCAACCCATATTTTATCACCTACCAACAACCTCATCTACTCATGTTCTACCCAACATATCTTTAGATACAAAATACGTATATAGTTTAACTCATTAAAACTTATATAATTCACCCGTTCCACAATCATCTCAAATAAACAACAAAATATTATATACGTAGCACGTATTTCATAGCAAATACTTAATATTTATGTGTTAGAAGAAAGTGACCACACACTCACTCGTATAAACAGCAATATACTTAATACACTCAAACCATACTTGTATTATTATCGTGTTTGTGAAAGGTAGTATACACTCACACATATAAACAACTTTATATATACACATAGCACGTATTTTATAAAATACTTCATATCTATGTGTAAGATGAAAGTGACTATACAGTCACACTTATAAACAACAATATACTTAATACACTCGAACCAAACTTGTATTATTATCGTGTTTATGAAAGGTAGTATACACTCACTTGATCAGAAGATGATCGGACAGCACTACGACTTGCAGAAGCAGTAATCCTCAGCAGATCTGCAAGATCTCTTCAAAAATCGAACTTCTCGCGGGCAGAGCTTCGGCTCGGGAACCGCACTTCTCGGGATCTTCGGGATCTCGGGACTTGCCTCGGGGCTCGAGAACAATACCGGGGCTTCGGGGTATTTCTGGCACGCAAATCGATGTAAAACAGGAGAGAGAAGAGAGAAAATAGCAACCCTAAACGGCTGGCCCTTCAAATCTATTTATAGGGCAAATTTGGCCCTTGCCATGTCGTGGCAACCTTGTTCCACGTCGTGGGCTTGGTCGTCACTGCATGTGTCATCCCAAGTTGCATCTGGGGGCCTTCCGGAGGTGTCAGGACACTTGCCACGTCGTGGTCTCTGACAGTTTTGGGGTTTCGCGCCCCGAACTTCAGAAATTGATAACTTTCGCATACGAACTCCGTTTTCGACGTTCTTTATATCGCCGCGAAGGTGAGATTATGCTCTACAACTCTCGTTTAGACTCCATTGGCTAATTTTGACGTTATTTTTAATATATTATAAGTATATTAATTATATATTATCTTTAGTAGGTCGGGACAGGAAAACTCCGTTCGAAATTCATAACTCCTTCATCTGAACTCCGATTCTGTCCATCTTTCCGTTGTTGCACTACTATCGATGAGATCTTCAATTCTCATTTATATCACTAAGGATAGATATCTATCTACCTTAAATTCACTATCTACGTCGCGCTGGGTCGTGCCGATTCTGTCGTGAAACTTCGACAGGTCATAACGTCTTCGTTATAACTCGGATTTTGGCGTTCTTTATATGCACGGAAACCTTGTGAAATATACTACAACTTGGTTAAGATTAATCCTTCTAGAAAATCTTCCATCAAAAAGTCATTTTTGACGCCTATCGTCTCTAAATTGACTAGCCCTGATCTACGGGCGTTACAATTATCTCCCCCTTAGGATGATTACGTCCCGGAATCATCAACGAAGATAGAAGTTGTATAATGATTCCACACGTTATTTATTCATCCTAGGTAATAACCGTAACTTCTATGTTTCCTCGAAAGAGTATTTAACTCTATGGCTTTCTGGACCGCAGAAGATGCCAAATCTTGCATCTGCTTATCGTACTATGTTGTACTTTCAATCGTAACCTTCAAGTTACCAAATAAGTCCTCATTGTGGAATCCTTATTCTTCTTAGGATAAATACTTTCCTGTATCTATTGTAACAAACCGATGGGTCGTGCTCTATTGAGCTCTCATCGCACGATGCGACGCTTAGACTCAGTCTTTAATAATGTTAAATTCCAGAATGGAATATACCTTCCTTCATATTCTAATGTGATATAATCACATTTCAGCATGTAGCACTTCTACCTGCAAACTTCTTTTAACAACGAGCGTGACACTATCAATCGCATTAACTTCAACCTTCTGACTTAAGTCAAATGTTACATCTAACTTGGTCCTCTAGAACATGTAACATACTCCTCGCAGTCGAACTCAAATTTAAATATGACCACTAGGGTCGGAACAAGAACCATCTTACTAGTCATTACCGAAACAATGGTAATGACATACCAGAATAAAATGGAATCAATCACTAGCTTCTTGGTAACCTTGTGACTTTCCCCGATCCAAGTGCGAGTCCTGTGCTTCCGGTAGTATATGCATCTACTACCTTTCACACCTACTCATACTCGTCCCAAGTATTGTCCCGCAGTCGACCAAGTCACCATATAAGAAAATCACAAAACAATTTAACACCTACGAATGTGTCCAAGTAATCATAAACAATTTCCCTAGACTCTACTAGGACTTCTTCACTGCTCAATCTTCAATCATCAACTCTACTTCAACTCGATTGGTGATGAAAATATCAGACGATGAGACAACTTCAAGTACTTCACCAAACGTTCCATCATCTTGCCAATAGAAGGTGTACTTTAGACGTACCGTACTCCTCTAAACGTACTTTTCTTTCATAAGACATACTCTAAAGGCAAGATACCACTCTTACGATATCTTCCGATAGGTGTCATTCACTATCATAAGCCTTCTTTATTTCTTCCATTTACTCAATTCTCTACAAGTCTTCACCATGACCTTTTGTACATCCAAGCAGACATTCGGTGTACCAAGCGAGAATTTTTTTTTTTAAGATAAGAAAGCTTTAATTACGATAAACGTATAAATCTCCTTATCACCCCCGAAACGTTTACATGCTAGTTCTAATATCGTAGTCATACGCTTAGAATCCTAAACACATAAGGTTTCCAGATCCGGTCGGCAACAGACCATAGATCCGAACAAATAATAGCATCAATATAGCTATCACACAAAACATTTTGCACATAAGAGCATTTTAGGCATCATTCCTAAAATAAACTAGTGCTTGTGTCAATTTAGGTGTACTACCTAACATATTTTAGACACACTCCTCACAACCATTACTTAGCATTCTAAGTTTAACTCTAGAAATCCTACAAATTCCTAGTTCGCTTAAACTAATGCTCTGATACCAACTGTGACATCCCCATTTTCACGGCCAGAAAAGACCAATTTGTTTATGCTTTATTTTATAAATCAGAGTGATCGTTTAAAGAAAACGGTTGCGGAATTTGTTCCCAAAATAAAATATGATAACCATTTATCAAAACGTTTCTCAAAGAGAATGTATTTTCATTAAATAATAAAACCTCGGGATGTCATGTTCCGATACAGACCAAAAGCATAAACAATAATAAATAGACCTTACAACAGTTATTCATAACTACTGGCCTATAATTCAAAATCTCTCGTCAAGTCCACCAACTTATACTCTTGTGCCATTACCTGTAATGCAAAGAAAACTGAGTGAGTCAGGCTTGGGAGCCTAGTGAACATATAGGGTTTTCAACCCACAATAATACAATTATTATATTCAACCATCAAACAATCAACTCAATTACTCATCCCTATTATGTTTCTTAGGATTTTACCCTAGGAATTCAACTACTCGTCATTCATTTATTCCTAAGGCTTGACCTAAGGAATTTACACAAACTTCCATTGATACATAAGGCGCATCTGCCAACATTATCCTTTAAGCGCCTCTGCCAAGATTACGTCATACACTATGAGGCGCGACTGCCAGGTTTATGACATTCTCTTTTAGGTGCATCTGCCGACATTATCTTATAAGCGCATCTGCCAAGATTATCCTATAAGCGCATCTGCTATTATTATGACAATCTCTATTTGGCGCATCTGCCGACATTATCCTATAAGCGCATCTGCCAGGATTACCCTATAAGCGCATCTGCTATTGTTATGACAATCTCCATTTGGCGCATCTGCCGACATTATCCTATAAGCGCATATGCTAGGATTACCCTATAAGCGCATCTGCTATTGTTAAGACAATCTCTATTTGGCGCATCTGCCAAGATCACGACATTCACTACTTGGTGCATCTACCGATATTATTCTCAAGCGCATCTGGTATCATTATGGCATGCTCTTTTAGGTTCATCTACAAATACTATACTTAAGTTCATCTACTAGTATTATGTCACTCTCTCTTTCGTGCATCTACCAATACTATGCTTGAGCGCATCCGCTAGCATTATGACATTCTCTAATTGGTGCATCTGCCAATATCATTCTTAATCATCTTTCGTACCTCATCATTTTATCACATACCAACTATCTCATCTACCCATGTTCTACCCAACATATTTGTAGATATAAAATACATATACAGTTTAACTCATTTAAAAACTATATAAAACATTCATTCCATACTCATATCAAATAAACAACAATATATAAACACATAGCACGTATTTTATAACAAATACTTCATATTTATATGTTAGAAGAAAGTAACCACACACTCTCCCAAACATATACTTAATACATTCAAACAATACTTGTATTATACCCCTGTTTATGAAAGGGACTATACACATGATACCTTATCGAATGAACACATAATTCGAAATAAATAATCCGTACTCCCAGATCTAAAACTAACCTCTTGATTGGATCCATACTCTCAGATCTAAAACTAATCTCTTGATCTGATCCATACTCTCGGATCTAAAACTAACCTTTTGATCTGATCCATACATCCAGATGTAAAACAAGTTTATCTCTTTATTCTTTTATCTCATGGTCCAACCCATATTTTATCACCTACCAACAACCTCATCTACTCATGTTCTACCCAACATATCTTTAGATACAAAATACGTATATAGTTTAACTCATTAAAACTTATATAATTCACCCGTTCCACAATCATCTCAAATAAACAACAAAATATTATATACGTAGCACGTATTTCATAGCAAATACTTAATATTTATGTGTTAGAAGAAAGTGACCACACACTCACTCGTATAAACAGCAATATACTTAATACACTCAAACCATACTTGTATTATTATCGTGTTTGTGAAAGGTAGTATACACTCACACATATAAACAACTTTATATATACACATAGCACGTATTTTATAAAATACTTCATATCTATGTGTAAGATGAAAGTGACTATACAGTCACACTTATAAACAACAATATACTTAATACACTCGAACCAAACTTGTATTATTATCGTGTTTATGAAAGGTAGTATACACTCACTTGATCAGAAGATGATCGGACAGCACTACGACTTGCAGAAGCAGTAATCCTCAGCAGATCTGCAAGATCTCTTCAAAAATCGAACTTCTCGCGGGCAGAGCTTCGGCTCGGGAACCGCACTTCTCGGGATCTTCGGGATCTCGGGACTTGCCTCGGGGCTCGAGAACAATACCGGGGCTTCGGGGTATTTCTGGCACGCAAATCGATGTAAAACAGGAGAGAGGAGAGAAAATAGCAACCCTAAACGGCTGGCCCTTCAAATCTATTTATAGGGCAAATTTGGCCCTTGCCATGTCGTGGCAACCTTGTTCCACGTCGTGGGCTTGGTCGTCACTGCATGCGTCATCCCAAGTTGCATCTGGGGGCCTTCCGGAGGTGTCAGGACACTTGCCACTTCGTGGCACTGCTTGCCACGTCGTGGTCTCTGACAGTTTTGGGGTTTCGCGCCCCGAACTTCATAAATTCATAACTTTCGCATACGAACTTTGTTTTCGACGTTCTTTATATCGCCGCGAAGGTGAGATTATGCTCTACAACTCTTGTTTAGAATCCATTGGCTAATTTTGACTTTATTTTTAATATATTATAAGTATATTACTTATATATTATCTTTAGTAGGCCAGGACAGGAAAACTCCGTTCGAAATTCATAACTCCTTCATCTGAACTCCGATTCCATCCGTCTTTCCGTCGTTGCACTACTATCGATGAGATCTTCAATTCTCATTTATATCACTAAGGATAGATATCTATCTACCTTAAATTCACTATCTACGTTGCGCTGGGTCGTGCCGGTTCTGTCGTGAAACTTCGACAGGTCATAACTTCTTCGTTATAACTCGGATTTTGGCGTTCTTTATATGCACGGAAACCTTGTGACATATAATACAACTTGGTTAAGATTAATCCTTCTAGATAATCTTCCATCAAAAAGTCATTTTTGACGCCTATCGTCTCTAAATTGACTAGCCCTGATCTACGGGCGTTACATAATTACTTATCAAGTAAATTACTATATATTCGTATATTAAACCAAAAGAATCTACAAAGCATTAATTGTCATAATATGAAAGTACATATCAACAAACTACTCATAAATTACACCAAACTTCCTAGAAAACCTAACAAAACAAGCATCCCATAAACAAATTTCACACATAAACACCCATTTGTATCCATTTACAAAAGCATCTGACACACTAACTACAGACTTATGCAATGCACAAGATCTATGGAAGCCATGGAAGTGTACATGTTTCTTTCCCTCCCTATTTAAGTGGAGATGAACCTTAGAACAAGTTGATCTAAGATTCCACTTACCATTTGCTTTGCGGTAAGCATTGTTTAACATATCTAAAGCTTCATGCTTCCTATGTCTCCTTTCAGCCATCAACATAATTCCCAGGACAAATGTTGAATCCAAATGTCCTAATGCAGATGCTTCTTCAAGCATCGTTTAGCCTTCTTGATCACCTTCTAAGAAAAATAACTTCATCCGAAAAAACATTAAACACATAATTTCTAGTTAAAGTTATGCAAAACAAGTAACAAATTAATTACTGCTATGTATATATATATATATATATATATATATATATATATATATATATATATATATATATATATATATATATATATAACAACGTACCAATCCATTCCTGAATAGAAAATTTGGGTTTCTAATCTCTATGCATCTATTGACAACTACATGTTTCTAGTCAGACCAAACACAAAATTGTAATCCATCTAACTCCATATGTTTATATACTTAATCCGCTTTTTCCTGCCTCATTCAAGAATCTGCAACTGCAAACGAAACACAATATTCGCTCCATAATGTAAAGACAACTCAAATATACTTGTGAAATAGAATGATCAAAGGCAAAACTTACACACTTTTCATCCTGAAAGCCTCGACTGCTGAATTTTTTTCCAAGTCGACTATTATTTTCTCCATCACTTCAAATTGCATGTCTGTTAGCGATTTCGTTTGATTTCTTGATTGAATCTTAGAAGTAGTACTGGCTTCCATAATAATAAACATTCACTAAGATAACGATTCTACGAAAATGATTTTATGGTTTTTTGACTGTCGGAATTTTGAGATTGGGGTTGTTTGCAAGTGAAAGAAATAAGAGTGAAGAAATGAAACAATGTGTTTCGTCGGAACACATTATGGCTCCTAGAAGATGTTACATTATAAAATGACCAAATTGTCTTAATAGATACACTGACTCGTATTTAATTAGTAAGGGTAGTTTTGTAAAAAGTCATATTTAAAAGAAAAATCAATTTCTATTTTAATCAAGGATGTAAAAATCGCTCGTCGGTCGCTAGGCGGTTGACTGGCGATAAACCATTAATCAGACTCAGCGGGGATTAATCGGGGACCCTAAATTAATATTAAAATTATTTAAAAAAATTAATATTTCCTACAAAATTAAGAATTTGAAAATTTTAAATTTTAATACACAACCGGCAAAAATGATATATGTTGACCAATGACCCATATGTCAACCACGTACACCATAAGCAACTACTATGTTGACTAATAACCCGTATTTCATCCATGGGTGATACAATCACACCATAACCAACTACCATGTTGACCAACGACCCATATGTCCTCCATGGACACCATAATTGACTACCATGTTGACCAATGACCCGTATTTCATCCATGGACACCATAAGCAACTACCATGTTGAGCAATGGCCCATATGGCATCCATGGTCACCATAATCAACTACCATGTTGACCAATGACCCGTATTTCATCCATGGGTTATACCATCACACCATAAGCAACTACCATGCTGACCAATGAGCCATATGTCCTCCATAGACACCATAATCGACTACCATGTTGTCCAATGACCCGTATTTCATCCATGGACACCATAAGCAACTACTATGTTGACCAATGGCCCATATGTCATCAATGGACACCATAATCAACTACCATGTTGATTATGGTGTCCATATGTCAACCACGGACACCACAAGCAACTACCATGTTGCCTAATAACCCGAATTTCATCCATGGGTGATACCATCACACCATAAGCAACAACCATGTTGACCAATGACCCATATGTCCTCCATTGACACCATAATCGACTACCATGTTGACCAATGACCCGTATTTCATCAACGAACATCATAAGCAACTACCAAGTTGGGCAATGGCCCATATGTCAACCATGGACACCATAATCAACTACCATCTTGACATATGACCCGTATATCATCCATAGACACCATAAGCAACTACCATGTTGACCAATGGCCCATAGATCATCCATATGTCATCCATGGTCACCATTATCAACTACCATGTTGACCAATGACCCGTATTTCATCCATGGGTGATACCATCACACCATAAGCAACTACCATGTTGACCAATGAGCCATATGTCCTCCATAGACACCATAATTGACTACCATGTTGACCAATGTCCTATATTTCATCCATGGACAACATAAGCAACTACTATGTTGACCAATGGCCCAATGTCATCCATATGTCATCCATGGACACCATAATCAACTATCTTGATGACCAATGACCCATATTTCATCCATGGGTGATACAATCACACCATAAGCAACTACCATGCTGATCAATGACCCATATGTCCTCCATGTACACCATAATCGACTACCATGTTGACCAATGACCCATATTTCATACATGGACACCATAAGCAACTTCCATGTTGACCAATGACCCATATTTCATCCACGGGCACCATAAGAAACTATCTAGTTGACCAATGGAACATATGTCATCCATATGTAATCCATGGACACCATAATCAACTACCATGTTGACCAATGACTCATATTTCATTCAAGTATGACACCATCACACCATAAGTAACTACCATGTCGACCAATGACCCATATGTCCTCCATGGATACCATAATCGACTACCATGTAGACCTATGACCCTTATTTCATCCATGGACACCATAAGCAACTACCATGTTGATCAATGGCCCATATGACATCCATATGTCAACCATGGACACCATAAGCAACTACCATGTTGACCAATTACCTGTATTTCATCCATGGTACACCATAAGCAACTAAAATGTTGACCAATGGCCCATATGTCATCCGTGGACACCATAATCAACTACCATGTTGACCAATGACCCGTATTTCATCCATGGACACCATAAGCAACTACCGTTGACCAATGGCCCATATATCATGTTGACCAATGACCCGTATTTCATCCATGGGTGATACCATCACACCATAAGCAACTACCATGTAGAGCAATGAGCCATATGTCCTCCATTGACACCATAATCGACTAACATGTTGACCAATGACCCATATTTCATCCATGGACAACACAAGCAACTACTATGCTGACCAATTACCCATATGTCATCCATGGACACCATAATCAACTACCTTGTTGACCAATGACCCGTATTTCATCCATGGGTGATACCATCACACCATAAGCAACTACCATGTTGACCAATGACCCATATTTCCTCCATGTACACCATAATCAACTACCATGTTGACCAATGACCCATATTTCGTACATGGACACCATAAGCAACTACCATGTTGACCATAGGCCCAAATGTCATCCATGGACACCATAAGAAACTTCCATGTTGACCAATGACCCATATTTCATCCATGGACACCATAAGCAACTACTTAGTTGACCAATGGCCCATATGTCATCCATATGTAATCCATTGACACCATAATCAACTACCATGTTGACCAATGACTCGTATTTCATCCATGGATGATATCATCACATCATAAGTAACTACCATGTCGACCAATGACCCATATGTCCTCCATGGATACCATAATCGACTATCATGTAGACCAATGACTTTTATTTCATCCATGGACACCATAAGCAACTACCATGTTGACCAATGGCCCATATGACATCCATATGTCAACCATGGACACCATAAGCAACTACCATGTTGACCAATGACCTGTATTTCATTCATGGTACACCATAAGCAACTACAATGTTGACCAAACGCCCATATGTCATCCATGGACACCATATTCAACTACCATGTTGATCAATGACCCGTATTTCATCCATGGACACCATAAGCAACTACCGTTGACCAATGGCCCATATATCATCCATATGTCAACTATGGACACCATAAACAACTACCATGTTGACCAACGACCCGTATTTCATCCATGAGACACCATAAGCAACTACCATGTTGACCAATAGCCCATATGTGATCCATGGACACCATAATCAACTACCATGTTGACCAATGACCTGTATTTCATCCATGGGTGATACGATCACACCATAAGCAACTTCCATGTTGACCAATGACCATATGTCCTCCATGGACAACTTAATCGACTACCATGTTGACCAATGACCCGTATTTCATCCATGGACACCATAAGCAACTACCATGTTGACCAATGACCCATATGTCATCCATGGACACCATAATCGACTACCATGTTGACCAATGACCTGTATTTCATCCATGGACACCATAAGCAACTACCATGTTGAACGATGGCCCATATATCATCCATGGACACCATAATCACCATGTTGACCAATGACCCATATGTCATCCATGTACACCATAAGCCATTACCATGTGGACCAATGGCCAATATGTAATCCATATGTCAACCATGGTCACCATAAGCCATTACCATGTGGACCAATCAACCATATATCATCCATGGATACAATAAGCCACTACCATGTCGACCAATGGCCCATATGTCATCCATGGACATCATAAGTGACTATAATATATATTGACATGACCCGTACGTCTTTTGTATATAAATTTCGGTTTAAACAAAAAAAACATAAAGATGTATAGTTTCTTAATATTTTGTCCTCTTATATAATTTTAAGTTAAAATTATACTATAAACACATCGTTACTCTATGTTCTTTCTTGACGTTATTTACATGTATATACCCTATTTATCAATCTGTAACTACTTTAAGTAAATTTAAATTACTAAATATTTAGCGGTAATTAGCACAGTTCGAATTTTTTATTAGCGGAGGTTCAAAGTATTTCACAATTCGTTCCCTCCAACCGACACACGTTTATGCTGCATATTAGGGTAATTAAGTTTACCGATTAGAAATAGGGTTTACATTTTTAGTAATCATCATCTCCAGCGACTTATTGATTGAAATATTTGTTCATTATACATTTGTGCACTGACTTTTGGCGATATAAGAGGTCACTCATCTAAAATTTTATATTTATTTAATTTACTGTTGTCGTGATGATCGATCATTTTTTGTTCTCTGATCATCTTCATGTAAATTGATTTTAATTGTATTCAATAGTTTGCATGCAAAGTAATGCCTTCATATATAGTTTATTTTTATTGTTTGTGTCAGAACGATGTCGACCTTGAAACCAAAAGGAGCATCCGGTGTGAAGCCAACTAAATTCATTGCACCACAAGTTATGAAACACAACAGGATTGTTGCTGCAAAATTCATAAACAAACTATTACAAGATGAAGAAATCGACTTCCCAATACCAACAACCACATCCAAAGCACCTATAACATCTACCAACAAAACCCCTAAACCAATATCATTAGCATCACCCATTACTACCACTTCCTTGGCATCACTTAAAACATCCACAACCTCCTTAGAAAAAGCATTTAAAATTTCAGAAAATGGAACAATACAATCTTCAACACGAACATCAATAACGAAAACTTTAGAACCTACATCATCTAAACCATCCTCAACACCAACACCCACTACCACATCATCAACACCTATATCTACTACCACAACCTCAAAACCTGCATTTACACTACCATCCTCCACAACTACAATAACTACCACACCCTCCTTAAGTAAAGGAACTACCGCATCCTCAACATATACATCTATCCCAAAACCTACCCCAAAATATACCCCATCAACAACTCATATCCCAGAATCTACCCCATCACCAACACAACCACCCATGAATGGATCTGTAGTGGAAAGCGTAGAAGGTGAAAACAATTCCTCTGAAGATTGTGGACCAGATGGAAGTTTGAATGTTCATGTTTGGATAAATACGTGAGTTACCAATTCAAAACTTAATTACATCTTTTTTATGCATTAAATTTTGGTTTACACATATATATCAATTGATAACTTAACACATCACATGATTACTTGCAGGCTAATGCCACCAGTCCCTTGTGCACATGTTATCAGTCAGTCCTTTAAACAAGGAGTAGATCCAAAAGGGTATGCTTGGGCATAAGTAAGCAAAGAAATGTGTGAATTATATTGGGAGGAGTTTCAAGTAACTATAAGTCATAAATTGTTGTTTGGTAAACATTTACACTTCAATTTATGTTTATATTGTTAATGTGTAGAAAAAATGTTGTTAGGATGAGACAATAGACTCGCTGGTGAGGCAAGCTTGGGCAAGGAATGCGACACAAAGTTATCGTTAATATCTCTTCAACATGAGCAGCCCAAAAAGAAACAAACATGGCTTTAAACTAGCTCATGTTCCACAGGAAGTCTGGAACTCCTATTAATTAAAATAAAATACAGAATAATACAAGCTAAAATCTGAGCAGAACAAGAAAAATTGGCGTAACGGTGTGGCTGATGGAGTAGCAAAACCCACACATAACGCTGGATCCACATGTCATTTGAAGATAGCTTTTTATTTGGTAATTTTTTAAACGGTACATCATATCATTGTTTGCATATGTTTATCTATGTATTTGACTTTTTATATGGAATTTATGCAAAAGTGGAAATTAGCATATGAGCCAGCCCATAGTGAATTGTTCCTATATACATACACTAAGAATCATGATGGAGTCACTTTCATAAATGAAAAAGATAGACAAATTCATGTAATATTCATCTCAGTTTAAATTAACTTTTATATTGTAGCTACTCCATAATATCATTCTTAAATTTGATATCTTTTAACTTATAATATTTTTATTTTGTTGGCGTCCTCTACAGAAAAACGGGAAGAGTTGAAAGCTAAAGGTGTTGAATTTGAGGAGGACAAGCTATTTTTTGTTGTTGTTGGTGGTCATAATAAAAAAAGAAGACTTTATGGATTAGGCTCTTTTGCAAAGGCGGTTCCCAATAGGAATGGTAAAATAGATGTATCTTACATTCTGGAAAAAAAAATGATGAAATAGAAGAAATGAGGGAGCTTGATGCTAAACAAAAACAGCAAAACGAAGAGCTTAAAGAAATGATGAACGCCTAACAAGAGGAAAACAAAGCAAGGGTCGGGCATCTTGAAAAACAACTTCAAACGGCATTGGATCTTTTTAAGGTTGTTACAAAACAACAAGAATAGTATGTTGATCTATGTTAATTGAAGATTATGTATTTTAGAGTAGCAACTTTCTTTTTTTCATGCAATAAATAATTATTTTGTTATTTTATGATATAATGGTTATGAGTTTCTTGTTTTTTTTTTTTGTTTTTCATATATTACTACAAAATTATTTAGATATAATTTATAAATCAATTATCAATCGGTCCATATTGAATCTGGTATATACTATATACACCATTAAAATTGCTAGGGATTCATGACCACCAAAATTTGCTAGGAGATCATCAAACGGATTTAGCTAGGGATTCATCACAACGTATTTAGTTAGGGATTCATCACCACAGATTTAGCTAGGGATTCATCACCATGGATTTTGCTAGGGATTCATCACCACAGATTTTGCTAGGTATTAACTACAACAAAATTTGTGACGAAAGAACTACCACATAATTTGTGATGGAAACCTACTACAAAATACACGAAAGAATACCATCCACCATGGATTTCATTCCGTTGTCACAATATCGATGGATGTTGAGAGAAAAAACTTTGAGACACACTTGAACAAATCGTTAGTACAAGTATGTAGCGTAATAGTTAATCTCGAAGGATCTGTTAGCTCAACAATAATATTAAGAGTTAGAAGTTAGTGAGTTAGACGCGGAAAAGGAAAGGAATGTAAATGACAACAATTGTTATATCAAGTATACACATAAGCAGATTCATAACAAGGAATGCATTCAAACCAAGTTAGTAAATGAGATCTAGCTGAGTGATTAAGTCACAAGTGACTTGCTCTTGAAAAGAGATGGTAAATGATTATGAGAGTAAGAAGGTTTGACAAGTAAGATAAAATAAGAACTGATGTGTATTAAAATTTGATGAGAGATTCAGACAGGTACAGATTACATGAGAAATGAACTCTATTTATAGAGACAAGTTTACAACTCTAAAAGTAGCAATGCAAGGCATACTGGACATTAGAGTGTTATACAAAAAAGACAAAATAAACTAAGTTAAGGTAACGCCTGTGGTGCTGAAGACTTCGGATGGTTATTGTTGATAGGATTGCTTGACTGCGGTTGCTTGGAGGCTGCGGTGTTCAAGAGGGTCACTTTTTGATTCAACAATTTCCCCCTAAGTGACCTCTTTAACTTTGATCAGTTATCAAGTTTAAGAAACTTGATCAGGATCCACCGAAACTTTCTGACGTTCTCTAACCATTTGATTCTTCTCAGTATTTCAAACTTGACTTCTGCGGTGGTATGCTTGGATTTTCAACGGCATTGCGGCAGATCTCAAGTTGTTTTCTGGTGAGACGGTGCATGACAGTCATAAGAATGAAATATTTGACGTTGTCAGTATTCCTCTTGAAAATGACTCCTAGCTCAGGATAATTGGTTGCTCCTAATGATCTTTCCTCAAAGCCTTTGGTAGGCATGGGTGCGGGGTCAAGTGGTGGCAAGTCAGCAATCTTGGAAATGATGGGATGAATGTCTACATCTATTTTGGCGAAGTCACAGACTGTTTACTTAAGAAAGGCAATGGCCCTTTCAAGAGTGATCTTCATCTTTGGATGTTTTTCACACTTGTGCTGAAAAACCTTGGCAATGAGAAACACTTCTTCAGGGTTCATACACGGAAAATCAGCCTGGGTGCGGATGTAGTCGTGCTCCCTCCTGGTTAGGGTGTACTGGATGAACTCAACCTTCATGAACTTCCGGACCTTGTAATTTTTTACTGCGGATGGTCTATCGTTAGACCATATGTGTTCAACAGGAGAGTCATGCTTAGCATAGAATTGGCTAAGTCTCTCGAACTCCATTGGAAGTATTTTCTCGTCGGGAAGGTTGCGGTCGAACTGCTCAGATACAGTGAAGTATCTGGCATTCGGTGAGATTGGGACAACCCAGTAACCGTATGAGGGGGGTTCCGTATAGGCAAGATGAGGGACATAGTCATCATCAAGAAGTCTTCTATGGGAATTAACCCAAGAGTTTATTAAGGACTCATCCATAACCGTTTCGAATCCGCAAAGATGCCATACTTCTTCAGCAAGCTTGCTTGCTCTCCAATTGCTTTTTCTTTAAGCAGTGGCAGGAGAGTCGTTTGTGCTAGGAGAAGACATATACTTCTCCAGATTCTTGAAGTATGGGGGAGTCTCTGGTTTTCCAGGAGTAATCTCAATTTGAGGAGGGGGGTTGTGAGGTGGAGTGTGATGAGATGGTTGTGAAGAGGGTTGTTTTTCATGTTGCGGAGATGGTTGCGGTATGGGAATTTTTCTAGTAGAGGCTGGGAGAGTTTTATGGTGTGAGAGGGATTGGTTGGAATGATGGACTTCTTCACTTCCCACTCTTAAGGAGTTCAGACCCGGAGCCTCCTCAAGCCATTAACGAAGGCCATCAACCTTGTCAAACACCATTTGAAATTGTGCTTTGAGGGCGTCTGCCAAATGTTGATTGTTGGGAATGGAGGGATTGAAGAGTAGTTTTATGAATCTCCTTGCTGAGCTGGAGAATTTCCGGACCATCGAAGTTGGCTGATAGGGATTATTGCATTCTGTTGATAGTGTCTGAAGAACGAAGATTGCGGACTCATAAGCAGTATGAGTCTCAACAATCAACTTCTCAGAATGTGAGGCCTGATCCGCAATGGTTGCTTGAAGGTCAATTTTGTTTGCGGTAACCTCAGAGATGAGGCATTCCGCAGCAGCCATAAACTCCTTGTGATCAGCTTGACGATTGTTGTCAAGTGATCTGATTCTCATCTCAACTTTTAAAGAGATCCATTCTTGAACCTTCAGGATGGTGGCTATGGTATTGGCATTGTTTATGGCATCTGCCTAATACTTAGCCACGGCTTGAATTTCTTGTTCCTTGAGTTGTTGTTGCTTGATTTGTTGATCCTTGCAAGCTTGAAATGCCCTATGAAAAGCGGCATATTTCTTGGCTTCAGCCTCATTAAAGGGTTGACATCTGCTCCAAGAATCATTAGAATCTTCTCCGTCAATTCCTGTAAATCGCACCAAGGTGTCCTTTGGGTTCACGGATCCTTGCACATTTGTGCTCACCGTGCCTAAGCCACCTGATTGTAAGGTAAGCAGAGTAGGGTTTCCAGAGCTTCCTTGGTCTCCTTGACCCGTGGTCAAGTTTAGCCTCGGCTCAGTTCTGGCAAGGGCGGAAGAAGTGCCCTGCGGATGGGATTGTGTTTGTAGTGTTTGGGTAACGTTCAAAAGGATGGAGTTCAACTCCTCAGGTGAAAAAATATGCAGCCGGGAAGCCCTGGAGACTTTGGGGCGAGAACTAGTATCATCCCTTTAGGAATCTACTAGGTGGTAGTCTCCTCTTTGTTGTGATTCAGACTCACTTTCTGAGTCTGAAACGAAGAAGATAGTGGTGTTGAATGGATGTACAGGCATCCTAATGACTACCGGAGCCTGTGGAGAGGCTGAGGTATCACTTCCGGAGTCATGGCGACTCGGTTCAGCAGTTGTGATTATGGGTGGTGTTTTTCTCTTTTTTGATGGCTTGGATGGTTTGCGGGCATCCTTTTTAGGAGTGCTATATTTCTTTGAGGTGCGAGGATCATGGAGGGAAGAAACCTTATGTTTGTGTCTTTGAGAGACGTTAGAAAGAGTAGTAGAAGAATGGACTGTGGTACCTTCAGGTTTTAAGGCTGCGGATGGGATAGGCGGGGTAGGAAGGTATGGGTCAATACCTTCCGTAGTCTCTATGTGATCTGAGACATCAGCAGTCTCGAGACCAAGAGAAGAAAGAATGTGTGTAGGGAGTCTACGGATGGGAACAAAAATAGTTTGATCAGATGAAGGATTGTACCTTTTTAAGTCTTTGGTGACGACGAAATTGATGTCATCACCCATGTCTATCTTTGCATCCGCATATGGTCAGATATGCAGAGGGACCAAAATCTGGCAAAAGTGAGCTCGGATGGGTTTCGCCTTAGGCTCTCCTTGGGAATGTATTGTAGAAAGTCATCCCAAAGAATTTGACCGTATTTAACATCGTGGCCCGTGAAGATGCTCCAAACCAGTTCTAACAGCTTTAAGCCCATATTGTCTGTGCCTCCGGTTGTTCCGGACAAACTGCGGATGAAGAAGTGGCAGACAAACTGCCAGACCACAGGCAATTGGTTCTTCTTGAACTCACCAATGCGTTTAATCGAATTCTGATACCCATTTGATATAGTGCAGAGGTGATATCCGCCATTGATGGTGTGAAGAACTTGACGGAGGGATAAATCAGAAGATTAATGGCTGAGAGGAACTTTTCTTTAGTCAGAATGACCAAGGAATCATTGACAAGTTTTAGATGGACTTCTTGAGGGTTATCGACTGGGTGATATGCAGAGAAAGCACACGTGAAGAGAGTGGAAAGAGGAACAATGTCTGTGAATGCATCAAAAGGTCCAGACAGGGGATGATTCCTCAAGAACTTGATCATTAATTTTGTTGGTGCATTGTATGTGGGTTGATCATCGAAAAGAACTCTGAAATTGCTCGAGGCAATTCTGGGAGAATCTAAACCAGTTTGGTTCACTGATCCAGAGGCTTTTGTTTGTTTCTTGGAAGCACCGGATTTCACCATTGTTGAGTTGATAAGAGCTTGAAGAATGCAGAGAGGGATCAAGGGTTTTGAGAGCGTAAAGTGTTCTTTGTGGAGAAGAAAAGGGTTTAATTGTGGATTATTCGAGCGTGAAACGTTTATGTTTTTGACCTAGATGAAATTAGGTAAAAAGGTTTGAGTTTAACTTTGGATAAGCATCTTTTAATCTTAACCACAAATTGACAAAAAAGGGATAAAGATTGAAATTGGCATTAACCAGAAAAAGGACTCTGCATTTAATAAAATGTCAGATGTTGAATCACGTCATGAGAACATGTGGAGGGGGTGAGAAAAATCAGTTGGATAAAGTAGAAGTTGTAACGGATGTGATGGTTTAGGGGTAAGTGGAAAAGACATATTAGAGGATTTGATTTGGAAAATCTTTTATTTTGTCATCATACCTAAAATAGGTCTGACACGAGGTTCTGGGAGAAAAGAATGTGACAGTTTCTCAAAGGAATGTTTTTATTTAATGTTTTATTTAATGAAGGGTCATTATTAAATAGCACACTATTTTCGTTTTTTTTTTTTAAAATGAACCGTCTGTAAAACAATTATCGTGACTGTGGACGAACACATCATTGCAGATGGTTTCCTTGGTATTGCGGATGACTGTAGTGGGAGAAACTAAGTAGAGCACTTGTACAAAATTTAGTAACAACAAACAAGAAAGACCCATGGAAGGTAGATATAATATATGGTTGCAATACATTGACTGCAGTACACAAAATGTACCAAAACCATCTGTTATAAGTGTCTTTCATCTAGAACCACAAAGGAGACCAAGAAGGTCTGCGGTACCTATCAATTCAAGAAGAATTGGGAGTCTGGATTCATCATCCCTAACATTTGTAATAACACATTGAGTTTGGTAGAGTCAAGTGCTTTTGTAAAGACATCAGCAATCTCTTCATGAGTAGGGACAAAGATGAGTTCATGTTACCTTTCAGAATGTGGTCTTTGATGAAATAATATCGTAGTTCAATATGTTTTGTCTTGGAGTGCTGAATAGGATTATGAGAAAACACTATGGCACTTTCAGAATCACAGTAGATTGGTATCCGCAGCATTTTGTAACCGTAGTCTAATAGTTGAATCTTCATCCATAGAACTTGAGAAACTAGCTGCAGCCACATATTCTGCTTCTGCGATAGATAAAGAAACATAGCTTTGTTTTCTGCAGGACCAGCTAACAAGTCTACCTCCCAAAAATTGACATCCATCAGATGTACTTTTTCAATCAAGTTTGCATCCAGCATGATCCGCATCGGTAAACGCTTGAAGACTGAAGTGATTGTCTGGGGGGTACCATAGACCAAGGGCTTTGCTTCCTCTCAGGTACCGAAGAATTTGTTTGGCTGCGGTCATGAGTTACACTTTTGGGTCAGCCTGATACCTTGCACATACGCCAGTAGCAAAGACAATGTCGGGTCGGCTTGCAGTGAGGTACATAAGAGAGCCAATGATACTTCTATAAGTCTTGTGATCCACAGATTCGCCATAGGGATCAGCAGAGATCTTATATTCGAAGGCCATAAGAACCTTAGCCAAGGAGCAGTTGTCCATAGAGTATTTCATCAAGAGTTCAGTGGTGTATTTTTCTTGATGAATGAATATCCCTTGTTGTATTTGTTTGACTTGAAGACCTAGAAAAAAAAAATTAATCTCTCTATTCATGCTCATTTGGAATTTGTTTGTCATGAGCTTAGCAAATTCATCCACCATTCCTTGATCAGACGATCCGAAGATGATATGATCCACATATATACAAGCATAAGGTGAGTACCATTTGCTTATCTAAATATAGTGGGATCAATCAATCCTCTTTTGTAGCCTGAAGAGACTAAAAATTCAGAAAGAGTCTCATACCAAGCTCTTGGAGCTTGCTTCAGACCGTAGACTGCCTTTTGAAGCTTGTAGCAGTGGTCAGGAAATTCAATATTTTCAAAACTGGGAGGTTGTTGTAAATAAACCTCTTCTTTCAATTCCCCATTGAGAAAGACACTTTTAACATCCATTTGGTGTACCTTGATGTTTTTGTGGGCAGCATATGCTAAAAAAATTCGAATTGCTTCCATTCTAACCACCGGAGCATATGTTTCATCGTAGTCAACACCTTCCAGTTGACTATACCCTTTTGAAACTAGTCTTGCCTTATTTCGGATAACCGCACTAGATTCATCTAGCTTGCTCTTGAACACCCATCTTGTTCCAACAATAGTATGGCCTTGCGGTATAGGAACAAGTTGCCACACTTTTTTCTTTCAAATTCTTCCAGTTCTTCTTGCATTGTAGAAATCCAATCTGGTTCCAATAACGCTTCGTTGATAGATCGAGGCTTGACTGCGGACATGCATGCTGCATAGTGACAGTGATCAGATAAATCTTTGGCAGATCGAGTGTGAATACATGTGGATGGGTTGCCAATAATTTGACCTAGTGGGTGATCCTTCGTCCATACGTGTAGACGAGGCCTCAGATGGTCAACAGTTGTGGTAGAAGGAATCTTTTCAATATCGGAGGTTGCTTCGGATGGGGAAGGAAGTTCCACCTGGATTTGTGAACAGCCTGCGGAATTATCTTGACTTGTTAGAGCGATAATGATATTTTCTTGAGAAGTTTGGAGAGGTTCCCCCTGGATTGCTAAAGGGAGTTCCTTTGGAACCTGAGAAGGTTCCCCCTGGACTGCTGATGGGAGAAAAATGATCCTTGAGTCGGTGCGAGTGTCAATGGTCTCTATGATTTCATCATCCAAATCTGAGGATACGTTTGATGGTAGTGATCTTTTAGGGAGAGGAGCTTGAGTATCATCAAATACTGGAACCTCGATGGTTGTTGCTTGATCCGGAGTAGAGCTTTCCCCCTCAACCGGAGAGGTCAAAGTATTGAGAGATCCTACTTCGGATAGAGATGGACAAGAAACATCAACGTGTTGTGGTTGAGTAGTTGGTGACACAAGAACTTCGGATAGTTTTGCAATTTCAACAGGGTCGAAAAGATCATCATAATTAACTTCAACCAGGTTTAAAGGACTTGAAGAAGCAGGAATATCTCTTTCCATGATGGCAGTGGTTTCAATAGATGGAGGGGTATTGCGGATGTAAGCATCATTGAACTTCACATCGAAGCTTTCAATGATGAGCCTCGTACGTCTGATAAGAACTCGATAAGCAACCTTGTTTGTAGAGTAGCCAAGAAAAATGCCTTCATCGGACTTCGGTGCAAATTTGTTAAGCTGATCTCTGTTATTGATCACAAAACATCTACACCCAAAGATGTGAAAGAAACGAACATTTGGTTTCCGGTTGTTGAGACCCTCATATGGTGTTTTATTGAGACGTTTGCACACGATGCTTCAGTTTTGAACAAAGCATGCAGTTGCTACAGCTTCAGCCCAGAAGTAAAGAGGAAGGTGTGCGAAGTTGAGCATGGATTTGGCTGCTTCAACTAGAGTACGGTTCCTCCTTTCTAATACACCATTTTGTTGAGGTGTATACAGAGCTGAAAAGTTATGAGAGATACCTTTTGACACCAAGAAGTTGTTGTGAGGATGATTAGTGAATTTAGTGTCATTATCACTACGGATGCGTCTTACAGGTAGTTTGATCTAAAGTTCTATCTCTTTGATGAAGTTGATGAGGATCTGCGGTGTTTCTAATTTGAGTCTGAGGAAGAATACCCAAGTGAAGCGAGTGAAGTCATCAGCTATAACCAGTATGTACTTTTTGTGATGAAGACTGGCTACAGTTGATGGACCACAGAGATCAATGTGTAGAAGTTCAAGTGGTTCAGATATTGACGAATCAATCACCATGGGGTGACTTGCCTTGGACTGCTTACCACATTCACAAACAAGACATAGAGTGTCATTGCTAAACTTGAGAATGGGTAATCCTCTGACTAGCTCTCTAGTGACCAAGGTGTTGATATACTTGAAGTTAAGATGAGCAAGCTTGCGGTGCCATAACCAGCTAACTTCGGATACAGCTTTGGAGAGAAAACACAACTGCGTTTTTCCAATGATGAGAGAGACATACAAAGGATACATGGCACCCTCGGATCGTGACTTGATCAAGCAGGAACTTCTATAACTCGTCATAACGTAACATAATTGATCATCAAACTCAACTCGATGGCCTGCCTTACATAGTTGGCCAACACTGATAAGATTGTGTTTAAGGCTTTCTACATAAGCAACTTTCTTAATTGAAAAGTTCCCCATAGTGAGTACACCGTAATCTCGGATGATTCCATTTGCATAGTTTCCAAATGTAACCTTTCCACCATTGCATATAGGCCTGAAATCCCGATGGTATTCTAACCTTCCAGTCATGTGCAAGGAGCAGGCACTATCGATCAACCATTCTTCTTCTTGATCCTCCTTGAACAATGCCTACAGAAATTAAGTGGTTAATTTGGGCACCCAAGCGAGTTTGGAGTCCAGAGTCACATACGAGGTATTAATCGATGCATGATGTGAGGTGGCATGGACAGGTTTTAAGTCAACTTTCAAGCCTAATCCTAGGTGTTTGAGATTTTTTGGAGTTGAGTGAGATTGTGGATAGTTACGAGTCTTTTGAGAACGATGAGATTTGTCATGAGAGAAGATCTTTTGACATTGACATTGACACGTGAACTTTTTATCATTTTCTATGACATTTGGCTTAGTCTGTGGTTTTGAAGATAAATTATGCTTTTGTCCAGTCCGAGGATTGTAAGATTTGACCCTTTTGTTTGTGTGTTTTGAAATGGTGTTTTTTTGCAGGTCTTGCAGGTATGTAGACACGTGCAGGCCTTTTGTGAGGTGATTTCGTAAACTCTTGAGGTGACCTTTTGAGTGCCGGAGTTGGCAAAATTCCTTTCCATTTTTGGGTTTTTGAAGGTGACTTTGGAAGGGTCGGAGTAGGTAGAATACCTTTCCATTGTGGATTGTCTAATGAATAGACCTGAAAACCATTTGATCGAAAAGACTTATCCTTAGAGTCAGGTGATTTTTGAGCAATGTCAGAAACAGTAAACTCCTTCCTTTTTGTTTTCTTGGAAACAGTAGATTTGAAATGATAATTTGAGAAAACAAGTTTTTCCGGACTCTTTGACTTGGGATATTTCACAAATTTCTTTCGTTTTGAATGAATTTCCTATTGCTTCCCACGGGAACGAAATTCTTCTTTAAAAGCTCTTTTTGCTCCGGTCTTAGGAGAACCGCAGTCAGTGACATTTAATTGCGGTTTCCTTAAACCTTTTGGAGATTTTGAAAAACAGGGACTTGATTCATCCGAACTGGAAAAGTCAGGACTTTGAGAACATTGACCAAATTCAAAATTTTCAATTGGTAATTCATGATTGATTGGTTCAATAGTCACAGAACTTTTGACTATGGTCTGCGGTGTAGTGTTTTGGACAACCGAAGAGTAAGTCTTGGTGGACACTTTAGTGGGACAACCGTTACTGGGTAATGGGACGGTTTGCAGTTCATGACTGCGGTTAGGAATAATGCGGTTAGACTGTAGGGATGGAAAGTCTAATGTGACTTTTGGACTTTCTACAATAATTTCCTCATCGGATAAGGATGATGTTTGAGAATCAGAGTGAGCTATGTTATCAACATGATTAGAAAATTCAGGGAGAAATTCCTCAATAACATAGTTATTACTCAGATCATGGATTTTACCAAAATGAGCTTAGATATCCCCAGAAAACATTTTTTCATTGACTGGAAATAAGAAGTTGCGGTCTGGAGGGACATAAGGACGTTCCGGTGTGAACCGAGGTGAGGAGTCTGTTATGGTTGGATACCTATTGGACCAACCCCAATTAAAAGTGTTATCAACATTCCCATTATTAACAAGATTCTCAATGGCCTCAGTTTCATTAAACAGCTTTTCAATTAAAAGATTAAGCATACAAATTCACTCTGTGCTAAATCTCTCTGATTTAAAGCTATTTCTAATTGTGTTTCACTCAACATCCTAGCATCCTTTTCTAGCATCAAGTCCTTCTCTAACATTGCCATTTTGAGTCTCTTATTTTCCAAACGTCCTCTAACGTGGAACATCTCCTGTGAAGCGATGTTCTTCTCATCTAAAGTTTTATTGTAGTCTGAAAGGACGGCAGCACATGTGTCATTAAGTGTGTCCAAGTAAGGTTGACAGTCATGCATGCTATAATTTAACGTTTGCATCATAAGTTTTACCTGTTCCATAATGCTGAGAGTTCAATCTTTCGCCATATAGCAATGGTTCTTCTTTAGCTTGGTTGAGCCATCTTCATCAGCAGTTTCCATCATACAGATCTTGCCTTATCCTTTACTGCGGTCGTCTTCATCTTCGTCTTCGGATGACCACACTTGATGATTTCTTTTCACTTGAGCAACGTAGGCTTTTCCCTTTTCTTTGTCCTCCAGTTCTTGAGCCATTCTGAGATAGAAGGATCTATCTTTCACTACGTTTGCCTTGCAATCCTTGGCAAAATGGTTTTCTTTGTTGCACTTGTGACATAAAACAATGTCACTTTTGTCTTCTAAAGAGGTACCAGAGTCAGTTGATTGAGGCTGTGGTGGTACGTCTTTAGACTGTGTTTGCTGAGACTGCGGTGGAGGGAGAGGATTCTTGGTGGAACGAAAGTGATTGTTTTGAAAGTTACGGTTGAAAGGTGGTCGGTTATACTATTGATTTTTACAAAATGAAGGTGGTAAGCGATTGGATTTTTGACTGACAAGGGTAATGGCATTTTGAAACTCTTCTTCATCATCATATTCTGAGTCTACTTGATATGACTGCGGTGATGACTCATACGAAGTGGGATAAGTTTGAGTGTGATGTGATTGCGCTACAAGAGCAAGTGGACCTCCGAAGTCTGAGCAGTCCTTGAGTACAGTGGACTCTTGAGCTTGCAACTCTCCATAGAGCTTATAGAGGGACAATGAGTGAATCTTCCTATCTCCTTGAACAATCATTTTGGCTGTTGTCCAATGTCTTCCCAAGCCATTAAGGAACTGTAGGTTTGTTTCATGATTGCTGCGGACGGTGGCCGCATTGGACAGTTTTGTGACAATCAAGTTGAATTTCTTAAAAGAGGCTTCCAAACTTTCACCGGAGTGAGCTTTGAATTTGTTGAATGCATTGAGGGACGTAGTGAGCTTCTTGTCCTGAGCTTGCTTTGAACCTTCGTACAAGTTTTTGAGAACATCCCAAATCTCTTTGGCTGATTTGTAGTTTATGATGATGTCGAAGTTGTCAGGAGCAACTCCACAAGAGATTTCATAAAAGGCAATAGCATCATTTTCCATATTGTCAAGATCATCTTTGATGGGACGGTTCAAAGTTGGTTGACCTCCTCCTAGCCTTGTTATGGCTCCATCAGTTTGGACTGGTGTGAGGACTGGGACATGTAGTCCTTCTTCTACAGATCGCCAAGCATCTTTACCAAGTCTTCTGAGATATCTTTCCATCCTTTGAGACCAGTGGTGGTATTCATTTGCAACCAGTATTGGGGCTCGATTAGAACCACCAACACTGTTGGAGACATTTAGTGATAACAAGTGTGCCATTTTGAAGATTTTTTTGTGTTTTAGAAATGAGCTTTAGTGGTATAGAAAGCTCTTCGAAAAATCAGAGTTCCGATTTTCAAAAAGCAACCACTATTGCTCTGATACCAATTGTTAAGAGAAAAAACTTTGAGACACACTTGAACAAATCGTTAGTACAAGTATGTAGCGAAATAGTTAATCTCGAAGGATCTGTTAGCTTAACAATAATATTAAGAGTTAGAAGTTAGTGAGTTAGATGCGAAAAAGTAAAGGAATGTAAATGACAATAACTGTTATATCAAGTATAGACATAAGCAGATTCATAACAAGGAATGCATTCAAACCAAGTTAGTAAATGAGATCTAGTTGAGTGATTAAGTCACAAGTGACTTGCTCTTGAAAAGAGAAGGTAATTGATTATGAGAGTAAGAAGGTTTGACAAGTAAGATAAAATAAGAACCTATGTGTATTAGAATTTGATGATAGATTCACACAGGTACAGATTACATGAGAAATGAACTCTATTTGTAGAGACAAGTTTACAACTCTAAAAGTAGCCATGCAAGGCATACTGGACATTAGAGTGTTTTATAGAAAAGACAAAATAAACTAAGTAAAGATAACGACTGCGGTGCTGAAGACTTCGGATGGCTATTGTTGATGAGATTGCTTAACTGCAGTTGCTTGGAGGCTGCGGTAGCTGAAGTTCAAGAGAGTCACTTTTTGATTCAACAACGGAATTATCGTTTCCATTCCAAACCCCTCGCTACGGCATTTTTAGGGACGGAAATAGGTCATTGCAATTTCCGTCGCTATTCATCTTTTGCAACGGAATTTCAGCTTTTCGCAACGGATTCCTTCCGTAGCAAAATCGTGTTTTTCTTGTAGTAGTGTACCTATAGAAATCTTTTGGATATCTCTTCTGTAGAGCGAGTGACAATGTTTTCTTCGTTGCAAAGAGAGGGGTTTTCCGCGAAAGTGAACTCACATGTCAAGAGGATAGTGGGATGCAAATTGACCTTGAAGAGCTTCAAGAGTTAAGTGATCAAGGAACCTCAAACACTAGAACTCAACCCAAGGAGGAAACTCCTACTAAACCAGTTGACGAGTCCGTACCTTTGAGACCTTCTACTAGAGTTACTGTTCCACCTGTGTTGTATGGTTTTCATATAACAGATGAAGGTGATACATTATCAGTGATAGTACATTGATAAATTTGGATGAACCTAACAACTACAAGGAAGCCATGGTAGGCCCCCAGTCTGCCAAATGGAAACATGCGATGGACAACGAGATTCAGTTCATGCATGACAATCAAGTTTGGAACTTGGTTGACAATGTATCAGGTCGTAAGACGGTCGGGTGCAAATGGATATTCATGAAGAAGAACGACATGGATGGGAAAGTACACACATATAAGGTACGATTGGTTGCAAAGAGTTTTAGTCAAACTCCTGGAGTTGACTATGACGATACCTTCTCACTAGTGGCAAAAATCAAGTATATAAGGGTTATGCTAGCCATAGATGCATTTTATGGTTATGAAATTTGGCAAATGGATGTCAAAATCGCTTTCCTAAATGGGAAGTAGGCTGAAGATGTTTACATGAGTCAACTAGAGGCTTTTATCGATGCAAAGTACCCTAATAGAATGTGTAAGCTTGAGAAATCTATTTATGGATTGAAACAAGCATCTTGCAGATGGAATCTTTGTTTCGATGAGAAAGTCAAAGATTTTGGTTTTTCGAGAAGTGAGGATGATTCCTGTGTGTATGTCAAGACTAGTGGGAGTATAGATAGCTTTCTGGTATTGTATGTGGATGACATACTACTCATAGGAAACAATGTCCCAACCTTATAGCAGGTTAAGTCCTAGCTTGGGAAGTGTTTCACTATGATGGGCCACGGGGAAACTGCTTACATTCTAGGGATAAGGATATTGAGAAATAGAAGTAAAAGACTAATAGGACTTGGTCAAAGTAACTACTTGGACAAGGTGCTGAAACGTTTCAGCATGGAGAATTCAAAGAAAGGTGAATTGCCCATTCTGAGAAATACCAAACTAAGTAAGAATCAGAGTCCGAGTACCGATGTCAAGATAACAGAGATGAGTCGAGTACCATATGCTTCCGTAGTTGTCTCGATCATGTATGCTATGACATGTACTCACCCTGAAGTAGCTTTTGCTTTGAGCATGGTCAACAGATATCAAGGTAATCCTGGTAGAGCTCACTGGATTGCGGTAAAGAACATTCTTAAGTACCTGTGGAGGGTTGAGGAATGGGTACCTACCCTCTGTGGTAGTGATGACTTGAGAGTGACAGGCTATAGTGACGCCAGCTTTCAGACCAACGTATATAATTTCTGCTCTCAGTCGGGCTGGGTATTTACCCTAAATGGAGGAGCAGTAACATGGAAAAGTTCCAAACAGGAGACTATAGCTGATTCAACGTGTGAATCATAGTACATGGTCGCAAGCGAAGCGTCGAAGGAGGCAATATGGTTAAAGAAATTCATTGGAGACCGTGGAGTTGTACCAGTTATAAAGGAGCCTATGGAGATTTTCTGTGATAACTAAGGAACCAAGGGATCATGGCAGATCTAGGCACATCGGCATAAAATATCACTTCATAAGACATCAGATAGAAGGACTCCTCGTAGTAAAGAGTGTATCGTCAAAGGAGAATCCAGCAGATCCCCTTACGAAGGAACTGAGTAGGGTTAGGCACTTGCAGCATGCTAGGAGTATTGGGCTGAAGGACGATATTAGTTTAATGATTAGATAGCTATTTAGAAACTTGTAATAGATAAAATATAATTGACATTTGATGATTAAATAAAAAGGAGTTTTATTTATGGGTAATGTTACTATCTTGTGTCAATCATTTACTATTGCTTCATTTTGCGTATTTTGACTTCCAAAATAATAAGATTATTCAAACAATCCACAGTCGATCATACTTTGGAAGTAGGTATTGAGACAAGATTGTCATGAATTGGCTTGTAAATTATCTAAAGTGTTTAGACATAGCAAAAGTTTGCTACAACATTCATGAGTGCTCTTGAAATAAGATTTGAGTATTGGATTAAGCCCACGCTCACATGAATCACTTCATGGAATTTATCACGAGTGATTGTGAGACTATAATATCGTATAGTCTTCAAACCAAGATATATGAGTTGTTGATTACGAGTTGGTTGTGCATTGATAGTACGAAAACGCATTAGTAACGTGATGTTATCAAACGTGTTGTTGTGTATTAACAAGTAGTTAGTACAAGAATATGAGTCTACGTTTATCTATTCCTTTATCCTAGGAGAATTAAAAGTGATATCTCGGGCCCCTTGATGATTTTGTTTTGACTTATGTGTTGGGCCCGGTCAGGACTCAATTGATGTGTTCAATTAAGTTCAATGTCAGAAAAATTAGAAATTATGAAACAAGCTGCTAGACAATAAGTATGACTATGTTCCATGTATTTGTCCGCATGATCTCTTGAAGAATAGAGGATTATATGATCCCTTATCTAAACGACGCGTTAGAATTCGACAGCGGATTTTGAGAGCTACGATTGCTAATCGCATTTTGAAGTTGCATTGGCAGTTATAATTATTAGACTTATCCAAGTGGGAGACTGTCGGATTAGGTGTCTAAGCCCATAACTATAATTGGTATGTACTTGATCCGATAGTAGCATGGTTCATTTTGGGTTGCATTCACCAGAACAATTTGATAGAATGGATATTTGAGAAAGAGGTTATTTGTGATTTACTAATATATTATAAGTATAATATATTAAATGAGAAATCATATATTTAATTATTATTGATCAAGAATTAATTTGGAATAAACTTAGTGATCAAAAGAGATTGATTAAATTAATGGGGACTGATTATGTAAATCAATGATACATATGGTTTGGTTTAATGATCCATGATTGATTTGTGATGGACTAAGCTTATGAGATTGTCCATGAAGTGTTAGTCCAAAATCAATTGTTGGATCATAAGACTAAGCATAAGAATTAGGGTTTACAAGTGACTCTTGGAATTCTACACTTATATGTAACCTCTAATCCCCTAAAATCGGCTCCAAGAGTATTCTAAGAGGTATAGTCGATTTTTGGTGCTCCAAGCTCTCTATCATTGTCTTCTAATTATTGGTGGTGTTTTGTGAAACATTTGATGTAGCCCTCGGTTCCTGGTATGTATTTCATTCAAGTGTTTTTCACAATTTTGACTAAGACTCGGCAAGTTGATGGACAACTCGTCGAGTAGTAGCGACTTGGACCTGGGGGTTAAGTGGCAGACTCGTCGAGTCGGAGGCATGACTCGAGGAGTAGACTCTGGCTGGGAAAAACCCTAATCCAAGGGTTTGCACACTATTTAAACGTCTTATTCAGCCTCACACGTCCCTTACGCTCTTAGAACCCCATCACGTCAAACCCTAATCGTTCTTGGTGGAGATCTAAGGCATTTTTGGTGATTTTTGGTGGTTGGTGGTGGCAAGAAGGAAGAAGAAGCTTGAGGAACCAAGAGATTGGTCAGAGGAGTCAAACTTGTGCATCATTTACAGTTCTTGGAAGATATAAAGTCAACACCTTGTTCCTTCTTGTATTAGATCCTTTTAGGGGAGATTTAGGGCTTTTATAAGCCATTTTTGGTGACCAACCATGATTGCAAGCATGGTGGGGCTTAAGGTTTTAGATCCAGGCTCATTAAAGGGTTTGGCCTTGAATTTTGGGATGTTACATTTGAGGCATCACACCTGAGGTGCTAAGCTCTTGAAAGTCCAACTTCTACAAGATACAACAAGAGGTAATCATTTAAGTAGTTTTTTATTATTTAAATATCAAATTTGTATGCTATTTAGGCTTCATGCTTTGGAAAAATTAAATTACATGTATAACTAGAGAAAACATAGATCCAAAGCCTTAGGGTTGTATGTGCACCATAAGGATGTTATAGTGCTCAACACACATCAAAAATTTCATTTTTCATTATAGTCAAACACAAATGTTACTTCATCCAATCATTCAAAAACATTTCTTAATTAAAACATTTATCAGAGTTACGTCCCAAAATTACATAATGCAGAAAACATGGATGTGAGGGCTGCAATCGAGCTGGGCCCTTCTTTTTCAAACCGATGATACCTAAAACCATAAACAAAACTGTAAGAATGAAGCATAGTGAGTTCCCTAGAGCATACCCCACATAATCCACGTAATCACATAAACCATATCAATCACATGCATATAAACATATAAGGATGCCATGGGCTTCCCCTAGGGTCTTACTATAGGATTTAGTCGGCTCCCCCAGGGTCTTACACTTATGTGCCATAGACTTCCCCCATGGTATTTACATGTAAAACTTATGGGCTCCCCCACACGGTCTGATATCCAAGTGTCATGGGCTCCCCCATCTTTTTACCTGGAATGCCATGGGCTCCCCCACATGGTCTAATATCCAAGTGTCATGGGCTTCCCCATGGTCTTTACCTGGAATACCATGGGCTCCCCCACATGGTCTGTTATCCAAGTGTCATTGGCTCCCCCAGGATCTTCCATGCAAGTATCATATAGACAACTAGCATACCACATAACATACAATCAACTAGTGTATTGTATATCACATAATGGCTAGCATACCACATAACACATAATTAACTAGTATACCACATATCACATAATGACTAACATACCACATAAAACATAATGTGTCGGCCTTAGTGCTTTCGACCCATCAATATGGTGAGGAGACTCACCTCGAATGCTGAAACTCCCTACAAGAAATATTGCCCAATTAGCAATTGGGTCCCAAACCATGATCCATAATCCATACTTGGGGGTAAATTAACCATTTTACCCCTAGCCCAACAAGATTCATAACTAAGGCCCTAGCCAAAAAAACAAACAAGCCCAAAACTTCAAAATCCATTAAACTCCACTAATGGCCCACTAGTGGCCCAAATTTTCAAATTGGGCCCAACTCCTCAAATGAGCCGTCCTTTTAAGACCAAACACATTCTTAGCCCAAGTCCTTTCATGATTGCCTAAGAGTCTTCCCTTTGCAAATGTGCTTGAAATTCGTGTCCAAATCTATTAATGGGCCATTTGGCCCAATAAGTCCCAACCAAAACAACCATGGCCCAAAACATATAAATCGAACCACAAACCTAAAGTATGACCAGACCCACAACTGAATAAGGCCCAAAGGGCTTACAAGCCCACTCGAAGCCCAAAACCCTACTAAAGTGCGTATGCCATGCATACCCCTCTAGTACGCTCATCGTAATATCCCTTCAAGCAGTACGTGCTGCGTACGTGAATTTACGCATGACGTACAAGCAGGTTGTGCACATTTGAACATTAAGTGCTTAATACATGGGATTTCAACGTCTAACTTTAGATATGAGTCCATTAAGACGTCCTAAGGTATAAATTTGGCAACTTTATGCCTTTGCATGGTCCTTATGCTCCCAACAACCCTTTACAACCTATTAAGACCTTTTGAAGGGTCTTAACTCATGCAAGATGTTAAAACACCCATCAAGACTACATTTATATGGTACTAATGAACCAAGGGACCTCATATCTACTCTTCGTAAGCTCTGGGGTTGCTCAAACTCCCAATAAATGATTCATGAACACAAAAAGGGACAATAGAGCAAACCCTAACTCAATCTAATGCATAAGATGACAAGATTAAGACTTTATACCTCCAAAAGTTCCTCAAGGTTAACTAGATGCAGGATCCTGGAGCCCAATACCAGCCCAAGCTTGCTTACTAACTTCTTCTCTTGAATAAGCTCCAAAATGGCCACCAACACAGTTCTATGCTCCAAAACACACTCTCAAAGGAAAACTGAGATAAAGGGACGAAATGAGGCTCTAGAGGCTAATTAGGGTTTAGTCCCAATGACTTAAGGATGTTTAAAGAGGTTTCAAGTCCAAATGTTATGGTTTTTAGTCTGACCTCCATACGTCCAGCGTACCTTCTCGTACGCCCTGAGTACAAGGCCGCGCACCCCGATCCAATCCTCGTATATACACTATGCCTTCCTCGCTACGCCTCGTGTAGTTCCTTTTTCTTCGGTACGTCCTGTGTACCACATTGGTATGCCCCGCGTACTAGTGTTTTTCCCAAAACCCTAATTCTTCCGACGACCCTAACTCACTCAATACAACTCTGATTCCAACCATTCATATATCCATAGAGAGGTATCGAGACACTAAAGGTTATTATCGGTTCCTGCCTGCCATCAAATATCCCGAACTAAAATCCACTTCCCATAAAAACTCGAGTTGGAAATTCACCGGAATACCCTTTGATCCATAAACTCAAATTGAATACCTGAGAAATCCAAGGGACATTATCCAAATCCAAATGGATCTGAAACCCAACCTCTTAGGTATCCGTAACTTGATAGCACTTACTCCTTTGATCACCAATTCAAAATGGGAACGATTCGAAACAGGATGTTATATATATATATATATATATATATATATATATATATATATATATATATATATATATATATATATATGTGTGTGTGTGTGTGTGTGCGTGTGTGTGTATACATATATATATATATATATATATATATATATATATATATATATATATATATATATGAAAAAAAATGCACGCTCGTAGTCTTCCTGTCAAAAACAATTTTCATACCTGACAGCTTCTAACTCCTTTATTGCAAAATTAGCTTTCAACTGGTCTTAATATTTGAATATCCTTCATCTCTTTCATTTCGGTCGACATGTCATCCATATATATGATGGGTGTTATAGGTTACAACAAAACATGTGTACCGAAAAATGTTAACTCTTAAGTGCATATTCAACATATAACGGATCTATGTTTTCTCTAATTTATAGCAATAACTATTGAACATCAAGAACCCTAAAGGAACCCTATAGTAATCAAAATATACATAGGATTAGCATTTACATACCTTTTCATTATTTTAGCAAATAACAAAAAAAATTCCTTCTTGAAAGCCTTGGAAAGCAAGCACCAAAATCATAATGCCTCTAATGGTTTGTACCCAAACCCTAGCAATTAGAAAACATGAGGATAGAGGAGGAGGGGGAAAAATCGGCTACTCTCTTGGGAAGGAGTGGACGAAAACCATAGGTGAGGGGGTCCTGTTTGTAGTTGATATAATGAACCCTGGAAACCTTAATTTGAATATAATATTAATATTTCAAATTTGGTAATTATCTAATCCTTTAATTATCTATTGGGAATATTCTAGATCCACTTGGGATCCAATAAAAATCGTCGATGTCCTACGGAAGGTTCTAGAATCCCTCTTGTTCAACTATTGAACAATTACAACTTAAGTCCTCGCACTTTTAATTAATCCAATTAATCCCAAAAGTAAATCCAATTAACTTCTGATTAATTCTTAACTAATTAATACCATTTCTAATTAATATATTAATCATATAATATATTAACAAATCATTAAATCAACCTCTCGCTCCAAATGTCATTCTACACAATTACTAGTTATAAGGGCAACTCAAAAAGGACTTTGCTTTCGATTCAAGTATATACCAATTTAGTTGTGATCTTATAGTAAACACACCTATCGTCGATACTCTAATTGAATTCGTGACTAGTCCTAAATGAATACAATCTCATATACCATTATCTAGGACAATACTTGAGGCCAAAAAATTATTAATTCAATTTACACATAGTAGCTATCTTTGCTAAAAACTACAAACCCCTTGGGTTGATGCAAAAAAAACTCTTCCTCAAGCTCACCATTTACAAAAGCTATATTAACATTATTTTATTCTAACTCATAATCATTAAAAGCAACCAAACCCAGCAATATTGAGATGGAAATATGTATGACAACAGGAAATTAATGGCAATACTTCCATTTGTTAACACGTGTATATGCTAGAAATCCAAGAAAGAACATTTAAAAAAATTGTATAATCATTAAGTTTCCCAGACTATAACTCAAAAAGAGTTTTCTCTCAACCACTTGTTATAGTTATCATTTGAAACGATAGTAAGCTAAAAATCAACAAGGCTAATTAACATATAATAAGCTCCAACTTTCTAAGTGTTGGCTATTAATAACATCAAGTACACTATCAAAAGGTAGCAGAGACAATCAAGTGATTTACCTAAGCACATGCATCCTAGATTCTAGGTTTTACTACTTATAGCAACATACTTTAAAAAAGCAACAAAAGAAAGAACTACCAACCTCTTGATCTTAAGATCATATGATTGACGATACTTTCAGTGGATGAAGGACCCAAAGGAGAATCCCTCTAATGTATTCAAACCTACAAACTCCAAAAGCTAACAAGGATTAACCTGGTACAATGTTTTTTTCGAAAATCCTATAACCCTATAGTAGGTTTATCATTTTCGTAGATAGGTAGAGAGGATAAGAATATGGATGGTTTTGGAGAGATCATAAGCCTATAGTGTTTGACCCCAAGAAATATCTTTATAGGTTGTAGATAGAATCCAAGAACGATTCAAACTCTTAAGGTTCATCCTTATCAGATTCACACTGGCCTTATCGCTATCAATGAGCCTATCAAAATCTTCCCATATAGTTTTCTAGGAGCTTCTGGAATATTCCAACTAATCTATTTGATTAATTAATATTCAAGCTCTTTAATTAATTAAAGCATATAATTAATTACCAAAATAATTTCTATTTAATTTATTAATTCATAATAAACTAACAACTTATTTATCTCCATTTTCTTCTTGTTATTTGGATTACAAAGTAAACCCAATGTACCTTGCTATTATTAGAAATATTACCCAAATAATTACTGACCTTGCACACTATTTCCAATAGTCTCCCACTTAGACATGTCGTTAATTTTTAGCCTCAAAATATTTCACTTACAATCAACAGAGAGTAGTCATCCAATACAACTCACCAAACACTTAACATAGTAATGTTTAGCCCTTAGACAACTGATCAGTTATTATTTTGTTCTAGATATTCGTATGAACCTAAAACATGGATAAGTGTCAATCTTAGATTTCAAAGTTCTATTTCCCAATAAAGATTTGTGATGACTACATCTGACTACCAAATTTAACACATCAATTTTAGTTTGGACCTGACCATACACATTAGATGTTAGCACCAAATCATCGAGGGGTCCAAGGATATCCCTTCTCCTGTTAAGGCAGAATGAACAATTAAAAATTGAAAATATATAGTTATGTCTAATAGTCATATCATATATGGACATACCCTATGTGACTACTAGTTACGGATAGTGTTGGAGTAGACCATGTCACAGTTGGGAAATTTTAGACCCAACAAGGTCTAAACCCTAACGTAGTACAAGCGAAACCACATTGGAACTTTGATGCATTATGTCATCTTTCACTATGAAGGCATGTTTAAAAGTTTATAACTAAGCATGAATTTAAACCCAAGTTAAATTATGTTAGTATAAATTAATATAATTCAAAAGATTTAACTTAGAACTAAGAAATATCCCCCACAAATGGAGTTCACGGTCCAAAGTAATTAACGGAATGGTGTTTACGGATAAGAATTCATATCAAAGTGGTGTTTTCGGATTTGGAATAAAGGTCGTTAGGTGTTTACGGTTTGAAATAAAAATCAAAAGTAGTTCACGGTCAAATAATTTAAACCTAGTGTGTTCACGGTTGGAAATGGATTCAAGGGGTGTTCACGGTTGAACTTGAACCGAAAACTCAATAACCAAACCCATTAGGACCGTAAACCCTTTCATATATCTGTATATCTTATCGAAAGTTAACTTCTCAATGTGATTTCTATCGTAAACCTCACATTCACCGCCTCAAGAGTTTCCTTCATACTTAAGATACATAATAGAGATCATTTGTTACATTTCTCCCATTTAGTAAATTATTTCCTCATAATTCTTTCTCAAAAATAAACTTTATTCTTTGTAAATTTAAAGATCAACACCTCGTGGAGTCATATTTTCTTCAAACCAAATTCCCTTAAGATATCATAGTAAGTATTATTCATATTATTTAGTGAATATGAAACACTTACGTTATAAAGACCATCTTATTGACATAGTATTGTGTGTTTAAATACATTAAGATCACAACATCTTTCCCGTATTATAGCCCGAAGGTTACCACTTTCATCTCGATATCTAGTCAAAACCGCACATACGGTGAGTTCATACCCCTACGTTTTCACGATTTTTAACTGTTTTAGGGGGGGGGGGGGGAATATAAGTAAAACAGAAGAAATATTGTGTTTAAAAATATAAATTGTTTATTTATTTTCTTACCGTAGTAAACGATTTACCAAAAACATGTTAAGATGCAACGATTTTCAAACAACACGGAAAACAAACTTATAAACTATAATAGGTATAGTTTATGGAACAAAGGAATTATTTTACAAAGTTACATGTTATTTACTAAAAGGTTTTTCACTTTATGTAAACTAGTTAATACAGGATTGTGAACCGCTTGATGTACCGAAAATGGTACCCGTTAAAATCCTAATTATAACTAGAGTCTCCTGGAGGGAGAACGTGAGTTTCTGTGTAGATCTATATGGGACTAACAATCCCGCGCCCTGATTGTTAGCTATAGTTGGAATAGAAGTTTAGGGGTGACAAATGTCATTAACTCAAAATCTTCAAAAATTCCCCACAGAGCCGTCTGGAACAAATTTAGGGCGACATAAAGGCTTTCAAGTGCTATTTATACGTCCAGGAAGTCTTCGTCTAATTCCACGATCGTGATTATATCAAACACGATCGTTTTTCTTCAACCCGCATCCAAAGCCAGTTTAATGAAGTATGTTGCTATTTATGGCTCTTTTACTCTTTACACGATCATGTTTTTAAGCTTTCCATGACCATTCTTTTCGAGTTCGATCGTATCTTGGATCGCAAATGATACTCGAAGAATTTTCAAGGCAATTATCTCATCGAAGCCCAAACACGATCTTCCTTTTGCGAGAAACACGATCGTGTTTTTGTCTTTTCGTTTTCAGACTTCAAAATGTGGCAATATAATCATCAAGACTCTTACATGATCGAGGTTTTGGGGGAAGCTCGACCGTGTTTTATGAATTCCATGTAGATCGATCGTGCTTCTTTGATTAAAGTAGCTTCCACTAATTCCTCAGCATCCATCATCAATATCCAACTCCAATTAAGCTCCAATGTTTCATCAAACGCATCGTCAAAGTGTCGTATTCTTATTCCATGCTAGTTTACCTTGAAAATCATAACAATAGTGAGTAGTATGGGGCATTGTGTTAATATAATAAGAAATATGCATTTCATAACAATACAAAGGAGAAAGTTAGCTTATTATAACAAAATACTAACAAAAAACAGCCAAAAAGATGCATATAAAATGCATCTAACAAGTGACAACCATAAGATTGGAGCCTGATCAGGATCATTTTAAATCTTTTGAAAATCAAACCATGCCTAGAAAAACTAGAATGGTTAAAATAATTCAAAATTAAACATATTAAATATAACTTTATAAATAATTTACCAAAACATAATGGAACATGCCATTCTCTTTTCAGCTACAGAAACTTATTTCCAAGCGTTCTTGTCAAAAGCGATGTCGTGCCACATATAATTGTCAACCTCCCAAATGAAACATTCGTATACTTCCCCAATTAGCATTTAAGTAACCCTATCAAATACCAACTTAAGAGGCTGCTTTCCATTTGCTTCGAATAGACGGTGCATTTTTTGTTTTGTTCCATACCTCTTCGTTTTGGAGGTGCAGATGCAATATATATATATATATATATATATATATATATATATATATATATATATATATATATATATATTAGTCACCATAAATTTTTATATACGTATAATATGAAATACAATGAATCATAATAAATCCTAAGAATCATTGATCTTATGAGCACCAAAACCACCACCGAATGGATGTGGTGGGTCCTCACCACCTTCTTTAGCAGCGACGTTGGACCATTAGTGGCAACAAGTTGGAAGGGAAAGAAGGCACTTTATCTTGTGATTATTGGTCGTCGGATCAATTAAAACGCGTAGGGCTAAGATTGCTTGCCATGAGGGTCACACGGTTCGAGACCAATTACGGCCGTTCCGTCGTCACAACTTCCTTCTCCATGAATAAACCTTATCCGTTGGATCATCTTGTAAATGTAGGGCCAAGATTGAAAGTAGCGTGGTTTGGATGGATCACCGGTAGGTACTTTTAACGACACGCCTGGCGACACCAGGCGTGTGTCCTTAGACGTCGTTGCTAAAAGAGGCATCCCTAAATATCTGTTTTCTTATTGTGCTTTTTATTTAATATATAATCTCCCTTTATTGTAGGGTTTATAATTATTATGTTATTGATTAGTTATATAAAAAACCCAAAATATCTTTAGTTTATTTGTTAAATATCCGAACATGTCCTTATAAATGAATCACTTCACATGTATTCCACGTTTTCACAGTAATCTTTGTTTTTATTTGAATATATATATATATATATATATATATATATATATATATATATATATATACACACACACGGTTGGGATCTATTGTGAAACAATATTTTCCGGCAAACCATTCTTAAAATGCAAACTTTTTTGTGTGATATTTTTCATAAAAAGAGATTTAATGCAACTTTCATAAAAAAAAATGTGCATGTAGGAAGAGTACATATGCATGGGCGGATCCAATGTAGTGCCCGGGGTAGCCCGGGATACCCCTCAATTTTTTTCGGTAGTTTAATTTTTCTAGGAAAATTTCGTTTTATATAGTGTATATATAAATTTTCCTTCACCTATAAACACAAATAAACATGTGGTTAGTTGGATAAGGTGCTAACATATTTAAGTAAAGGTCTTAGGATCCAATCTCCCTACTAACTTGTTCTTTGTTTACCTTTTATTTTTATTTTCCCAACTATTCTATCCAACATCGCCAAACATATGTAATTTCAGACATTTTCGTCTATTATATTAACCTGGTATCCTCGTACTTCATTTGATATCTATTTTGATTCTCACATTCATTCAAGTATCAAAAGATACTTCAACTTCATGTTTATATAATAAGACTTGAGGTTAGTTAAAGATTCAATTATGATTTGGGTTTAAAACCGAAACCGAATTGGAGAAACTCAAGTACCCCGGAAAAAAATTTAGACCACCCGAAAAAAAATTTGGATACCTTTTTACTTTGACCCTAGCTCCGCTGTTCATATATGCACTTTTTATCAATATGTGCAGATAGGTAACACACAATACCACTGGGATAGAAATCATTTTATAGAATCATTTTAGTCACAAATTTGTTTGACATGGACAGCGAAGACGTTCTCTTCTTTAATGCGACACATTTAGAGCTCCTGCCAATTTGGACTTTCTTCACATGGCAAGTTTGAATTTGCTTCCTGTGTATTCTTTACGTGTAACTGTGTAAGAATAAATGAGCCAAGATATACTAAATGCCAAGTTACATTTTTAGATCTTGAAGTATTGAGAACTTGTCACTTTTTGAAGGCACAATTTCCACATCTGTTAAATTACCTTTAACTTTCAACTGTTCTCAAATTGATTCTCATAATTTTCATTTCCATTTTTCATAGGAGAGGCATGGCCATCACCGTGGGTTTTCCCTGATTTTACTCAAGAGAAAGCATTTTCTTGGTGAAATAATATTATATATAACTTTTATGAATAATCTTCCTGATTTACTGTTATAATACAAACCTTTTATAAATAATCTTCCTGATTAATGTTATAATATTATCTCACTATATTGTTTTCTTTTTGTCGATCTTCAACAAAGACTATCCCTGACAGTAACATTCATAGGGGAGGTAACGAAATTGGTAGTCATTAAAATCACTCGCACTATCACAATGTGAGCTATTTTCACTACTAGAAAAAAAAAAATACTTTCCTTGACAGACGAATTACGACGTACAACATTTGTATGACAGAAATAAAAATGTCTGTCATTAAAGTCTGTCATATTTCATAAAATATAAATGATATATGATGGACAAAACTGTCTGTCATAAAATTATGTCGTATATTAATTTGTTAAATTTTAAATAAAAAGAAACAATGATCATTTTAATGTATGAATTGATTTGTTTTTTATTATTTAATAGAATATGCAGAAACATATTATATATATATATATATATATATATATATATATATATATTACTTTAATTGCTAACATAGTTAAGAACAATTTAGTTCTTTTGTTTCAAATTTTAACATATTACTTTGCTTCCTTCCATAATTTGTCCATGTTTTTCGGTTTTCGATATTTTGATCACCTTATTTAGCTCGGTTGTTATAATTTGTCCCTGATTTATTGTGTTTAATATTTTGACAAATTACTTTGCTCCCTTGCCATAACTTGTCCCTGTTTTTTAGTTGTTGATATTTTGATCACCTTATTTTTCTCTGTTGCTATAATTTGTCCATGTTTTATATTGTTTACATTATTTTCACTTTTGGTTCAACCAGTACAGCTGACTCACTTCCTTATTTTTCCACTATTTGCCACGTTACTCGTTTCTCTATGATCGATACTCATTTTGTATAAATGGATCAAGTGAGGGTATATTTTGCTCATTTTATAACTGCAAAATGATTTTAGGGATTTTATAAAAGGAAACAAGAAGGAAACACGAAAAAATGGGAGGGGTTAGGTGGTTCTTCAACAATCGGTAGGGTGGGCGTCGTCAGAGGCCGTCGACGACGTCTAACTCGGCCGGAGAAGAGAGGTGAGCGAAGGCTCGCAACAACTAATCTTGAGGCCCTAACTGATCGCGAAGAGGGAGAAGAGATGAAGGCAGCGATGCCTTCTCTTTCTTGTTTGACGATTTCAGACCCATCGCACTCGAGTGGCGAGCTCCGGTGGTCGACTCGACCGAAGAAGGACGTGGGCAGAAGTAGTGACGCTGCTGTGGGGTTGACGGATGGGAGTGAGATGCAAGGGAAAAGGTGGTCTCTGTCCTTGGGCTGATCACGAAGATGAACAGGCATTTGGTCGACAGGAAGAGGACATTTTTCCCGATGGAGCAAGGCAAACGGAAATAGAAGCTCCAATTGGGGTTTTGGCAGTGATGCTCGATAAAAGAAGAACGAAGCTATGGTGGCTCACGAAGAGACAACTAATTGTATGGGGATGCTTTTGCAGCTCCTACGTTCTTTCGTTTTTTTAATTTTGATGGAAATTGATGGGTTTTTGGATTGAATTTATTGTTTGACAGTAGCGGATATACCCTAAGTGGGTGTTCGGGTTCCTTGTAATCGATAAGAAGAAGATGAAGAATACTTGTGTATGAGTTTGATGTTTGGTTTTAGTTTGACAAGGAAGGAAACAAAAATGTGATGTTGTTGTTTCTGTTTGCAGATATACCCTAGAACAAGAACAAAGTGTTCTTGTGTTCTTGGCTGAAATCGGTGAGAAAGAAAGAATTTTGGATTTTTAGGTTTATGGTTTAGGTTTTGGTATTTTACAGGGAAGATGAAGAACAGAATGATGGATGCAAGTTGTTTTGTTCGATTCTTACAGTTTTAGTATTTCTTTTGTGTGTGGGTTAGTTTAAACTAAAATTAGAAGCAACATGTGGGTAAAGTGATTTATTACACTTTAAATAAACGAAAGTGATTTTTTTCTTACAGTTTTAGTATTTCCTGCTTATGTACTTTCTCTCCACTTTCTTTTTATCTTCTTCAGGGACTGATTATTCTGCTTAATCTTTCAGTTGACCTGGCTTAATGCTCATCTTACAAAGATATGGCCCTATGTTGATGAGATCAGTTTTAAATTTTAAACCCCTCTATTCACCATCATTATGGTAATATGCTTATCATGTGTTTTTGGATTGTCTTGAATAATACAGACCAATGGTGTTGTCCTCTTTGTCATTTTCCATGTTTACCCTCGGCACGGTGGCCCCCCAGTTTACAGGTTAGGCTAATTGCTAGTATTGCCATTTGTATTTATCCTTTCATTGTAAGAAGATTCCACAAAACTTGAATCTTAATTATCAATTTTTTATATTGTTTAGGAGTTTCTATTGTTGAAGACGGAGGTGAAGGAATAACTATGGGGTTGGAAATGAATTGGGAGGGAAACCCTAACATAATACTTGATATCAAGACTAGACTAGGAGTTGGATTTCCTGTGCAGGTAATTCAATATGCCTAACTGTCAAGGGTTCTTATTGGAATTTGGAAAATAATTGGCTTCAACTTTGTTTACTATTAATAAACAATATTCTTTAATCTTAATCTCTTTTGTTTTTCAGGTGAAGAATATTGCATTCACTGCGTTTTTAGGTTGATTTTTAAGCCGCTAGTATATATAAAAGCACATTGATCTCAGGAACATTTCATTTATCCTTTGAACTATAACTAATTATTTTACTACTCTATAGTAATTTGTATCAACATTATTAAATATGTTTTTGTTTTTAAAATTTGGTTGTTATTTCGGGGTAAAACGTGTTTATTGTTATGAAGTAGTTGTTGAACTTGTTTTTGTTGCTCGACAGAATGCTAAGTTAAATGGTCTACACTATGCAACATTTATCCAAGGCGATCTTAATAATGTCAGTGAAAGTTTTGTGAATGATTTCCTAAAACCATATATTGTCGTATCAACTTTTATTTTGACTTAATGACTTAATGTATATGAGTAATTCTTTTTCACTTAATGTATAAATTATGTGAAGATGGATTAAGCAAAGGAGAGATCTTTATGAATTCAAATGGTAAAATGGTTGTTTACTTGTATCTTGATTGCTTAAAGATTTGTGAAATTGAGTTTATGAGGTTAGTAAGAATAATTGTAGCCTTATATGAGAAGGATAAACGACCATTTACTGATATTCAGTCCAAAAGAGGTTTTTATTTGTAGGGTTAAGTGTAAAAAGGCGACGTAATTTCATTTCTTTGTTAATTATAGCATCCTATTCCTATTTCTCATTCTACTACACCATTGTACTTTTAATCATTCTCTTATTAAGGCATTATATAAATCTAACCAATTATAGCATTGTACTTTCAAATTTAACTTATTAAGGCATTATACTTTGAGAAATTTATCCAATCATAGCACTAAAAATATTTCATATTTTGATATTATTGCTATAATTTGGTATATTCTTCTTACTATGATGTTGTAATGGAAAAAAATGAAAGTATGACGCGATATATAATAAAGATATCAAAAAAAGTACTTTGGTATTTCTTGCGTTTAACCATTATGTATTCCACTCTTATAGAAATGACTTAATGAAAAAATAAATATGGTAACCTATGTTCAATCTATCTTGCTTAGTAATTACCCAAAAATAATTTGATCACCTTTTTTTCCAACTTTTTATAATATATTTGCTTGTTCCTTTTTAGGTATCTTCTTCTCTTGGATGAATCCATTAATGCTAATTCCAATTTTGCCCTTCATATTCCAAGTATACTGGGTAGGGTAGATTTACAAACCTAAATCATGGATTTTAAGGGCTTTACATCTTAGTGTTGGTGGAAGGTGTGTATAATAACAGGCATATACTAAATTTTTTACTATTAATTCAAGTTTCTATTAAAATATTATAGTGTGTTTTTAATTACAGGTTTTTGATGGGGAGGCTTTTGGAAGGTATTTAATGAATATTTCAATTTGAGTTCAATTGTTTTTATATATTTTTGAATCTCACATGATGTGTTCTTGATTTGTTCTTTTTTGTCAATTTGTAGATTGGCAATGATCTTTACACTTCAATGACCGGTTCCCCTCGATTGGGGCTCCTGCCCCACTCTCATGACTATCAGAGATTCGCGAAATAGTCGGAGCCGGTGCACTCACTGCTCCTCCCCTTCTCCTCGGGCAGACGACCCTCTTGTGCCCCACTTGGTCGCTGAGAAAACATAACGAGCTTGCCCCCTGAGGACAATCCCTGCTGACATGATCAGTCCTGCCACACTTGTAGCAGCCCAAACCTCTGGAATGACAAGTCCCATCATCCAGTTTCCTGCATGTGATCCATTGACTCCGGCCATGCTGGCCTCTCAAACGCTGATCAGATGTCGTGGGTCTCTTCCCGGGACCCTCCACTATATTTACCTGATCTGAACCTCTCTTCCTAAGACGCTCCAAATCGATCTCCTGTCCTCAGGATATGGAATTCATATCATTCAAGGTTTGGCACTCTGACACGCTCACCAGCTCACTCGCCAACGGTTAAACTGCGATAACTGGAGCAACCTCTGCCCAAAACTAGGTCACAAACTCCTGCCAAGACATAGTCTCCAATTCAAAAAGCGCAATAGATCGCGCAATCAATTCAGAACAACTCCTTGACATCCGATACAAGAGATCCAAGGCAAACCGAACCTTGGCTCATATGGGGTAGGGACTAGTGCAGAAAACACTTTCCATCTCCTCAATCCAACGTGAACTCCAAACCCTGGCAGTCATTCCACTAACTGGCTTACCACCTAAGCTGGGACCAAACCCTAAACCTTCCCCATGCGTGCTCATTACCATCTTGAAAAGCAACCATACCTACGATCAAAATATAACCATGAATCCTCACCCCACAAGCTTCCAAGATTCTCCAAGACTCTCCTCGATTCAAGTATGAATCCTTTGATTTCAGTAGTAAAGGCCCAATACCACCTTCCACACCTATCCATACTTTCCTTAGGAATCCTCCTAAATCCTCTAAGTCACCTTCTCAAACTGATGCACCAAAAACTCAGTGAACCGCATCACTAAACCCACTGAAGCATATCCTAGACTCCCCTAGGTTCTCGACCTCAACCAACCCTTAGCTACTGAAAGACTCCCACCAATGTCAACTAGCTTCCTTATGAATTTAGTCACACACCAGAGATCAGATAATCCTTCGAGTAAAAGACTCAACCCTAGAACGATTGGACTCAAACAAGAGTTGCGCAATAAGGTCAAATCCATCACTCTAAGATTATTTAACCTGTGCCACATGCGACTTAGCATATTCACTTAGTAGTCAATTCACCTCATTAAGAGTCCCAAAAAGCACAAAGCAAGCAACATTCAGGCAACGAAAAATCTAACCAACATACTCTAATCAAGCCATTCAATACATTTTTCAGATCTGCAGATTAGCATGCAATACTAAAGCTCATACAATCAGGCATATAAAAGGCATCTCTTATATCATGAAATAATAAGCAGATCCTTAGACCTAATCTAGCATGCAATTCTCATAATCATAGCATATATCATAATAAACGTGTATTGGTATTCTAGGAACCACTTACTTGAGATCGACTGATTGCACGCATCACACCCCTTCTATGATTAGAAATCCCTTTTTAATTAAATGTTTATTTTATAAAAATTTACACCAAACCCTTAGTTTGAGTTCAGGGACACCCGAGAGCATGCAGAATCCCTTAAACCAAGGCTCTGATACAAACTTGTAACATTCCAAAAATCAAGGGTAAAACTTTCGTTTTTATTATGCCCAAAACATTCATTAACCTTTAATCCAACATATAAAACAATTTCAAAATAAAACAATTATCGGAGTTAAAATCCGAAAATCACGTATTGTGGAAAACACGGGTGTATGTGTTGCAATCAAGTTGGGCCCTTCCCTTTCGAACCTGAGATACCTGAAACCAAAAACCACAAACTGTAAGAACGAATCTTAGTGAGTTCCCCAAATACCAAATACCATACTTACAATAAACATCTAGTAAACACATAATGGGCCCCGCTTGGCATCGGACTCCATCTGGCATCAGGCCCCACCCGGCATCGAGCTGAGCTCGGTAAAATGGGCCCCACCCAAAATACAATAACATATATCAAATAAACACATACACATGCAATAATAACATAGATACATAGCATACAAATATTCATCAGGCCCCGCCCGACATCAGGCCTTAGCTCGGAAAACATATAAACACCGAAATATGCAAGAGTCACAAAGATATCTAGCATACTAACAACACAACATAACCATGGGTCGGAATTGGTGCCTACGACCAGCTAAGCCTAGAAAGGAAGCTCACCTCAAATGTAGAAGCTCCCCGAAAGGGATCCCTAGTTGCTTCCCTGCCAGCTTCCTGAGCTATCAATACCAACAACACACTCAATTAGCAATTGGGCTCCATGCTATAATCTATAATCCTTACTTGGGATAAAATGACCAATTTACCCCTGACCCAACATGACCTAAAACTGAGGCCCAAACCAAACGATCCACAAAGGCCTACTAATGGCCCAATTTCCCAAATTGGGCCCAACCCTATATGGGCCTTATCTTAAGCCCATAATTTTCCTTATTACAATTCAGATTACCTCAAGTACCTATTGGGACAAACTTGATCAAATACATAAATCGAAAGTCAAATTCAACGGTCCAAGTTCACCCAACTCGCTGAGTTGTCCTTCAACTTGTCAAGTTTCTCCATCAACTCACAAATCGGGAAAAACCAAGTTCACATGCCGAGTTAACCAACAAAATTGCCGAGTTCCTCTATCAATATGAAAATGTCAGGGAAAACCGAGCCAACTTGCTGAGTTCGCCAGAAACCTACATCTTAGAACAATAAGCACTTAATCCATAGAGACATGACTCCAAAACATAGATCCGACTTCCTTATGCTGGAAAACCATGTAAAGTTGCCAACTTTATGTTCATGCATGTCTAAATAAAGCTTTTTAAACTTAGAATGGACTTAATAATTGACTTAATGCATGCATGAAACCAAAATCCTCATAAAGTTTGCCCTTTTAAGCTCAAGGGTACCAAAACCAACTCACATCTGAAAGAATAACCCCTTAAATGACTTCACTCCATCATAGTACCCAAAAAGAGGCCAAAACACAAGAAAACCCAAAATGAGGAGATCTAATCATCTACAAATCAAGGTATGAACTTGATACCTTAAAGTGTCTGCAAGAAATGGAGTGATTCTAAATCCAAGACTTCCTTCTCCAAGCTAGAAACTTCAAGATCTTCTAATTCCTTCATAATTGACAAAATGAACTCCAAACTTCCTTCCAAGGCTCAAAAAACGTGACAATGGAGGCTATAACTCGTTTTAGGGTTTCGATAACAATGGAGGTTGATATGGAGGTCAGAAAAACGACTTACGACCTTTAAATAGGGTGCAAGACCCTAAATATTAGGGTTTCTCAATCAGTGCCCAACTCGTTGAGTCCCCTACACCAACTTGTCGAGTTGGTCCATAAAAATGCGCGTCCCAAAAGCCTCCAACATGTTGAGTTTCCCACCATCAACTCTCTGTGTTGGTCCCTAGGAAAGTGGATTTATTTCCACAATTAATCTTCTAGATTCAGGGTGTTATATTTTGTTGCGGTTTGGTGGCTTCAGTTGACGAATTTCCTCTTTGATGCTCGTTTCTAACACTCCAACTTGCAACTCATCATTTTAGCTCATTTTATCTTAAGAATGTCTTCAATGCTTCAAAACCAAATATGAACATATTAAGTATCAGTTATCATAATTACTGACTAAAATGCAGCTAAAAATACTACGCTATCACTTAAAATGTATGACTAAATATGGTGATAGAAATATTAAACTATACTTAGAATAAAGTTAAATATCGAGATGGTAATATTCATAGAATTCACACGAGTTTAATTTAGTTAAACCCAAGGTTCTAAATAACGTAAGGCGTGGCTTGGCGGAAATGTCAAGCCTCAAGCTTTTCCGAGCCTTAGTGAGTCACGGCATTTGTAAAGCGTGACTTAAGGTGGTAATTTTCTATATAATTAATATTTTTATATGTATTTTCAACTATTATTCATTTTTATACACATATATGAGTTAAGGCGGCGTTTTGGCAAAGCTTGACGGTAGGTGCAAGCCTTGGAGTCATGACGCGCCATGGCGAACTTTTTAGAACCTTACTTAAACCCCTTAATAAAGTCTATCTTTTAAACTAAGCATGAAGGGTAAAGATTAATTTATAGGATTTTGTTATTCTAGAAATGAGATTTGATTTGGATTTAGTATTTGGATATTGGAACATTAATACATCAACTATTATATTGTTTAGATATATTCGGATATGATCTTCATATTAGTACTTGTAGTCTTGTATATTAACTTGTTTAATCAATGAATAATCTTATTATTCTAAAAACTCATAATCAGTTATAATTGTGGGAGAAATTAAGAAGTTAGACTAATATGAATTTGGTTGGTTGACTATCATAAGATGAACGTAAGCAACAACTTGTAACCAAGATTTATAGGTACTTATCAGATAATAAGTATTGGACATCACCCGCATCAAGATCATGTCATCGATCGCTATTATGAGTGATACTTGATAAAAGGTACTATCTTTGTGTCCTTAATACCTAAGATACACAATGGGACTTAAGTATACGGAATGTTATACTTTGATGTGGTCAAATGTTGATCTTTAGATAGGCGCTTATAAAGGCTATTATCAGGTATGGTATGAACTATGCAAGAGGCTTATGTACTCAAGATGAGTTTTATTTTCATCTTATGTGTGAAGACTTAGACATCTAATGTGTGTTACCCAAAGTTGAACACCAAATAAGATTGATTTCAATCCAAGTCTCATGTACAACATGAAGTTTGTAACAAAGGGATAACTGATAAACTTACCTTATACATCAATTTTAGCTTTGAGCATCTAGGAATTAGATGTTGATGAATAGCATTCATCGTAATGTGTTATTGGGGGGAATGAAATGTAGCTTGACGTTCACTACTGGCTATATCAATCTATGATAAGTCATGTTCAAGTAGGAGATTGAAAGATCTATATGCCCAAGAGTCATTATAGAATGATATTTCATAATGACATATGATCTTATAGGGTCACACCTTATAGAAAGTTATAACTTATTGATTATTTGTTAAAGTTATCTAATTATGAATAAATATAATCAACACTTGTACTTAGTTGGAGAATTATTATTTTAAGAAAATAATATTTTAACAACTAGTTAGGAAATTATTATTTATGGAAATAATATTTTTTTAAAGACAGAAAACAACTTGTAAATCATATGTTAGGAGTTTATATGTTATGGACATCTTTTTAGACCTATTCAAGTCAATTATATAATGTTAGTTTATTTTATATAAATGATACCTATGTTATAAAACTAGATGAAGTAAAATACAGATTTGGAATTCTCTTCCTTTCTCCATGTCGTGAGTAAGAGAGAGGGCGGGGGGTTTCTTGTGAAGTAATCTGTTTCACACCCATACGTCTTACGTACACCTTGCCTTGACTTTATGGAAAACATGGTCCATTTGGTACATATGCCTTAGTATTTAAAGGTGTGTAAAGACCAAAAAAAGAAGCTAGTTTTTGCAACTCCTTCTTCCATCTTTTCTCTTTAGAAAAGTCGTGAGTTACATGGCCTTTTACCTTCTCCTCCTTCTTGCAATTTGGTGCATGATGTAAGGGTTCATAAGTTGGTTCTCCTTAATACTAATTTGGTATTACTTATTCAGGCTTAAGAACAACTTAATACAAGTGAAGACTAGCTTCTTGAAGTGGTTTGTTCTTGCTTGGTGGGTACCTCTAGAGAGCTTCTACTTTGGAGCTACCTGTCATATTCATCAACTTCCAATCTCCCATGAGGATCAAAGTATTTAAAAGTAGTAATACGTTTTTCTTTAATGGTTGATTTAATCTTTCCATGCTTTGCAAAATAATCATTGGTTGGTTAAAATGGTTTGAAGTTTATTCTAATTTTAAAGCTTCTGTTGTCCTTTTTAATGTTTTGGGAAAATGATTTTGAATAAAACTCAACATAATCTCACTGTAGTCTGTTATTTGGTTGAACGAGCAACACTTTTATGTAACCTACAAATTGATTGGTGTATCTCCAACTGTGAACGCATAACTGATTGTGCTCTTTCCTAAATCCATATAATCCTCCACATCAGTATCAACAAAACTTTTCAAGACTGCCCATTTTCTTCTAAAACATAAGACAACCTCAAATGTATCTTTTATGTAATGTAACCGCCTCTAGACACCTTCCTAATGCTCTCCCCTTGGATTAGAAATTAAACCAACTCATAAATCGCACTGAATGAGCAATATTTGGTCGGGTGCACACCATAACATATGTCAAACTACCAACTGTTGAGACATAACCGACTTTAGTCATCTCATCTTTGTCTTTTTCTTTCTTTTGGGACTGTTTCTTTAAGAGTCTAGTTGACTTTCCAAAAATGTACTTGTGGATCTAGCATCCAATTTTGAATCTAACGTACATGTAAATTGTCGTTTCCAATTCCACTGTTATCTATTATATTCATAATTGTTGAATTGACTTTGGATTTAACATGCTATTTAACAAGGTAAAACAAGAAAATTTACTGACCGTCGTTAACTGTTATAAGTTATAAATATAGTATATATTATTGATATAAGATATAGAAAATGACAACGTAAATGAATGCATGGTCTTTGATCTTTGATGATATCTTAACCAAATCAGTTAAAATGGTGTCTAGCTTGTATATTGTCTCTTAGAGTTTAAAATCGAGAAAAAAGTTGTGGAATATATTCCCCGGCCGATCATATTATAAAACCAATTATAAAATCTATAGGTATTTATTTATTAATATTTGCATTTTCATGTCAAACACGAGTCTTTAGTAGAATTAAAAATATAGGGATGATATCACCTAACAGTTACTAATATGACATTGAAAAAATTGTATTAGCTTATCCAAGAAAACATTGTACTTATTAGACCGGTGGGTGTGGTATCCCAAGTTACACAACTTTTGGTGTGTAGGGTGAACGTTAAATTATTTTCCCTTTACCTCACAAAACTAATATAGGAAATGGTACGACATTCGGCAACTCACCGTAATGCACATTTTTATACGCAAAACACTACCTTTGGAGGTGTTTGTTTTTCCGCGCAGTAGAAACTTTCCGTAGGCACAACTGGCCAACCCACTGCACCCCTCGTCAGTGTCGTGTTCACTGCACTCACTGCAGGGTGCTTTGGGTCTCCACTCTAGCCGATCTTATAGCAACTAAAAAGTATCGCTCAAGAACTAGGCTAATTGGATATGATCGTTCAGTCGATCAGGGCCGGTCCTGAAAAATAAAATATTCTTAAAGGCTCAGGAAAAACAAGAAAAAAATATCCTTATCTTTATTATAATTTTGTATTTTTAAATAAAAATATATAACGAAAACAAGTGGAATAAGTTGTCCACTTTGCCCCCCTCTAAGCCTCCCATGGAATTCATAGTCTTTTCATTAATTTGAATTTCAATACTACAAATTTGATATTTTTGCATGTCATGATATTGATAAAAAGTTCATTGTAAGCTTAACTAAGATTGTTATATCTTCTCTTTCAAAAAAAAAGATTGTTATATCTTTTCTTTTTTATTTGAAAAATCGCTCAGGGCAATTTAATAGTTGAGATTATATATTATTGCTTCAACATACAATTCTTCATTTCTTTTGCCTGCAATCTTATTTACACGGAAGTAAATCGACTTACACTAACTAGAAAATGTCGTTTTAAATTGAGCAACTAATCTTGCTAGTTAAACCGGAGGATTAAGAATGTGGATGATGAATTGTAATGATTAAGGAAGTTAAACCGGATGCTTGAAGACGGGTTTGATAACTTGGTTGGTTTCTTGGTCTAATGTTATGTGGACATTGGAGAGTGTGCTACCATTAGATCAAAAATAAGTTGTAGATTCTTAATTCTGCTCTTAAACAATGGTGGGGCTGGAAAAGGATAAACGTCAAGTTGCTAAAAATGAGTTGGTAACTCGGTTACACGAGTTGGATAAAACTATTATAGTGGTGGGGGTTCGAATTCAATTTGGAAAGAAAGAAGCAATGTCCAGGCTAGCTAAGCAATCTTGGAGAAAAAAAAGTTGATGGATGCTTCTCAAAAGGCAAAAATAAAGTGGACTATAGAGGGGATGAGAACTCTAAATACTATCATGGTGTTCTCAATAAAAAGAAACAAAACAAAAAAAAAAAGTCAGCATACCTTGAAGGACGTCAAAGTTGATCGGGAACGTATTACTAAAGCAGCTCGTGTTAAAAAGGAAGTTTTTGAATATTATGAAAAAAAATTCAAAAAAAAATTGATATTGTTCCTTTGCTTCATAGGAGCTCTTGATTTAGAGAGCTGGATAGTAATGCAGTGTTGGAGCTTGAGAAGTTGGTTTCTATGGATGAAGTGAAGCTGACAGTTTGGCGGTGTGGTAGTGATAAGGCACCGGGGTCGGGTGGGTTTAATTTTGATTTTGTTAAAAAATATTCGGATATTCTTAAAGATGACATATTTACTTTCATGTTGGATGTGTTTTAGAAATCAAGAATTCCTTTAGGTTGTAATTCTTCTTTCATAACTATGACACCTAAGATATCTAGCCCGGTGGTTAAATAACGATATTCGGAATATTAGCCTCATAGGCATCTAATAAAATAATTGCCAAAATCCTTGCTACTAACCTTGCTAACGTAATCGGTAAATTGGTTAGTACCAAACAAACGACTTTTATTAAAGATAGACAAATTTTAGATGGTTCGCTTACAATGAATGAAATTATAGAGTGTATTTAAAATAGATTTTGCCAAAGCTTATGATTCAGTTAGTTGGGAATATTTGGATAGAGTTATGTAGTTTCTGAAGTTTGGAGAAAAATGGCTTTCCTAGATTTATGTGTGCTTAATTTATGCGAGATCTTATGTTCTTATTAACAGTAGTTCGTCTATGGAGTTTCAACTACAAAGAGGTCTAAGGCAAGGTGACCCCCTTTCTGCCTTTTTTTGTCTTGGTTGTGGAGGGATTGCATGTTGCTATACAGGATGCTATTGGAGAAGGTATTTTTCAAACGGTTAAATGTAACACCCGAATCAGGTGCACATTATCTTTAATATTGCGATGTTAAAAGTTTCAAAATTTGCCATGATCACGATGTGAAGGATGCCTTCTCACGTCGTGAGGAACGATTCAGACCCGTGCATCATTTTAAGGCCCACGACATGAGCACTCTAGTGCTCATGACGTGAGGGCGGTTGATGACCAAACACCCTAAGTTTTCGGTATTTAACAGAATGAGAGGGCTAGGGTTTCTCACCCTCAACCTCTCTTACTCTATAAACCACCTGAAACCCTAATCTTACTCCTCTCTAAGATCCTTTGTCATTTGGGTGCATTTCTAGCTTGAAGAAGAAAAAGGAAGTGCTCTAGTGGTGGTGTGGGCAAAGAATCACCATCATCATCATCATCATCATATTTTCCCGCTTCTCAACCATTGTAAATATCAAAGGCTCTAACTTTATTGCTTATCATGGATAAATCTTAAGTCTTGTCCATTTTATTGGTGTTAATACATGTTTTAGTGGAGTAAATCCATAAAGTTTGCAATTTTATGGATTCTAAGAGTCCCTAGAGCATAATATTGTTCAGGTCTGAATGATGGTATGGATTTGAGGTATGCATGGGAATTTAAGGCTCAATTCTTCCCTTTTTGACCTAGAAAGTGTATGATCTTGTTTGGTGCATGTGTGGCTATAAAGGAAACATTTTTATGGACCTTAGGGGTCCCATTTAGCTTCTAGATGAAGTAGGCTCGAAGACTTAATGGAATAAGAACTTAAAATGGTGACCTTTAGTCACAAACACCACTCATGACGTGAGTTGCAAGATCTCACGACGTGAGATTCGGGACAGAACCGTCTTCTGTTAGAACCCTTGGAGCTCACGATGTGATAATGGGTGAACATGTCGTGATGTCTATTCAGGTGGTTTCTTTGACTGAGTTGACTAGTTAAGTGAATTCGAGTGGGAATTAGATCAGGTTCGATGTCACGACGTGACCAATGCCTAGCCACGACGTGAGGAGGGTTGACTTTGACCAAGTTTGACTTAAGGATATTTTGGGTATTTTAGATTATGTTGAGATTTGGGTCATTCAAATGATTAGGTTTCGATTGGAGTTGAGATGCGGAGTCAAGACCTCATCATCTATTGCTTGGTTTACAAGGTGAGTGTTCCTCACTGTACTTGCAGGTCGAAGGCACCAAGGTCGGCCCCTTGGATTTGGTATCCTGTTATGTGATAGTATGTTCTTGTGTTGTAGTGGTCTTTTCAATCGGTATCCTCATATATTGGATGATGCTATGCTTAGTGATCTGTAGATCTTCCTGTCTGTATACTCCAAATATGGTAAACCATTCTAACCCATTTAAATAATTTAATTTGGCAAAAAATGGTCCCTTTGGTACGCTGGGCATACCTAAGTGTACGCTTAGCGTACTATGGAGGAAGGATCCCGAAGGAATATTGAGTACGCGGGGCGTACGCAACAGAGGACCAAAACGCTAAAACCCAGACTTGAGACCTATTTATTCATCCTTAATCCACTTAGACCAAGCCCTAATCAGCCTCGAGAGTCTCATTTCATCCATTTACCTCAGTTTTCCTTTGAGAGTGTGATTTTGGAGCATAGATGAGTGTTGGTGTCCATTTTGGAGTTTATTCAAAAAGAAGAAGTTAGCGAGCAAGATTGGTTGGACATTAGGCTTCAAGAACCTGCATCTATGTAACATCCAAAAAATCATGACCAAAATTTTCATTTTTATTTATTAAAATAACCATATCTATCAAAATTATTTCATCCAAAACATAAGTCATAGTATCAAATCATAGTATCACATCAAAACTCATATCAGTATATCAAAGTAAAAATATCCCAGACTAAACAAAATGGTGTGTGTACTGCAGTCATCCCGAGCTCTTCCCCTTGCTACTGGAAGTACCTGAAACCAAAACTAAAAATTGCAAGCACACAGCTTAGTGAGTCTCCCCAAACTACCACATACCAAACATATAATTACATAATCACATAATAGCATATCATGGGCCTTGCCTGCTTCATCCGGCCCCGCTCGACATCGTGCCCCGATCGGCATCGATCAACGCTCGGTAAACATATAAGCATATCAACAATTACACATAAATAATCACATAACATAAACACATAAACATTCCTCGGGCCCCGTCCAACATCGGACCGAGATCCGGAAGCATACTAACATTCCTTGGGCATTGCTCGACATCGGACCGAGATCCGGAAACATACAAAAAAAACACATGCAAGAATCACGAATACATCAAGCATACAAACATTCCTTGGGCCCCGCCCGACATCGGATCGGAATCCGGAAACATACAAACCTACATCGGGCATTGCTCGCCATCGGACCTTAGTCCAGAACATAGTAGCATACATATACCAGTCGGCATTGGTGCCTTCAACCCGTTGATACAGGAGGAAACTCACCTCCAATGTCGAATGATAGCTGAAATGTCTCTCACCCGGAATCAGATCTACACACTACCTAAATAAAAACAATCCTCTTAGATACCATCTCATGCTCATAATCCCTTAGGGTTAACTGCGGTCAAAGTCCCAGTGAATTCAAAGTCAAAGTAAATGCTCCGAGTTGACTCAACTCGTTGAGTTAAGCTCCAACTCGGTGAGTTGTTATACATCACATAATCGTGATTTTGCGTTCCAACTCGTTGAGTTCGTCCATGAACTCATTGAGTCCTTACCTATTGCAGAATCCTGATACTCCATTACAACTTGTCGAGTCCATCCCTGAACTCATCGAGTTCACTGGTCTGCTAAACCTTTCTTAACTCATTAAGCCGTTGTCCTTTAGATCTGAACCCTAAACTTCAGATCTCAACTGAAAAAGCCTCTATAAGGGTAAAGTTTCCAACTTTACCCCTTGATACCCCTTCTAAAAGGATTAAGCTCAAACTCTAATCTAAAAAGGTCAAGGTCTTAATCTAAACACCATCAAAACTAAGAGGTATACTCTAATATCATAGATATGGACTCTAAATTCATAATAATCACGTAAAGCCTTGAACTTTATCCACACGCATGTCCATAAAGGCTTCAAAGGACGAAAATGATGGTCTGGAGATTGCATGGGACTTCCATGCCCATAAAGTTAGCACCTTTATGCCATGGAAATCCTTCTAAACCTCAGATCTGAAGTATAAACTAATTTGGGACGTCCAACTCCCAAGGACCATGGAACTTGGATCAACACCACTCAAAATAGCCCCAAAAGAAGATCTAAATAACCACAAGGAAAGGTTCAGACTTGATACCAGAAAAATGTCGAGAATGAAGCTAAGATTATGGATCTACAACTCCTTCTTGTGTCCTCTAGATTTTCCTTCTTCCAGTGGCTTAAAAACACTCACTAAAACACTTAGAATGGATGACAAATACTCACAATAGCATTAGGGTTTATGGATTTAGGGTTTGGGACTTGGAATCTGGAAATGAGGCCAACATGGAGGGTTTAAGATGCTTAAATAAGGTATAAACCACGGAAATTAGGGTTTCATCTCTGCCAGCCTACTCGTCGAGTTGAGGCCTCTCAACTTGTTGAGTTGGTTACTTAAATCATGCGGCCCATCGGGTCTCTACTCGACGAGTTTGGGGCTTCCAACTCATCAAGTTGTTCTTATAAACTGAATAACTACTAGATTAAATACGTACCAAGAACTAGGAATCACACTCTAGTTCACCTTGAGCATATTCTAGAGGTATAAAGTCTTAATCTTACCATCTTATTCATTACTTTGGGTTAGGGTTTTCTATATTGTCCCTTTTGTTGGTTCTTGGATCTTCTCTTGAGAGTTTACCAACTCTAGAGACTAAGATGGTTAGATCTGAGCCTTGTGAGCATGTTAGATGCATAAATGTGCTAGCTTGAGGGTTATCTAGACTCCATGCATGAGTTCGAAGCTTTATATGAAGTCCTAATGTGAAAAATGAAGTTTTGAAGTCCCTTATAGCATGCAAGGGCATAAAGTTGCCAACTTTATGCACTAGGACGTCTTAATGAGCTCAGATCTGATATTTGACGTTAGAATATCAAGTATTAGGCACTTAATGGAAGTGGTGCTTAATCTGCTTGTACGTTGGGCATAATATACTGTATGCAGCGCATACAACCAAGGACTTAGTATGCTAAGCGTACTAAAGTGGTACGCTTGGCATACACGCCTCCGTTGGTTTTAGGCTTCGTGTGGGCTTGTAAACTCTTTGGGCCTTAATCAGTTTTGGGCCTAGTTATATTTTGGGTTAGTGGTCCGATTAATCTGTTTTGGGCCATGGTTGTTTTGGTTGGGCCTTATTGGGCCATGTAGCCCATTAATAGTTTTGGACATGGAGTTTGGGACCATTAGCAAGGGAAGACTCTTGGGCCATTAGGAAAGGACTTGGGCTTGGGTACTTCGGTTCTTTAATTATCAATCCTGATTTTGGGTTAATGGTATTATTGCTCAGCGTGGGTGGTTTTAGACAGTTAGGCAAGCAGCTTTCATGTTCAGCAGACTAAGGTGAGTCACCTCACCATACCAATGGGTCAAAGGCACCAAGGCCGACCCTTATGTGTTATGTGGAATGCAATTTGACTACGTGATATGTGATAAGCTAGTTGTCCTTGTGATACTCGCATGGAAGACCCTAGGGGTTCCCATGGCATTCGTTGTAAGACCTTGGAGGGTTTCCATAGCATCCTAGTATATTTTCATGGTTAGTTTATATGACATTTCTTTGGTTAGCTAATACCATGTAGGGGTTCCCATGGCAGTTAGGGAAGACCATGTGGAGGTTCCCATGACAGGTAGTTAATATCATGTGGGGGTTCCCATGGCAGTGGGTTTAGACCATATGGGGGTTCCAGTGGCACCCGGAGTAAGACCTTGGAGGGTTTCCATGACATCCTTATATGTTTATATGCATGGCTTATGTAGCTTATATGGCTGATATGGTTTATGTGATTGACATTGCCATATTTATACATATTTCTAGGCAATATTTGTAACACCCATAATCAGAAAGACCAAGAAAGGAAATGAAAACCCTAAGTTAAAGGGGTCAACTCGTCGAGTCGATTGGTGAACTCGACGAGTTGGAGCGGGTTCCGTGTCAGGATTTAAGTGACCGACTCGGCGAGTCAGAGGGACTGACTCAGCGAGTCAGGTTTGGGTTGGGAAACCCTGATTCTGGGCTTGGTGCCCTATTTAAGCATCATTTCATGGCTTCAACCCAGCCTCCATCACTGCCTTTACCTTCTCTCGAAACCCTAAGCCTCCATTATAGTACTCTCAAGCTTTCTTTATCATTTTTGGGTGCTTTGAAGCTAAAAGGAAGAAAGGAACCTTGGGTGATTCAAGAAGTGGCAGTGGACTCTGTGTTGGTGTGTTCTTTCAGATCATTGGAAGGTATGAAGCTCATACCTTGGATGTTATTCATTTAGATTCCCTTTCCCAGTTAGATTTTGTCATTTTTGGGCCATTCCCAAGGCCAATTCGTGTATTGTGCCTTTGCGAGCAAAAAGAACTTCGGATCTAGGATTGTCTTGGCCCAGAAACCCATAAGTATCAGTATTTGGTGTGTTGGTGTAGCATGCTTGTCTCAAACTATAGCCCTAGAGTGTTTTAAGCCTATAGCTCCTTGGTTTCACGTAAAGTTTGAAACTTTACGTGAGGAATAGACATTGGAAGAGTGGATCTATGAGTTGGAGCCCTTGCATGGCTCGAAAAGCCACTGTATGGATTAAGAACTGAAGCTACTCGGCGATTCACATGGGTAGACTCGGCGAGTTGGATGAAGATAGGCAGGAACTCGACGAGTTGGAAGAACAACTCGACAAGTCTGTCGAAGATTGTCGTGGACTCGACGAGTCTGTTCTTGGACTCAGCAAGTCTGGTCACAGAACCCCCCAACCTTTCTGGTTAAGACTCAGATCAGTGAGTTGAGTGGTGACTTGGTGAGTTGGATAGGATGGGACTCAGAGATCATCGAACTCGACGAGTCTTGGAGTGACCCGGCGAGTTGAGTGGTATTTTGAAGGTTTATGAGTCCAAGGACTCAGCGAGTCTATGGGTTGACTTGGGGAGTAGGGTCAACCTGGAAGGTTGACTTTGACCAGGACTTTGACTTGAACCAGAGTTGACTTAGTTTGACTTCTAGAGTTCAGTTTGGGACTAAGTGATATATTGATATTAGTAGCTCGGGGGGCTAGTGGAGCAGCGGTTCAAAGAATTGTCGGCAACAGCAAGAGGGTTATCAGCAAAAGTTCAGCAGTGCAGGTGAGTTTCACTTGTGTGAATGGGTCTATGGCTACAATGCCGACCCATGTAGTCATGAGTAGGAAGACCCGAGGGTTAGCCCTAGGCACTGTTTGCTTGTATGATATTCAGGACCAAGGTCCAATGTCGGGCGGGTGCCCAAGGAATGGTTGGCATGATAGAGTATACTTGTTGTCTGTGTGATGCATGTATGTGCCTGGTAGGGAGGTGAGTGTGGGCGAGGTCTCGTATCTCACCAATAGTAGAGTATGGACGGTGTTCCATATCTCATTAGTAGCAGAACAAGGGTGAGGCCAAAGATAGGTATGGAACGAGTGTGTGTGTGTGGGGGGGGGGGACTGTATCTCACTTACAATAGGAGCTTGGACGGGGTTCCATGACTCACTAGTAACAGGATAGGGGCGAGGCCCATGACAGGCGAGGCCTTAGGATAAGAATACAGTAAGGTATGTTCAGTTTTGTGTTATATGTTATTTTGTACTATATGTTTAGCGGGCGGGGCCCTGAGACAGGCGGGGCCTAAGAGAAACAGATTTGTATCCGAGCGGGGCTCGAAGCCAGGCGAGGCCTGGAGCGGTGGGGCCGTTGCAGCAGGCGAGGCCCGAGGTAGGGGCAAGGCCCGAAACAGCGGGCGTGGCCCAGTAGGTGTTGTCTGTATTTGTGCAGGGTATGTGGTAGGTTAGGGAACTCACTAAGCTTCATGCTTACGGTTTTCATTTTTGGTTTCAGGTACTTCCGGTAGCAGAGGGAAGAGCTCGGGGTGATCGCATGGCACACACCATTAATTAGACAACCTGGGATGTTTTACTCTGATGACAAGAATATGTTTTGAATTGATACTCTGAATTTATGTTATGACTTATGATACGGTTTTTATAAATATGGTTTTAGTAATGTTTTAAAGGAAATTTTTAGTTGCGATTTTTGGGTCCTTACAAGTTGGTATCAGAGCCCTGGTTTGAGGGATTCGGACATACTCTCGAGTGTGTCTGAACTCAAACTAAGGGATTGTTATAAAAGTTTTCAAAATGAAAAGGCGGTTTTGTAAAAAGAGTTTTGAGAAAGAAAAAAATTTTAGAAAGCAAAAAGAATTCAGAAATAAAAGAACTTTGATAAAAGAAAAGGGTGCGGTGCATGCAATCAGCCGAGCTCAAGTAAGTACCCCAAAATACTCATACAAGTTTATGTTATGATTATCTGTTAGTAGAACAGCATGCTAGATTAGGACTAAGGATCTAGGGGGATGCCTTATGTGCTTGTTATATGTGCTTTTGAGCTGCATGATAGTACTGGTTAGACAGTAGTAGGATAGTATGTTTAGGTTATGTCTGAGTTTATGAGCTTATGTCACATGTTAGTACAGATTCTTGATATGGGATTATGATTGCTTGAGTATGTTATGGTTAGATTTTCCCTTGTCTGAATACTGCTTGCTTTGTGCATTGTGGGATTCTGAGTGATGGGAGTTAGCCATTAGGTGAATACATCATGTCACATGTGATCAGGGTTGAATAATCTCAGAGTGCTGGATTTGGCCCTATTGCGCAGCTCTTATTTGAGTCTAACCGTTGTAGGGACGAGTCTTTTACTTGAAGGATTATTTGAGCCTCGTCACATGTGATCGTATTCAGGTGATGGCTAATTGGCATCACAAGGAAGCCTTCAGCAGCTGAGGATTGGTTTGGGTGGAGTCAGAGGTTTCCCTAGGGTAAGCTTAGGATGACATAGTGCTGGGAGCTGTAGTAGTAGAAAAAGGGACCTGGTGGAGTCGAAGCAGTTCTTGAGGAAAGTACGGATAGATGTGGAAGGTAGTATGGGCCCATACAACTGAAAGCAGAACATCCATACTCCATTCGGAAAGTCCGAGATGAGACCGGGAAACTTGTAGTGTGTGTGTGTATGATCCCTCAGCAGTGATGAGTATCCTGATAGTTATTGTGATGGGTTTTCAGCATGGTGATATTGTGTGAGAGACCAGTGGGCGGATCAGGCGCCGGAGAGGGATCGGGCTCGGGTTCAGGAGCCGAGCAGCTCGAGGATCGGATGATGGAGTTGATATCAGCTGAGGTTACGCGCAGTATCCTAGATCAGACTCCTGTGATCTTTGGCACGGTCAAGGAGGGTATACTGGAGATCTTGGATGAGAGGTTGGGAGCCTTCCGTACCGAGATGATGGCTTTGATGGGAGTGCGTACTTTGACATTCCGAGAGTTTAGAGCTTGCAGAGCACCAGATTATCATGGGGATAGGGACCCCATCGCTAGCAGCAGGTAGTTGGTCGATGTCGCCAACGCATCCGTACGAGCCGGTGTCCCGAGGGGGACAAGGTCAGACTCGCCTCCTTTCTTCTGAAGGACAAAGCAAGGGATTGGTGGGAGGAGGTTGGACATGCCATTGGTGATGATGCCGCGTTGGACGCGATGACATGGAGTGATTTCTTGGCCAGGTTTAGGGTTGAGTTTTCACCGATTATTCAGGTGCAACAGTTGGCATGGGAGTTTCAGGATTTGACGCAGACTACTGAGACTGTGGCGGAGATCACCGCCAAGTTCAATGAGAGGGCCCTTCTTGTTCCGCAGTATGTCGCAGATGAGGAGATGAAGAAGGCCCGATACCACAAGATGTTGAGGGATGACATCAAGCAGTTTGTGAGCAGGTTCAACTGCAAAACGTTGGAGCATATGATCGCATGAGCTAGAGAGAGGGAGATCGATTTGGAACAGATCCGAAAGAGGAAGCCGGATGAGGTTCAGGTAGCCACAGGTTTGGGCAAAAGGCCCCAGGGGTCAGATTTGAGATCGAGGAATTACCAGAGCCGCGGTCGATGTGGGAGGTGTAGCAGGACGCACGAGGGTGTGTGTAGGAGTGGTAGTGGTGGAGATTCGGGCTGCTTCAAGTGCGGCCGGACTGGTCATCTTAGCAGGGATTGTACTACTACAACCACACAGGGATCAGACCTGATATGTTTTCACTACAGTCAGTGGGGCCACAAGAAGGCCCAGTGCCCCAGTTTGCTTTTGGTAGGACGGGTGATAGTACCTGCCCCTGCAACTCTAAGGATCACAGACGGCCGTTAGGGCCGAGCAGAGGCACCTGCGGTCAAAGGCAAGGTTTTTCAGATGACTACCATGGAGACGCGAGCAGCGCCGGACGTCGCAGGTATGCGCCTTTCGTTTTCTGTTTTCTTTATTCATGATTATATTGTTATGGTTTTGCATCGTTATTGGTATAATTATTTTAGAAATGTGTGGCTTGCTTGTGATTTAGTTATATGCCATCTGCATACCTTGGATATTAAAATGGTAGTTAGGGGTCGTGCCCTATGTTAGCAGGTTACTTAGGATGCAATAACTATAGCATGTTTGTGTGGAACTCAGTAGTGACCCGCTGGATTCAGAAAGGTGTTATTGAGTGATGGATCGGTTAGATCCCTAGCTGTGGCAAGCTTGGTTTTTCAGCAGATTGATTACGGTATGGCAGAGAAGATTGGGAATTATTCTCAAGCATTAAGCAGTAAGGTAGGTAGGATCAAAGTGGGGGAGAACCCTCTGAGTGTACAAGGGTAAGAGCACGCAGATACAGGATGAGTACACGACCTCTGAGAAGGAAAGGAAGTAGCACAATGATTGATGGATTGAGGAGGTCAGCGTTGGGAGTTTGAGAAACTTCCTAACAGTTAGTTCATGTAATCAAGATGGTTAGTATCTGGTTTGCAATTCGGGTTGGAGGATCGCCTGTAGGACTCGAGTGAGTCGGAATGAGGATCTTGAGAACAGTTAGCATGGGATGCTTTCCTGTTAGCAGTCAGTAGCAGAGACAATATGAAGAGGCATGGTAGAGCGGCGGGGGAGCTGCAACATTTTTCCAGCAGCGATCCAGTGGTGGAAGGTGTTGTAAGACTATGGGGTAGCCGTAGCATTCACTAGCAGTCAATTAGCATGGAAGGTGTTATAAGACTACGGGTAAGCCATAGCATTCCTTGGCAGCTTATTTAGCAGAGAATGGGCGGAGGCCCGTATCTCCTAGTTAGCGGAGTTTGGGTGTGGCCCTTACCTCCTAACGATCAAGGTGGGAATCAGGAATGGTTAGTTGATTAGAATAGTATGGAGCTAGCCTGCATAGCCCTTGAAAGGTGAGACCTTGGGAGAGGCCGCTCCAGGATGTAGTTGGGTGAGACCTATGGGCAAGGCGCGTATGTGAGTACCATTATAGGTGAGACCTAAGAGCAGGGTTTCTCAGTAGCATAGTCGGGTGAGACTTGTGGGCGGGGCCCGTGATTCTTAGTAGCACAGGTGAGACCTGGTAAGGATATTAGGGTCAAGTTAGGGGATCGAGGATCCCATGACTTGTAGCGCTAGAGTGGCGAAGTAGAGGGAGCAGTATTAGGTAGCCAAAGTTTCTTCGGAAGTCGCTGGGAGTGACTAAGAGATTGTGATAGGACTAGCGATCGGTGGGAGCCCGGTAATCTAGATGTTGATAGATTAGTAGGGACCAGGGTGGTCTCGATTCATCCGGAAGGCGGATAAGGGACAACATAATTTTCAAGTCTGGGTGATCTCGGTTAATCCAGGCTATGAGAAGTTGTCGCGGGGCAGAAAATGGACAAAGAAGTGCTACGCCACCTACAGCAAAGCGTATGTTCCCGTAGTTTTAGAGGAGGTTGTCGTTTTTGGAAATCTGCCTTAGGAAGGCGAGTGATCACGCAAGTCAAAGGGAAGTGAACCTCAATGGGTTCAGTATGAGTGCTCGGGGAACACTGGAAGGACTACCAATGGATCAGGACGTGTTCTATGGATAGATGAGGACTATCATTGAAAGAATTAGGGTTGGTATGCATGATCGGGCGAAAGGCCAACTGAAGTAGTCAGCGGGCGTTAGATTTTTCCGGCAGGGTGTTGTGAGCAGATTGTAGAGCGATTGGCCGTATAGAAACTTCGAGGACAAAGTTTAGTTTAAGTGGGGGAGAGTTGTAACACCCAGAATCAGAAAGACCAAGAAAGGAAAGGAAAACCCTAAGTCAAAGTGGTCAACTCGTCGAGTCCATTGGTGAACTCGACGAGTTGGAGCGGGTTCCGTGTCGGGAGTTAAGTGACCAACTTGGCGAGTCGAAGGGACTGACTCGGTGAGTCAGGTATGGGTTGGGAAACCCTGATTCTGGGCTTGGTGCCCTAATTAAGCATCATTTCAGGCCTACACCCCAGCCTCCATCACTCCCTTTACCTTCTCTTGAAACCCTAAGCCTCCATTGTAGTACTCTCAAGCTTTCTTTATCATTTTTGGGTGCTTTGAAGCTAAAAGGAAGAAAGGAACATTGGGTGATTCAAGAAGTGACAGTGGACTCTGTGTTGGTGTGCTATTTCAAATCATTGGAAGGTATGAAGCTCATACCTTGGCTATTATTCATTTAGATTCCATTTCCTAGTTAGATTTTGTCATTTTTGGGCCATTCCCAAGGCCAATTCGTGTATTGTGCCTTTGCGAGCAAAAACAACTTCGGATCTAGGATTGTCTTGGCCCAGAAACCCATAAAGTATCAGTCTTTGGTGTGTTGGTGAAGCATGCTTGTCTCAAACTCTAGCCCTAGAGTGTTTTAAGCCTATAGCTCCTTGTTTTCTCGTAAAGTTTGCAACTTTATGTGAGGAATAGACTTTAGTAGAGTGGATCTATGAGTTGGAGCCCCCGCATGGCTCGAAAAGCCACTGTATTGATTAAGAACTGAAGCTACTCAGTGAGTCGCATGGGTAGACTCGGAGAGTTGGATGAAGATAGGCAAGAACTCGACGAGTTGGAAGAACAACTCGGCGAGTCTGTCGATGATTATCGTGGACTCGACGAGTCTGTTTTTGGACTCGGTGAGTCTGGTCGCAGAACCCCTAACCTTTATGGTTAAGACTCAGATCAGTGATTTGAATGGTGACTGGGTGAGTTGGGCAGGATGGGACTTAGAGATCTTGTAACTCGATGAGTCTTGGGGATGACTCGGCGAGTTGAGTGGTATTTTGAAGGTTTATGAGTGCAAGGACTCGACGATTCTACGGGTTGACTCGGCGAGTAGGGTCAACCTGGAAGGTTGACTTTGACCAGGACTTTGACTTGGACCAGAGTTGACTTAGTTTGACTTCTAGAGTTCAGTTTGGGACTAAGTGTTATATTGATATTAGTAGCTCGGGGAGCTAGTGGATCAGCGGTTCAAAGAATTGTCGGCAACAGCCAGAGGGTTATCAACAAAAGTCATGCCTTCCTCCTTAATGGAATGGCCTCTTCACTCTCCTGTTCAAAGGACTCTCTAAGCAAAGCTCTGGCTTAGATGGAGCAATCAAGTCATTTATGACTGTGCTATATGGGCTGTATCACGGGATTAATTTGGACTATGGGACAATCCTCTGGCAACAACTGGTTCAAAGATTGTATTCTTCATCACGACACTCAGAGATCTCATGTGGAAGGTACTGGTCCATCATCACAAAGTGGGCAATGGATCGTATCCATGTTCCAATCATGGAAGACTCTCTTCTCTCCTCTATCGCCACCTTTCACACCACAAAGATTATCATCACAGATCCAACCAAGTATTCCTTCATTGGATCGATCCTTGAAGCAATGCTTGCATGTGTGTCTACCGCAAGCAATGTTCTTCAAGAATACAAGAAGCATCCTTCTTCGGGTCCAAGGGAACTCACACCAGCCATGGTTCGCTCCATTGAAGATTCTGACAAGCCAGCCAAGAGGGGAAAGAAATCAGAGACACAGAAGGAGGCGAAAGTTACAAAACCAACCAAGGGTCAAACACCTAAGAAGCGAAAGTCAGACAAGGCTGCTCCTTCACAACCTAAGCAGAAGAAGTAGAAGAAGCCCGCTCGGAGATTCATACTTCAATCCTCAAGCGATTCGGACTCAGAGTATGCTCCTCCTAAACACAAATCTACTGCTCCTTCAGAATCAGAAAGTGAAAGTTTTGATGAGGAGGATTCGGGTCGTGGTGATACCTAGCCTCGTTCGCCTACCCCAGAAATACCTGTTCGCTCCCAACCCCCTTCTCCTCCACCCGTTTCTGTACCAATTTCAATCCCTCTAATTTTTCCCATCACTACCTCTCAACCATCAACCACTATTCCCATCCCTGATCCAATCTTCACAGAAACTACCACTACCACAACTACTACGGGGCTCATTCTTCAGCACCCACACCTCCTGTCACAACCGAACCACCAGTTACAACCAAACCTCCTGTTACTACAAAAACCTTATCACCTACCCAATCTACTGACACCACCCCAGTTCTTGGTGGTGAGGACTTGGAATTTGATTCCACTTATTTCAATCCTTACCGTGTACAAAGTGATGAAGACGAAGATGCTCCTGTAACCAAGCGCCATCTCAAAGCAGTCAATGACAAACTCAATCAACTACTTTCCTCCTCTTCCACTAGTGCCTATTCAGACGCTGCTCTCAAAGAATTATTCTGCTCCGTTGTCCAGGAACATAATGCCTCTCTCACTGCTACAGCTAAGGCTATTGACGCCTCTTCTTCCCAATGCCAGAAGGCCTCCCTTGCTGTTGAGGCTTCAACGAAGGAATGCAAAGAAGCGACCGCAAAAGTCGATAAACTAATTTCTGAGGCTCGTCTCTTTTTGGATTCTTTGCAAGCAACTGCTCAGAAGAACTCTCAGACCGTGAACACTTCGGTTCATAACCTTCAGCGCTCTCTTCAAGCTGAAAGGTCCAATCTTGAAGCTGCTCGTCAAGTCATCGAAGCAGCCAATGCCACTTTGCATGATAATGTCAATGATCGTTTGACTCAACTGGAGGCAGAGTTGGCTGTGGAAAATCGTATCATGGATGAGCTGGACAAACGAACCTCTCAGCTAGATGCAGAACCTCAAGCTTCACACTGCAACAACTGAGCTTAACGACTTGAAGTCTGAACGGGAGGTTATTTGAAGCTCTGTTGGCGATGTTCATTCCATTTTGCTTCATCTCCTTGATGCCCATGATCCCATCATAACCATTACCATCCGAAGGCATTTGGCTGAGAAACTCAGACCTGCACTGGACATCCTTAGTCGTATTGAGGGTGTTTCGGTGACTAGTATCCAGCCGAAACAAGGGGGAGAGAATGCGAAAACTCAACCTCCTCCCGAACCGAAGCCATCATCTGAACCGAAGGTTAATGAAGCTTTGGTCAGTAAAAGAGACAAGAAGAAAAAGAATATTGGTGAAGATGACACTGATGATGAAGATGATGTTTTTGAAGAAAATCCCGAAAAGCCTTATCAGAAAACAAAATCTTCTGATAAAGAGCTTGAAGAAAAATTCAAGAAACAATCGGCTCAGCTACAGAAGAAGCAAAAAGAGAAGGAGCTCTTGGAGAAGAAGAAGTCCATTTTTCCAGAATGGACTATTGACTCGCTTCAAAGAAGTGCTATAGATGAACACTCATTGGCTCGAGCCTGTTATGTCGCTCGGGCTTGAAAACTCCAAGGATGCACATTTTGACATGCCAATCACTCGAAAGGCGTTCATCTTTCACTGCTTCAACTCAACTGCTGCTATCCCTTCTCTAGACCTGAAGGTGGATCGGGATCTGTTAGAGTTCTATCTGGAGTTCGCTCAGCCCCAGTATGTGACATAGAGTTCGCATAAGATCACAACTGTCAAGGTTCTGAAGCCCTATTCAGCAGGGAAGTTCGTTAACGTGAAATTTAAAGTGAATCGAGGCTCTTAAGGCTTGGTTCACAACTTCTCTCTTGCTGATCTACCGAACCTCAACCCCCACGACTGGATACTCCTCAACAACATCTTGTTGTTAAATCCTCAGGAGTATCAGCCGATTATTGACCATATCAAGCAAATGCTTGTCTGCTACATTCACGAAGTAGCGAAAATGGATCAAGAAATCGCCTCAGCAATTCACAAGCGAACCACGATCAAACCAATGGGAAGAGCTGGTGATATTAACTCGATGGTCAAGGGCAAAATTGACACAAAGAACCACACTGTGATGTTTATCAGGGGCGAAGGTCAAAAATGCTTGTCGCTCTTATTGATAAGCACCTATTTTCAACCTCTTTCTTGGAGCACATTTTAGAGATCATTCAGAGGTGTAATCAGAACTCAGCAGCCGACAAGAAGATGTTTACTGATATGCTGAGATGGTACATTCAATTTCGGCAGACTCTTCTTGCAATTATCCCTCGGCTGTTCAAGGTGGTGAAGATTGTGAAGCCTACTCAAAGGAAATGATCTCTCGCATCATTTGACGTAATGGGGGAGATTGTTGGGCTTATAGTGTTGCGTCATGGGCTCGGTCCTTAGCCTAATTTTGGTTTCCGGTTTGGGCCTGTCCAACCGTGCATGTTTTTCTTCTAGGGTTTTGATATTTAAGGTGCATGCATGCATCCTTTGTTAGTAACGCTTGAATTGTTTTTCTAATTAAGTTTTGTAAACCCTAGATCGCCTCTACGGTGGAAGTTCTTCATCAGAGATTTATTCTCTTCAAACCCGATGGTTAAGTAGGCCTGGGGTATTCCTAACCGATGGTTGATTGGACCCATAATATATTGGGGTATTCCAACCCGATGGTTGATTAGACCTGACATGCTGTTAATGTATATATGTTATATGTTTATGTAATGGTACTTTAGGGGATCTTACAAAGTGCTGACTTATAGTTTTGGGCCCGAGATCCTCTTGTTTATGACTTATAATTTTGGTAGACTCTGATGTTTAAAATGTATTGAAAACTATGTTTGTAAACAATTTGTGAATTTTGGTTGGCTTTAAAAAGTTTAAATTTCTTGTGATTTTTATGTGTGTTACATTAAACTTGGGAATAATGATTTGAATATTTCTCATTTCTTTTACACGGATGACGTTATTATTTTAGGCGAATGGAATAGAGAAAATATCATTATGTAACAGCCCGGATTCCCAGGTATTATTCATTCTTATATTTTGGTATTTTGTGAGGATACTCGGCGACTTGGAGCTCAGACTCGCCAAGTAGGATCGCAGTTTTGGAAGCGGGTTCGCGCCTGGACTCGGCGAGTCCAAGGAATGGACTCGGCGAGTCTACGCTGTTTAATGAAACCCTTAATCCCCGGGTTTGGAGCCTATTTAAGGGCACTTATAGCCTCCCATTGCGGCTACCAGTCCCTTGAGAGAACCCTAAGAGAGATAATTCGTTTTGGGAGAGAAGAAGTCACTTTTGGGCCTTTGTATTCCTTGTTTAGCAAGAAGAAGGTGGCAAGAGCAAGGAGGAGGTGAGATTCTAGCAGATCCAGAGTCCAGAGGCTTCATTTTGAGGTAATGGTTCGAATCTCCTTCAGCTTTAGGGTTGACCTTTAGAGTTAGGGTTTTATAACCCCCTTTGAGGAATGATTATGTGAAGCAATTGGTCCCTCTTCGAGTTTGTGCCTTGGATCTGGACTCAAAGAGGTCTAGAGACCTTAACCCTTGGGGCTTTTTGGGATATTATGGAGTTATTAGACCTAGGTGGTCATTTTTGGGACCAAATCATCTTTTGATGCCTTGTGGGGGTTATGCAAGCATCAAGTTCCAAACTTTACGTGACATTCATGCTTGGGGAGGCTAGATCTATGGTTTGGGAAAGCAGATCTGACCTCAAAAGGTCAATAGAGTTTGTGCATGGCATGAACTCGCCGAGTTGTTCTTGAGACTCGGCGAGTAGGGTCGGGGTTTCACGTAAAGTGTTCAGCGAGTGGACTCGCCCGGTTGGGGGTTGACCCAGTGAGTCAGTGAGAGTCATTATGGGGGCTGAGTCAAGCCTGAACTCGCCGAGTTGTTCTTGAGACTCGGCGAGTTGAGTCGTGGTGGCCCCGCGATTCATGCTAGGTGGAACTCGTCGAGTTAGGGAAGTACTCGACGTGTCAAGAGAGGATCCTAGGGAGTCAGTGAACACGTATAGACTCGCCGAGTCGCTCTAGTGCACTCGCCGAGTCCGGTCAAAGTTGACCGTTGACCAGAGTTGACCAGTGTTGACTTGATAGGGGTAGTCAGCCTTAGTTGTGAAAGTGTTAATTAGAGATATATTGTGTTATAGGAGGATTATAGCTCGGGGGATCGAGCGCGAGTGATTTCCGGGATTTGCGAGTTAGCGAGATACACGAGGTGAGTCTTCTCACTATACTTTACCTTGAGTAGGTAACCAGAGTTATGTGATAGAGTATTTGTATGATATGTATGTTATGTGTTGTACTGCATTATTTCTATGTGATTTATGTTGTGCATGTTTATAGAGTTGGAATCGGAAGGTTCATAGAGTTAGAACCAGATGGTTCACAGAGTAGGGTCCACGGACCCACAGAGTTATAGCCTCGAGTGGCTAATATGTGTTATGTGTGGTTTTTTGGGGAACTCACTAAGCTTTGTGCTTACAGTGTTGGTGTTATTTGTTTCAGGTACTAGTGATGACCGTGGGAAGGCGTCGGCTTGATCAGTACACACACACAGGATTTTATGTTATCAGATCTTAGGAATTTTATATAGTATGGATTGAGTTTCAAACATTAATGTTTTTATGAATGTTAAATGATTTGTGTTTTTATAAAATGCGAAAAATTGTTTTGAAATTTACGTTGTTACAAGTTGGTATCAGAGCCTTGGTTTGAGGGATTCGAGTACACCTTTGGGCATATTTGAACTCAAACTGAGGATTTGAGAGGTATTTTCAAAAAGAGTAAAATATTTTTGGAAAAACGCAGAGCAGAGTTGTGTGTACGATCGGTCTGCGCCCGAACGGTGATTTCCCAAAATACCCTCATGTTATGTGATATTGATATTGATATGATGTGTTCTCATGCTAGAGTAGGCTAAGTACTCCTATTAGGACTAGAGTGGCCTGATTTGTGATGCCTTAGCCTAGGAAGAGGTGAGCTGCTATGAGATGCTTGAGAGTGAGTAGGTAGCAGCGAGGGGCTTATGAGAGATCTATTAGAGAGTGGATTATGCATGATAGAGTACTTGGAAATTGGGATCCGAAGAGGAGGGCTTAGGGTATATTCTGATACGGTGCGGACAGTAGTATTGGGCCCGTACTACTAAAAGCACCGGGGCGGAGTACAGCCCAAGTACGAATCTTTGGAATACCAAGGATCAAGGAGGAATGAGTTGTCGAGTGTGAGTATGCTCGAATGGATTCTAATTTATCGTATGTTGTATTTCAAAGGTAGATCATGGTGAGGACACGTCTTATGCCTGAGAGCAGTGGGACCAGTGATGAGGAGATCCGCCGGATCATCTATGAGGAGGTGGCTGCGGCCATCAGGGCAGAGATACCAGAGATGTTCGGGTCTATTAAGACCACGTTGCTTGAGACCTTCGATGAGCGTTATGCCGCTCTTTCTGAGGCTGCTGTTGCAGCGGCCATCGCAGCTATTGCTGCCGTGAGGCCGCAAGGTGGTGATGCGTTGCTGTTCCAGGAGTTCAACAACACAAAACCGCCGGAGTTTGAGGGACCCAGGACCTGATGGAAGCTATGAGATGGATTTCTGATATAGAGGGGTGTTTCTTCACTTGCTCATCTCCTGATCATTTGAAGGTTCGGTTCGCGCTGAACCAGCTTCGCTTGGGAGCGAAGGACTGGTGGAAGTTTGTGACGGCACACTTTACGCCTACTGAGCTTGCGGCAGTGACCTGAGAGAGGTTCACTACCATGTTCCGAGATGAGTACGTTCTCCAGGTGGAGAGGGAGCGTTTGGCCCAGGAGTTTCTGACCCTCAAGCAGGGTACTGAGTCTGTTACGGTGATTACCAGGATGTTCCATGAGAGGGCGATGTTCTGCCCTGAGCACGTGTCTACGGAGCAGGCACGTATGAGCCGATATCTGAGTATCTTGAGGCGAGACATTCGGGAGTTCGTGGCGAACTCCTCGTACCGGACATTTGCCGAGCTTCAGGCAAATGCCCGGAAGAGGGAGATTGAGCTAGACTCTCAGGCCAGGGAGGAGGTGGAGTCTCAGGGGAGGGATCGGCGACCGGCGCAGTCTCAGCCGGCAGCCAAGCGGGCCAAGCCCGCTGATCCCAAATCGGGGAGCCAGAAGGGCCGCACTTGTGGGAAGTGCGGCAAGGGTCATGAGGGAGTCTGTAGAGCGGGATCTTGCTACAAGTGTGGCAAGGAGGGGCATATGGCCAAGGACTGCCCCAAGGGGTTTGCAGTGTGCTTCCACTGCAACCAGACCGGACACTGGAAGGCAGAGTGTTCGCAATTGCGAGGATCATCTCAGGGAGCACCTCATGGATCTGCCCCTGCCGCCATCAGAGCTACCGAGAGTCGGCTAGTGAAGGCCGAGGCGCCGAGGGCACGACGGAGAGCTTTTCAGTTGACCGCGGAGGAGGTCCGCGCAGCGCCCGATGTCGTGGCTGGTATGTATTCTTTTGTGTATTTATTTTGATGTTGAGATATTATGCTTATATTATGTTATGCGTAGGTAGTTTCCTTGTGAATTCTATACCCGCCTTAGTGTTATTTGACTCGGGTGCGAGTCGGTCTTTTGTGTCTTTGGCCTTTAGTCAGCATATCAGTGTTAGTCGTGAGGCATTGAGTCGGCCTCTGAGTGTTTCCATAGCTAACGAGAGGGTGATTCATGCCACGGAAGTTCTCCGGGGATGCGTGTTAGAGATTTTCGGTGTTGAGTTCCCGATTGATTTGTTTCCTATATCGATGGGTGAGGTCTGCATCATTGTGGGCATGGACTGGTTGAGCCGATTCGGTGCGGTTATCGACTGTGAGCGATAGCTGGTGACCATACGAGACCCTAGTGGGGGAGTTCTTACGGTGTACAGTGAGGGTACATGTTCTGGATCAGCGTTTTGTTCGGCCGCTAGGGCGAGACAGTGTCTACAGCAGGGCTGTAAGGGTTTTGTGGCGTATGTGATGGATACGCGGGTGGATTTCGAGAGACCGAGGTCAGTTAAGGAGGTTCCGGTAGTGCATGAATTTCCGGATGTATTTCCTGAGGAGTTGTCGGGTGTGCCTCCTGTGAGGCAAGTGGAGTTCAGTATCGATTTGGTTCCGGGGGCCGCGCCTATCGCTAAGGTGCCTTATCGCCTTGCACCTCCAGAGATGCACGAGTTATCCTCGCAGCTTCAGGAGCTGCTGGGGAAGGGGTTTATTCGGCCGAGCAGCTCGCCGTGGGGAGCGCCTATTCTGTTTGTCAAGAAGAATGATGGTTCACACCGGATGTGCATTGACTACCGGGAGTTGAACAAGCTGACGAACCGTTACCCGTTGCCGAGGATCGACGATTTGTTTGATCAGTTACAGGGAGCATCTTGGTTCTCCAAGATCGATTTGAGGTCTGGATATCATCAGGTGAGGGTGCGAGATGAGGACATCCAGAAGACAGCTTTCAGGATGCGTTATGGGCATTACGAGTTTGTGGTGATGCCTTTCGGGCTCACCAATGCCCCGACAGTGTTCATGGATCTCATGAACCGAGTGTGTAGGCCGATGATGGATCGGTCAGTGATTGTATTCATCGATGATATTTTGGTATATTCGAGATCTAGAGAGCAGCATGAGGAGCATTTGAGGGAGATCTTCGGAGTTCTGAGGTCGGAGAGGCTTTATGCCAAATTCTCCAAGTGTGATTTCTGGTTGCGAGAGGTCCAGTTCATGGGTCATCTCGTTAACCAGAAAGGGATATTGGTCGACCCGGCCAAAGTTGAGGCGGTGATGAGTTGGGAGGTGCCGAGGTCACCCTCCGAGATCAGGAGTTTCCTAGGGTTGGCAGGTTATTATCGGAGATTTATCAAGGATTTCTCAAAAATCGCAGTGCCACTCACCAGGTTGACCCGGAAGGGTGTTGCTTTTTCATGGGGCCCCGAGTAGCAGGCCTCCTTTGAGACACTTCGCCAAAGGTTATGCGAAGCCCCGGTGTTAGCCCTCCCGGAAGGGATGGAGGACTTTGTGGTATACTGTGATGCATCGATTTTGGGGTTGGTAGTGGTGCTGATGCAGAGAGGGCATGTGATAGCATATGCATCGAGGTAGCTGAAGCCTCATGAGACGAGATATCCCACCCATGATCTAGAGTTGGGGGCAGTGGTGTTCGCCCTCAAGATTTGGCGTCACTACTTGTACGGGGTTCGGTGTACGATATACACGGACCATAAGAGTTTGAAGTATTTGATGGATCAGCCCAACCTAAATATGCGTCAGTGAAGGTGGCTAGATGTGGTCAAGGATTATGATTGTGAGATCCTGTACCACCCAGGCAAGGCTAATGTGGTAGCCGATGCACTGAGTCGCACGGCGGAGAGCACCCCGCTGCGGGATGTATGTTTGAGATTGACCGTGATAGCCCCAGTGTTGGACGCCATTCGTGGGGCACAAGCCGAGGCTGTGCAACCAGAGATGCAAAAGAAAGAGCGAGTTGTTGGATTGATTTCAGAGTTCGTTACCGATGGTCGGGGGCTTATGACATTCCATGGGCGTATCTCGGTGCCGTTTGTGGGAGGAACGCGTACCATTTTGATGGAGGAGGCTCATCGGTCGAAATTTTCGATCCATCCGGGGGCCACTAAGATGTATTTGGACCTGAGGAAAGAGTATTGGTGGCCCTGTATGAAGAGGGATGTTGCGTGGTTTGTTGAGAGGTGCATGACCTGCCGTAGGGTTAAGGCCGAGCACCAGAGACCGCATGGTAAGTTGCAGCCGTTGGAGGTTCCCGAATGGAAGTGGGAACAGATCACCATGGATTTTATCACCAAATTGCCAAGGACTGCTAGGGGAGTTAATGCAATTTGGGTGATTGTGGACAGGTTGACGAAGAACGCTCACTTCCTTGCTATCAGCGAGAGTTCTTCCGCAGAGGAGTTAGCAGAGATGTACGTGAGGGAAGTGGTATCTCGACATGGGGTGCCGATCTTGATTGTCTCAGACCGGGATGTACGTTTCACTTCCAGATTCTGGAAGAAGTTTCATGAGGAGTTGGTTACTAGGCTGCATTTTAGTACCGTGTATCACCCCCAGACGGACGGGCAGAGTGAGCGGACGATTCAGACGCTCGAGGACATGCTTCGGGCATGTGTGTTGGATTTCAGGGAAAGTTGGGATACGTACTGTGACAACCCGAAATTTCCATTTTGTACGAACAATATCTATTCAATAGAAGCTAGTTCAGTTTCAGTGATTTTCAGACTTTTCCGAATAAGTTTGTGTACATTAGGGTTTACATTTAAGGAGATATCAGGAGAGTGGATGCCCCTGGGTTTGTGAAACTTGAGCATTTCAAAACTTCATAATGTTATAGTCCAATTCCGGAATAAAAATATTTTTGCCAAAAATATTTCAGGACTATAAATAGAATTCTGAACTAAATTATTCATTATTCACATTTCCAACTAGAGAAAAGCCATCTTCTCTCTCACGGATCTTCGGGTTTTCATCCCAAATTGTGTGTACACTTCCCTAGTTGTGTTTAATACTTATTTTATGCTTCATAACATAGATTACATGTCAAATATGTGAGATCCGGGAGTTTACCGCCCAATAACGTTCTTGGGGAGTAAACTCCAAAATGAAGCCTAAAGGCCATCTAGTCCCATTTCCTAGTTAGGCAACTAGTTTAGGATGATATGTAGGATCATTTGAGGCTAGAAAACAATCAAGAACACATAGTTTTAGGAGTTCAAACATTACACAAAAACATATTGCAGAAACATCTTACTAACGTTTTCATACAAACTCAGACATTAATATACTTATGATCTCACCAGCATTAAGCTGATACTCGCTTTCAAAATAACTTGTATTCTCAGGTCACTACTAGACAGGTACAGCTGCCAGGTTTTTGAGAAGATGGAGTTCGTTCAAGACTCATCTTATTATTTTGATATATATATTTTGGTGTCTATAACTTTGACAAGAACACACACGTATGAAATTATTTTATTAATGCAATGGATGATGTTGTTGCTTGTTTACTATTATTCATTGTTTGTGATACTGTACATGACGTTCTCCGCCCCGGAACATTTCCGCCGTTCGTGGTTTTGGGGTGTGACACGTACTTGCCCTTGGCAGAGTTTTCCTACAACAACAACCATCATTCGAACATTGGTATGCCGCCCTTTGAGCTGTTGTATGGGAGGAGGTGCAGGACCCCCATTTGTTGGGGAGAGGTTGGACAGTGCGTGATGGGCAGTACAGAGATCGTGCTTCAGACGACAGAGCAGATCCAGCAGGTCAGGCAGAGGTTGTTGACCGCTCAGAGTCGTCAGAAGAGTTATGCGGACAGGCGCCGGTCCGAGCTTGAGTTCCAGGTCAGCGACCTTGAACTCCTGAAGGTCTCTCCTTGGAAAGGAGTGATTGGATTCAGGAAGAGAGGCAAGTTGGGGCCCCGATATATTGGTCCATTCCAAGTGATCGCGAGGGTAGGCCGGGTAGCCTATCGTTTGGATTTGCCAGCAGAGTTGGGGCAGATTCACGACACTTTCTATGTGTCGCAGCTGCGGAAGTGTATAGCCGATGAGTCGGCAGTGGTTCCATTAGAGGATATTCAGGTGGATGTGAGCCTGAATTATGCTGAGAGACTAGTGGCAATCAGAGATCGGAAAATCAAGGTTCTGAGGAACAAGGAGGTACCCTTGGTTTTGGTTCAGTGGCAGCATCGGAAGGGGTCCGAGATGACTTGGGAGCCGGAGCGTGAGATGCGCGAGCAGCATCCGGAGTTATTTGTAGAGCGAGACTTCGAGGACGAAGTCTAGTTCTAGTGGGGGAGAATTGTAACAGCCCGGATTCCCAGGTATTATTCATTCTTATATTTTGGTATTTTGTGAGGATACTCGGCGAGTTGGAGCTCAGACTCGCAGAGTAGGATCGCGGTTTTGGACGCGGGTTCGCGCCTGGACTCGGCAAGTCCAAGGAATGGACTCGGCGAGTCCACGCTGTTTAATGAAACCCTAAATCCCCGGGTTTGGAGCCTATTTAAGGGCACTTATAGCCTCCCATTGCGGCTACCAGTCCCTTGAGAGAACCCTAAGAGAGATAATTCGTTTTGGGAGAGAAGAAGTCACTTTTGGGCCTTTGTATTCCTTTTTTAGCAAGAAGAAGGTGGCAAGAGCAAGGAGGAGGTGAGATTCTAGCAGATCCAGAGTCCAGAGGCTTCATTTTGAGGTAATGCTTCGAATCTCCTTCAGCTTTAGGGTTGACCTTTAGAGTTAGGGTTTTACAACCCCCTTTGAGGAATGATTATGTGAAGCAATTGGTCCCTCTTCGAGTTTGTGCCTTGGATCTGGACTCAAAGAGGTCCAGAGACCTTAACCCTTGGGGCTTTTTGGGATATTATGGAGTTATTAGACCTAGGTGGTCATTTTTGGGACCAAATCATCTTTTGATGCCTTGTGGGGGTTATGAAAGCATCAAGTTCCAAACTTTACGTGACATTCATGCTTGGGGAGGCTAGATATATGGTTTGGGAAAACAGATATGACCTCAGAAGGTCAATAGAGTTTGTACATGGCATGAACTCGACGAGTTGTTCTTGAGACTCGGCGAGTAGGGTCGGGGTTTCACGTAAAATGTTCAGCGAGTGGACTCACCGGGTTGGGGGTTGACCCAGTGAGTCAGTGAGAGTCATTATGGGGGCTGAGTCAAGCCTGAACTCGCCGAGTTGTTCTTGAGACTCGGCGAGTTGAGTCGTGGTGGCCCCGCGATTCATGCCAGGTGGAACTCGTCGAGTTATGGAAGTACTCGACGTGTCAAGAGAGGATCCTAGGGAGTCAGTGAACACGTATAGACTCGCCGAGTCGCTCTAGTGCACTCGCCGAGTCCGGTCAAAGTTGACCGTTGACCAGAGTTGACCAGTGTTGACTTGATAGGGGTAGTCAGCCTTAGTTGTGAAAGTGTTAATTAGAGATATATTGTGTTATAGGAGGATTATAGCTCGGGGGATCGAGCGCGAGTGATTTCCGGGATTTGCGAGTTAGCGAGATACACGAGGTGAGTCTTCTCACTATACTTTACCTTGAGTAGGTAACCAGAGTTATGTGATAGAGTATTTGTATGTTATGTATGTTATGTGTTGTACTGCATTATTTCTATGTGATTTATGTTGTGCATGTTTATAGAGTTGGAACCGGAAGGTTCACAGAGTTAGAACCAGAGAGTTCACAGAGTAGGGTCCACGGACCCACAAAGTTATAGCCTCGAGTGGCTAATATGTGTTATGTGTGGTATTTTGGGGAACTCACTAAGCTTTGTGCTTACAGTGTTGGTGTTATTTGTTTCAGGTACTAGTGATGACCGTGGGAAGGCGCCGGCTTGATCAGTACACAGACACAGGATTTTATGTTATAAGATCTTAGGAATTTTATATAGTATGGATTGAGTTTCAAACATTAATGTTTTTATGAATGTTAAATGATTTGTGTTTTTATAAAATGCGAAAAATTGTTTTGAAATTTACGTTGTTACACATTAATATGGTCACTATTCTTTAGTGTTTTTATCTTGTTTCTGGGTTGAAGATAAGTCTTAAAATCAAACATTTTTGGTGTTGGAGTTAGGTGGGAGGAGGTGGTTAATTACGCTCAATATGTAGGTTGTAAGCCTAGAAAGCTACCTTTCATTTATTTGGGTCTTCCGGTTAGGCAAAATATGTCTCGAATACAAGGATGAAAACCAATTATTAGAAAAGTTAAGAAGAAACTTTCTTTGTGGAAAATTTCTACTCTTTCAGTTGGTGGTAGATCAGTCCTGGTAAAGTCTATATTAGGTACAGTAGGTACTTATTATATGTCATTGTTTTTTATGCCGGTCACTGTTGCTAATATCATGGAATCTTGTCGTTCTAATTTTTTTTTGGTGGTGTGGAAGATCATTGAAAAATGCCAAGGGTATAATGGGATTTGATTCTTGCATATATGTCTCAAGGAGGGCTTAATATTGGTAGTTTGATAGCTTTCAATTTTTCTCTTCTTCAAAGTAGAGGTCACATTTTTTGAATTTTTATAATTTGCTTTGGGTGCGAGTTATAAAAGTTATTTATGGTGAAAATGGGGGTATTGGGTCCGACATTGTCACAAACCGAGGATATAACCCTTGGTTGAAAATCTTGGCATCTTTCAAATGTCTTGAACAAAAATGTATTCTGCCAAGTGACGTTAAGAGGAAACTTGGCAATGGATGCAATATTCAGTTATGGAATGATGTGTGGTGTGGTGAAGTAATTATTGTTTCTCTATTTCCTCGTCTATGTCGGTTATAAGTGAATCAGAATTGTATGGTTTCCGATCATAGAATTTCTTCTGGTTGGATATGGTGTTGGTATCGCTATGTTCGTGGAGGGGGGGGGGGGGGGGGGGAAGCCTACAACTTATTGTGGTATTGACATTCCTTCTATTTTATGCCTGATTTGTAACATGGAGGTGGAACCTTTTGATCACTTATTCATTCACTGTTAGGTCTCAGCGAGAACATTGAATGCGTTGTTACAATGGTTAGAAGTTTCGTTGGTTCTCTTTGACTCGATTAATCAACTATTCCAACAAGTTGATCACTTACATGTTTTCGTGAACATAAAGAGTGCTATTGACGTGGTGTTTTGTACGGATTTATGGGTTTTATGGAGATATCAAAATGATAGTGTTTTTGGAGGGGTAAAATGAAAAAGGATACAATTTTTTATTCTATCTGAGAGTTTTCATTTCTTTGGTTTTCTAATAGGTTTATTAAGATAGTTTTTTTATTAATATTGTTGGTTGCAATTCCCTTTAAACAATTTGTAACATTTTGGGTTTGTTCTCTAGCATCTTGCTAGAGTTTTGTGTTTTCAAATATATGGTTGATTGGTTCAAAAAAATTCAAAACAATAGATGGAAGATTAGTAACATACTTCTAATTGTTTGTATCATAACATCACTCTAGGTTCATTATGGTGGAAGTGGTAGTGGTAGAGGTGGAGGAGGATATGACGGTCGGCGACAGAGGTGACAATGGAGATTGTGGAGGTTGGGGAGGTGGTGACGTTATATATTCATATATGAATACTAGCTCTCTCGTCGTGTAGATTTATCAGAAGCATCAACGAAAAAAATTTGACCCGAAAATAATAATTTATTTTTGTATACTTAACATTTTTTAATTTCTCTCTCTCTCTCTCTCTCTCTCTTGCTCTTTATGTGTCTATATATATATATATATATATATATATATATATATATATATATATATATATATATATATATATATATATATATATATATATATATATATATATATATATATATAATTGTCATAAAACTGAACTTTATCTTAGTTTACTTCAAACTGAATCATAAAGATGTTGTTTGTGGGAGTTTTTGCTTGTGAATCATCTGAATTTTAAATCATCTAATGATTCATTTTATTCGTTTGTTAAAAAAATTTATTACCTTTCTATCAAAATTTTACTTCTTATTTGATCTTGGTTATATATATATATATATATATATATATATATATATATATATATATATATATATGACAAAACTGCAAAAATGGTCCCTGTGGTTTCTTATTTTATGTGGTTACGGTCCAAACGTTTGAAAAGTTGCAGATATAGTCCTTTTCAACAAGTTTTGTTGTAGTTTTGGTCCCTCGTCCGTTAGTTGGTTGTTAACTTCCTTAAAATGACAATTTTACCCCAAGGACCATTTTTGCAGTTTTGTCTTTTACCATACTATAATGATCATTTTTGCATACATTCTTTTTTATTTTATTGAAGTATTATATACTAATAGATATTATTTTTAATATAGAATAATTATATATTATTAAATATTCTTTTATTGGATTATTAATTTATTTTAGTTTATTTCGTTTATTTTTTTTGTTGGAATAATTATTTTTTATTGAATTATTATATATCAATACATATAGTTTTTCATAAATAATATTTATATCATAATAAACATTATATTATTGGATTATTAATTATTTTAGTTAATTATTGTAATTCCTTTTTTTAATTATTTTTTATTGGATTTTTACTTTTAATTTATTATTTTATTCATATACTAAATATTGTTTTATTTGGATTATTAATTTATTTTAGTTAATTCTATTTTTTTTTGTCGAAGTAATTCTTTTTTATTGATTTATTATAAATCAGTACATATAGTTTTTAGTATATAATATTTATATCATAATAAATATTAGATTATTGGATTATTATTTTCTTGCAGTTAATTTTGTAATTTCTTTTTTTAAACTACTTTTATTGGATTATTACTTTTAATTTATTATTTTCTTCAAATACTAAATATTATTTTATTGGATTATTAATTTATATTTAATTTATAATAATACATCTTGTTAATTTTATTGGTTCCACCACAAAATCGTAGGATGCGCAAAATCGTCGTCTCTCATCATCGAAATCGTTAGGATCACTGCCAAACACCTTCATTTCATGTGACTTATAATGAGAAACCATAGGAAAAATATCACCACCATTACTCGGTCACCACCACCACTTATAATTGTTATAGGGGTTTGTTGTGCATTATGTGGGATATGAAGGATTCCAGTGGATTATGAAGAGGTTGTCGCAGATGGCTACCAGCAACGCTGGGTGGAATAGGGTAGGGTATCTATTGAACCTCCGATGTAGGTGTTTGGAGGTGATCCTGCCAATTTTTGACGATGATAAGTGATACTTTTATGTATTTCCGCAACTTTGTAGTGCTAATAAAATTAAAAACAACTAATAGTATACATTAAAAATAAAATAAAAATCCAATACGATAATATTTATTATCTTAAAAAAATAATAAATTTAAAAGTAATAATTCAATAAATTAATAATTCAAAAAAAAAATTACAAAAACTAATAATCCAATAGTGTATTATTTATTATAATACAAATATTATATATTAAAAATAATATTTATTGATATATAATAATCTAATAAAAAATAATTGCTCCAACAAAAAAGAAATTATAAAAAGAATCAACTAAAAGAAATTAATAATCCAAAAAAATAATGTTTTGTAATATATAATAATCCCATAATATAATATTTATTATGATATAAATATTATAGATTAAAAACTATATGTACTGATTTATAATAATTCAATAAAAAAGAATTACTTCGACAAAAAAAATTTAAAAATAGAATTTACTAAAATAAATTAATAATCTAAAAAAAACAATATTTAGTATATGAATAAAATAATAAATTAAAAGTAATAATCCAATGAAAAATAATTTAAAAAAAAGGAATTATAAAAACTAACTAAAATAAATTAATAATCCAATAATATAATATTTTTTATGATATAAATATTATTTATTAAAAACTATATGTATTGATATATAATAAATCAATAAGAAAGAATTACTCCAATAAAAAAAATTAAACGAAATCAACTAAAATAAATTAATAATCAAATTAAAGAATATTTATTAACTTATAATATTATATATTAAAAATAATATCTATTAATATATAATACTTAAATAAAATAAAAAAAAGAATGTATGCAAAAATGGTCCTTATAGTATGGTAAAAGACAAAACTGCGAAAATGGTCCCTGGGGTGAAATTGTTATTTTAAGGAAGTTAACAGCCAACTAACGGATGAGGGACCAAAACCACAACAAAACTTGTTGAAAAGGACCATATCTGCAACTTTTCAAACGTTTGGACCATAACCACATAAAATGAGAAACCACAGCGACCATTTTTGCATTTTTGTCTATATATATAGGGAAAGGTTATTTGGAAAACAAAAAAACCCTAAAAATGCATAAAAAAATACTTAGAGATCACAAAACTTTTTTTTTTTTTTGACATTTTTTATGAAAAAATCGCTGAAAAAAATTTGAAAAAAAAAACTTTTTTTTTTTATAAAAAAAATGATTTTTTTTTCAGCGAATTTTTATAAAAAGCTGCGATTTTTTATAAAAAAAATTCAAAAAAAAGTTTTGTGATCTCTAAGTATTTTTTATGCATTTTTATGATTTTTTTAGGGTTTTTTGTTTTCCATAGAACCTAAACCTATATATATATATATATATATATATATATATATATATATATATATATATATATATATATATATATATATATATATATATATATATATATATATATATATATATATATATATGTTCTGTTTCATTTGAAACCGTGTTAATTTTATGTGACCGTGAGACGCAATCTAAAAATAATTTTAAAATGAAAAATAATAGGAAAAATCCTAAAAAAAATTAATTATTATTTTCGTCATTTTATTTACCTACAAAAATAAAATAAAGAAAAATTAGCGTTTTTTTTTTTATTGAAAAATACGTGAAATATTATAATAGAATATATTATACTGTAAATATTCTAATGTGATATTTTGAATGTTATAATATTCTAGCATTATACTAGATTTATCAAATATATAAAATATTCTAATATTCTGCTTGAATATGTAAAAAAATGGTAATTTTTTGTATTTTTTTTTGGAAATATAAATAACAAAAATAATATTTGAAAAAAAAATCCAAAATTTTCAATTATTAAGAGTTTTAAAAATGTTCTTTTATCTACAAAATGAGTGGATACGATTGCGTCTCACGATCTCACAAAATTTGGCCGTTTCATATATATATATATATATATATATATATATATATATATATATATATATATATATATATATATATATATATATTCAACAAATGACGAAAAGTTGTTTCAAAGGTTGGTGGCTTTATGATTCCATATGAACAAAAATACAAGACCCACATGAGCTTCCAAAAGTAGGTTTTGTTGTCAACCGAAGAAATTATTAAGCCAACTACTACTTATTTGTTACATCTACCATTCTAACAATAAAAGCTTATTTTTAGTTCATTAACTAAAAAATAATTTTAAAATAAAAACTGCAGCATGAAAGTTATGGCTAATATATTAATTTAATAGATTAGAACTGTAAACAATTTGTTTTGTTGTTTTAATAAAATAAATTGTTAGAAAGATTATTTAAACATATTCAAAATTATACTAATATTAATATAGTTAAATTTACCAAAAAAAAACCCCTCATGCAATTACAACAGAATTCTTTACTAATAAATGAAGGTTTTTATTTTTCCTTTGTCACACTCTAATTCAATTTGTCAAATGTCATTTTATGTTATTTTTAATTAGTTTTTTCCTCATGTCATTTTATTAAATTTCATTTTAATATAATAATTGCAATCAATGTAATAATAAATTTATATCAATTTTATTAATTAACTTACTTTTTAATTTTAAAATTTTTAAAATTAAAGCTCATTAGTTTCTTTTATTTATTTAAATTTTAAAGATAAAAAACATTTTTATTATAACAATTCATTATTTTTTTATTTTCTTTCAAATTCAAAATTCTCAAATATTTTGATCTTTATATTATTTTTTTTAAAAAAAATTAACTCATGTAATACATGAGTCTCACAACTAGTATAATGAACCTAATAGTGTGGAGAAGGTAATAGAATGTCTATATCACATTGTCATGTTCGGTTTCTAAGATCGAATGGAATGAGAAACTAATCTAGTATATTTGGTATGTAGGAGGTTACCGAGTTAATGAAATAAAATTAATTAAAAATGATGAAAATACCCCCGTCCCCCTTCTCTCTCTCTCTCTCTCTCTCTCTCTCTCTCTCTATATATATATATATATATATATATATATATATATATATATATATATATATATATATATCTTTACTATCTTATAAAATAAATCTCTTTATTTCTAAAAATAGATTCAATATAATAATATATTTTTTTAAGACGTTCAATTTTTAAAGATTAAAGTACAATCATCTCTTATTAAAATAATATTAAAAGATTAAAAACAATATGTTGAATATCTAGCTAAATATCGATTGTTATCTTTAACCTGACTTTTTCTTTTGAATTCCCGATTAATCCTCCCAATTTTATAGTTGAACCAATATTTCGCCTTTTACTTGAAAAAACCCTACATCTAACTCTCCACCATTTAAAGAAATGATATGCAAAAGTATGCAAAAGAAACGGAAACAGTTGCACCTAAGGTCTCGGCTTCAACCACTTACACCATCGCCATCTCCATACACTTCTGTTTCACCACCCTCGCTGAAAACTCAGTACCCTTCGCCACCTTGTTTTACTGCTACCTCCATGTAAATCTGTTATCATCGATCTTGATCTACCACCAAACCACGCCTGTCTCCTTCAACCAACCCTTGTTGTTGCCCTCTATGTTTAGTGGTTGTCGCTCACTCCCTGAAATCGCTCCATTCTTTTATTCTTTAAAGCATCGATGCTTTCTCTCACCGAACCTTCACCACCACCATCATTCTTTTAACCATTTCCAAAATAAAATATTAAAAATGTTCTGAACTAGATGCAAAAGGCTAATCGAGTTTTTGTACTATCAAATAAAAAGTTATAATTGATTAATATAATAAAAACTAAATGAATTACTTGTGATATAACAAAAAAATTTAACTGTGCAAGCATATTGTTAGTAAAAGATAATTTGGATATAAATAGCCTCGTATCATATTAAACATATCCAACTGAATCCCATGCTTATAATGTCATATTCTTTGAGCTAAAGAAATTTTAATATTTCTGTAAGTCCTGCACAATATTAACCATTATTCTTCTTTTCACATACTATATTTGCAATGGGTTAATTTTTATCCGAGAAATAACCATTAGGACTCTTCTTCAGCGAAGCGAAAACGACTAATACTTATTGAAATCGCCATATATGATTATATTACTTATTAAATAAAATATAGCGGAGGAATTATAAGATGTCATTAACAATTATAAAAATTAAAAGATAATAGCTATAAAGTAAAGAAAAAAAAATATAGAATGAGTTTCTCGAAACAAATATCTTTCATTGAAACGAAAGTATTATCCACATTGCACATCTTTTATTATTATGTTTTTAATCTAAAACATATATTGTTTTTAATTTTTACTCGATACATCAACATTGTTGTAAACATATTATAATGCAAATGCAAATTGTCAATGTCTTGTGTTTTTTGAAATATGACATTTTTCCAAACTAATTACTGAAACAAAGTATTGACCGTCCGCCGCATTGCGCGAGTAGACGGCTAGTGTGTATGTATATATATATATATATATATATATATATATATATATATATATATATATATATATATAAGTAAGTTCAAATAAAAATTGTAAATAGTTGAAAACATAAAAACACTATTTTTATGTTATTATTCTCCAATGAATTTTGTATCCACAACTTTATGTCATTATTCAGCAATGAATAAATGAATAGTCATGGGTAAAAACTAAAATTAGAATTTACTACAAAAATACACATACATAAATTTATAGTAAAATAATAACATTCTATTGAATATATGAATAATCAAATGTTAATATTCATATTAGAATTACTTCAACGATACACATATACAACATTCATTACAGAATAATAACATAAACATAGTGTTTTTACGTTCTCATACTATTTACTGATTTTATTTGAGCTATCCCCATATATAGGGAATGGTTCAAATGAGAACCCAAAAAGGTTAAGCATCCTAAGAACCATTTTTTTTAAAAAAAAAATCAATAAAGGGATTTTGGACAAATCAAACATTAATATTATATTAAGAAAACTTTTTCATTCCCTAGTTTACAACTAGGTGTCACTTACTATTGGATAGTCATTAGACCACATTCGGACCGTCGCCAGACTAACTCCAAATTCAATAACATTTTATGGTCGTATTTACATCTTAATAGAACAACCATTTTATGTTTTATTTGTTTAGTAATACTTTTTAATACGTATCATTTTATTTTTGCAGCTATATATATATATATATATATATATATATATATATATATATATATATATATATATATATATATATATATATATATAATTTTAATAAAAAAATTAGATTTATGACTTAACAATTCAATTTTTTATTTCGAAATATTGTAGATTTCTTTATAAAATATACCATGTATAAGACATATTCATAGTTTAAATATCATATTCACTGTTTAATAAACATATTAATTCACTATTACATAGTTTAATTTTTACATGCAAGATGAGACAACCGATTGTCGTTCCCCAAAACACCCTTCGGATGCTCAATCTTTTGTGCAACATCAGCCATATCAGGTGACTTAACTTTGTAACCAAGCATCGACAACAACTCATCAACGCCGATATCTTGCTCTTCAACCTCATCCCACAGCTTCAATTTCCTGATCACATCTTAAAAACCCAAAAGAAGAAGAGGCGGGTAGCGGTGGAGGGGTAACTGGAACTGGCACCATTACAGAAGGTGTAATCCTACTGTGGGTAATCTCATTTAATTTTTTTTCTTTTTCTTATTCGAATTCTTTTCTATATATCTTAAATCCATCGATTCAAGATAGGCGAAAGGGGTATGGGTTAACAATCTGTGAATATGTAGAAGAATCTGAGCATTTGTGATTGGGGGAACCAGTGATAGTGCTAGTGATTATCAGATAGAGAAAGATGACAGGGGAAGGCCATAATAAACAGAGAAGTGGGTTGTGGATCGATGCACATGTAGAGAGAGAGAGAGAAAGAGACGTGGACCCATTTTTTTTAATTAGGTGTGTGACCTATGTATTATATGGGTTTATTTAAAAATAAATAAATATAAAATTCTAAACATTTTAAAAGTTTGAATTTATAAGAAAAATAAGAATAATATTGAATTATAAAAGTTAAAGTGTTTTTTTTTCTATTTTAAATTTAAACAAATAATGTAGATAAATAAATAAAATAAAATAAAGAAGCTATAATTTAATAATTTTGAAGTGAAAAGCAAAGTTCATTAATGAAATTGATATGCATCTCTAAATATTATTAAAAGTGGACCTTTAATTCTAACTTGAAGAAATCAGGACCACTGATTGCATTGCAATCCTATATTTTCCACCTTTGGATTATTTGCTGACATCATCTTTGTCAATCCTTTTATTTTTGTCCACAAATTTTATAAAACATATATTACGTTTTAAATTAGGAAGTCTATTAATCACAATTAAATCTCACCAAAAATAAAATGAATTAAATTATGAATTCTATTAATAATAGTTAAATTTCACCAAAAATAAAATGAATTAAATTAGGAATTCTATTAATAACAGTTAAATCTCACCAAAAATAAAATGAATTAAATTAGGAATTCTATTAATGACAATTAAAACTCACCACAAATAAAATGAAAAAAATGCCCCGTCTCATCCCTCGTTACCAGTACCCCTACCCTTTCTCTCTTTTTACTTTACATAATTTATCTAACCTAAATTTTGTAGAGGGGAAGAAAATGGGGAAAGAAGAAATAGAATATATGTCGGTTTCGATCTGTGTAGACTAGTCTTGTGTTCGATGATCATTAAAGAAGGAGGAATGATATAGAGATAAATTTCTTTGGATTCTAATTTAGTTTGGTCGTAGTTTAGATCCATTTTGGGTACATTTTAGATTATGTTTCTTTTATTCGGTTTTAACTATGGAGTTCCAATCTATAAAACCTTTCGATTTTAGTTTAAATGTATAATGGTTACATTTTCTGAATTTGCTTCGATTTTTGTTCTTATGATTTGTATTGTTGATTTTTATTTTTTAAGTTATAGATATCTGGAGAGCAAAATGATGGACACAGCAACACCGCTACCTCTCATCCATTGTTTCAATTTGTAAGATATGTCCACTAGGTAGTGAATTTGTATATGTCGATTTTCTTTTTTATTTTTACATTTTTGTATATTCATTTAGTCAATGATTTTTTTATGGCTTATCAGGTCGTGAATGGAAGACATACTGGAATCAATATCTATAATGCCTTACCCATTCAATCCCTTATTGGATTTGGAGATGGAATTTAAACCCTTATACAATTGAGTGATCCACATATTCTACAACTCAGGAAAACCAGTAGTGATATGTGTTTTGATTTATTGTAAAAAACATCTTTAAAAATACAAAGTGGGCAGTCAGAAATAAGTTACTACTTATCCTTTTTTAATATTATAAAAAAACATCTTTTAGACTCAATAGCAAAGAAAATACAAAGTTTTAGTATACCATGTAAACAGATTACATCGATAAATCTTATTGAAAAATGTTTGGGATTGATTAATTTTGGTTAATTAGGAGGGTTTTTTTTGGTTAACTTGTGTTGTCTAGGCATGCCGAGAAACATAGTAAGACCCTTGCTCAACCTTATTCTTTCGTTTAACCGGTTTGAATCTTCTTATTGAGTTTACTTTCTCAATGATAAATGGGTACACCCTACACTCTTGAAAATAGGGTTGGTAACATTGTCACTATCAAGGTTTTCTCAGCAATAAGAGAAGATATTAGTATAAAAGTTGCAATATAAGCCATTTTTAATTATATAATAATAACTAAACAAAGATATCTGAAAGATTATCTTTATAATTTAAATTGCAATATATAACATAAAAATCGTATGAAATTTTCATTGTTCCATTTCATGCCTCACAAATATGTTTCTGGAATGGAATTACTTATTCTATTATCTTGATTTTACGATTACCTATTCATTCCATTTCTTTATTGTTCCATTCTTCACAACCTCACATATCTCAAAAAAGTAATTCAGAAATCCATCATACAATAGAAAATGTTTTATAAACTCTTATAAGGGAAGAAGAAAGATAAGACTAAATGAGTGTATGGTGTTAATCTAATTATGATGTTCTTTAGTCTCTATTTGAATGTTTCTAGCTTGTTTGTAGTATTGTCTATAAAATATTATTGTTATATTTGAAAATTCATTTTACCATTTTCATCTTTTTGTGTGCATATTTTAATCTTTCATGTTTTTTAAAAGTATTTGAGGGGCCGTTTCTGCTTGAGAGTGTGGTGAAGTCAAGGGCCCTAAAACTAGAGGGTAGTTGTATTTAGAGTCACTTAAATATTGAAGATTTTTTTTGGCATTAATTTCAATAATCATATGTACCCAAGAAGAGATATCATAACCATAGTTTATTTTATATAATTTTTTTTATATTTATTAAATGTTGTTTAGGTGATGTCTACACGGTGTTGGTATTTTTTTTGTTGGCAAGTTATTACGCTATCTTACACCCCAATAATCTATAATATTTGTATAAGATGGTGACAATTATTATTTTTTATTACAGCTTCTCTTCATATTGATTATCTATTGTGGTTTGAGTTATGGAATGCTGCTACTGAGAGGATTCCACATTGTGGGGCGTTGGAATTAATTACAGAATGAGGCATGTTTTATATGCCTTTTTTGGTATTGATGAAAATGTTTAATTCTTGCTCATATAGATCGATAAGTAATTTAAAATATGCTCTTTTAACCTTATATTAAGACCTTTTCTGGAAAAAATCGCTTTTACTATTGAACTTTGAAAAAAAAAAGTTCATATATACCATCATACTCTTAAAAAAATGACTTTTTTTTTTTAATTATTTTTAGTTGATATGGAAAATTACATTTTTGTATATTGAAGATCATTTAAAGGATTGTCTTCTAGAAAACAAAATATTCATTAATAGCATTAAACTTTGCAAAAAAAAGTTCATTAATAGCATCGTAGTTTCAAAAAATGACTTTTTCGTATTCTTTTTGGCTAATCTAGAAAAGTTTTATTTTTATGTACATTAGAGCTCATTAATAGGATTTTTTTGAAAACATTTTGTTAATGGAAAGTAAATTTTCATTTTCTTTCACATATAGACCATTTATGTAAAAAAAACATTTAAAATATGGACCATTTATGCATTTTATTCACAAGTGAACCATTTATGTAATATATAAATTTAAATGTTAATTAGTAGGTCATTAATATGACAATTTTCTGGGGAAAATTTGTTTTTAGTATTGAAAGTTGCAAAAAAAAAGTTTATTAACGACATTGTACTTTAAAAAAAAATATTATTTTGGAATATTTTTAGATGATATTGAAACGTTTCATGTTTTCCAACATTGAAGCTCATTTGTAGGATAGTGTTCTGGAAGCAAATTTCATTAATAGCGTTGAACTTTGCAAAAAAAATCATTAATAACATCGTACTTTTTAAAAATAACTTTTTTTTGGAATTCTTTAATTGCAGGTAGATTCCTTGAATGCCTACCTTGATGGACATATGTGGAGAAATCTTTTTGGAAAAGGATAAAATCCTGATATGACAACCCGAACAAGAAAAAGAAAAACCCAGTTTTGACTAACCCAATTTATTCAAAATCTTTATTCATTTTAGTAGCTTACATACCATTTAGATGCTCTCAAAATAGCATATGAATATGAAATAACTTCGAGATGTAATAAAGCTAAAATGTTATTTGACATGTTTTGTACTTTCTAATGATCATTACCAGGAAACATTTGAAGGATTTTTTTTACTAGAAAGAATGTAATCAATATACAAATCAATGTTGCATATTCATAATCTAATGTTCTTAAGTTTTTGTAATAAGGTCTTCCTGTAATAGTTGATTGGCCCTACCCAACTATCCCATGCAAGTTAAAGGATTTATGTTGTTCTAAATGTGTTAAAATGCTTCACTTAGGTGTTACTCGGCACATTGTTTGCGGACTACCCACATTGATTTCATGATTGAGAAGAACACATCACATCGACCAAGATCAGACCATCAACCATATTAGTGACCCCCACTGAGATTAGCAATGTAATTTGAGTAATCATCCAAAACAGACAATGAACTTTGAACTGTAATAAATCTAAAATCAATTCCTAAATTGTACATCAAACTTCCAACGTTAAACCTTGAACATTTTCAATTAATGTTATCGAGTTGATATGCATTTGATTATTTAGGTATATAGTAAATTGTTTAGCTTCCCCTACTGAATTATGGCGTGAATGTACAGTTTTATGTTTAACCGTAAACATGAGGCTTTAGTTTGGTTGTCTAACTAATGATTTGGATGAGACAAACGCATTTGATGAGTGGATTCTTAAAATTAGTGAAGGTAACACTGGTGGCCCTAATGATGGTGAAGTTGAAGTTGAATTTCCAGAAAACGTTGTTGTTCGCTCTACAGGTGACCATATTCATTCAATTGTATCCACCATTTATCCATCATTTAAAAACCATCTTGATGATCCATCATATTTTCAAGATAAAGCTATTTTGGTACCTACAAATGAAGAATTCGATGCTACCAATGACAACATTTTAGGATTGATGAAAGATGAAGGGAAAACATATATGAGTTCAAACTCTTTATGTGAGATAGAGTTACCAAATTTTTTTGAGGAATCAATCTACTCTTCAGTTGTGTTGATTGGTTTTAAGGTGTCTACAATTTCCAACCACAAACTTACACAAAAAATAGGTGTTCCAGTCATGTTACTTCGTAATATCAAACAAACCAAAGGACCATGTAATGGTACTAAGTTACATATCGTTAGGATTGGAAGACATGTCATTGAAGCCTAAATCATATATGCTAGATTCTACAACGAGACTACTTATATACCTTGAATGAAGTTAACTCCGTCTAATAAAAGAATCTCATTCTGTTTTTAGCGGAGCCAATTCTCCATAGTTGTTTATTTTGTTATGGCCATTAACAAAATTCAATGACAATAATTATCAAATGTTGGATTATACTTGCATAGGCCCGTCTTCACTCATTGTCAGTTATATGTTTTTTATTTCTCATGTCACAAGTGAAAAAGGATTGAAAGTACTCATATATGATGAGGGTCGTCCAACTAATAAAACAAAAATTTATGTCTACAAAGAGATCCTTCAACGATTATAGATATTCAAGTGTTTCATTGTTTTTTTTTTCAGGCATTTCAATGTTACCAATAATAGTGAATCTGTTTCTATTACTTTATTTTTTTATAGTGCCAACTTTTTTATACCTTTATATGTAAATTTTTATGTGTTCTTCGCGTTTTACGCTGGTCATAATCTAGTTTATTATTATATTTAAATAATATGTGGAATTTAAAAAATGGAAAAACCATAAAATGACATGTGGAATAAAAAACTAATTTACAATAACCACAAAATTACATGTGGTAAAATGAATGAGAATACGACATGTGTCAAAAAGATCTTTATTTATTAGGGTAGATTATCAAAAGATTAAAACAAATATGAAAAAAAACAATTAAAATAGCAAAAAAAAACTTTCAAATTTTTCAGGAACAAAACCACGGAGAATTCATGATTTTGGACCTTTCATGCAATTCGGAAACATTTTGGACCCTATCATTATCAACGGGTATTGCAAAACTACGGGGACCAATTTTGCAATTTTGTATAATAATTATAATACAACTAAAATTCATGAAAATGTGAATGTCGTCATGGTCACGTCGGGTTCTTCCCCTGGCCTACCCATTCGATATTGAAATAAATTAATAAACAACAAGTAAACTTAAAGTTTAGTGAGCATACACATTACTCACTCATAAACACCAAAAGATTATTAACTTGAACACTTTCTTTTTTCGTTAGAAACCAGTTTGAATTTCCACGACACTTTACAACTCGATCCTCACTACAAAACAACCTTACTCTACTCTCTTCTACGAATCACTCAGAGTAAACAAAGAAATAAGAACAACAAAATTATACAAATCCCTAATCGTAAACGAGAAAAAACGAGAGAGAACTTCTAAAAGTGTGTGTAAGTGTTCTGACTGAACCGAAGCATCTTAGCCTTGATCTCACTATATATATATATATATATATATATATATATATATATATATATATATATATATATATATATATATATACTAGTTGTAAGACTCATGTATTCCATTGGTTTATTTAAAAAATAAAATAAGAATGTTTAAATAAATGAAAAGTTTGAATTTAAAAGAAAAATGTGAAAAAGATTGAATTATTAAAATTAAAGTGTTTTTTTTTCTCTTTTAAATTTAAATAAATAATTTAAGTAAATAAAAAAAAAGAAACTAATGAGCTTTAATTTATGAAATTTTAAATTAGAAGGTAAGTCTTTTAATGAAATTGATATCCATTTATTATTAGCTTTATTGTAATAATTACATTTAAATACTATGCGGAATTTAATAAAACGGAAAAAACAATAAAATGACATGTGGAAAAAAAATTTAAATAACCACAAATTGACATGTGACAAAATATATATATATATATATAGTTAGGTTCATGTGAGACGGCCTAATTTTGTGAGACCGTGAGACCACTTTTTCTAATTAAACATTCTAATATTCTAAAACAATAACGTTGACATATTTCAACAGCCCTCCTGTTCCAACCAAGGATATCATAACCAACCATCACACCGATGCAATATAACTTACTTTGCTCAAAATTAATGTTACATGCCCAACCATAGTCTTACATCACAAACAACCACATATGACCCATAACCTTCCTTGATTCCATGAGTGGTGTGGCCTTCCCACAGTCTCACTACCCATACTACCATGGTCTAATCCCACCTAGAGGAAACTACAAGCCAAATAGTAGATTCACCACACCCTCATAGCTGCTCATGGACCAGATGAATTTTATTAGTCACACCACAACTTTACAGCACCTATATCACTATCTACCAACCTAATAAATGCTACGGCCACCCCGCAGTCTTACAACATTTCTACCACTACCTGCTAACGTAGTGAATGTTACGACCACCCTGCAGTCTTACAACATTTCTACCACTAACTGCCAACCTAGAGAATGTTATAGCCGCCCTACAGTCTTACAACACTTCTATCACTACCTGCCAACCTAGTGAATACCCACCAACCAAATAAATCATGGGTCGAAGTCTCATTCGACTATACACCAATCAGGTATGTGGGTCATGATTCCAGTCACAAAGCCTATATCAGTCAAGAACAGGCAGAGTGGCTCTATCACTACCATCAACATGAACCTATCCACATACCCACCATATGCCACCACTGATCCGCAAGGTAACCTGAAGTCTCATTACTTATGCAATCCCTTAGTCCAAGCGGTTCTCCCGCACTTGGATTCAATTGTGCTCTTCCAACCACAAAATTACTAGACTTCCAATCTATCTCGCAACCTCACGACTCAAAGTTTTCGACAACCTGAGGTCACAAGTACTATCATTCCATTACTAGCCAATCCTAGTGAACACACACCTGCCAAAATTGAATGATTACTCCCCGAAATCTGAACGAGCTCAATATTCACGAGCACTTTCCAATGAATCCAATATGAGTCCTCGGTGACTTCATCGGATGATAAAGAACAAAATCTCAACTATCGAAATGGGTACCAACCAATTCAACGACCTACTTGCACTAGAGAATTCCCATGTGGACCTGGAACTGACCACACTTCGAATGTATGAACTTGAAAAATACTGATCTTACACCCATGATCAAACCAATTCGTCATTGCCTTGTATCCACAAAAGACCCCCTACAAATCCTGCATTCAAACCAAACATGCCCACCTTGTGGATTCCTTGAGTTCCTTGTTGATACCCGCAAATATCGAACCGGCTGCTAATCTTCTCTCACTTAAAGCTTTCTCTGACGATGGTGAATGCCTCCCACATCGAATTCCAATACTGGCTCGACCAAATATCCTCTAAGAACGGCTCTCGGTATGCAAGATGACATATGAAGACTCTCAAAATTAAATGTTTGTGGTGTTAAATGGTGGAACTCGGATCTCCTCGACATGTGGCTGTAATGCTCGGCTCCTCACAATGGGAACATCCACCCTGAACTCACAACCATCAGTAATCCTTAGAGTTGTTGGATCAGGTTACCTCACTACTCCCTTCATCAACTTCGGACAGTCGGCCTTCTTGTGGCCCACTTGGTTGCAACGGAAACATAATGGACTCGTCCCCTGGCGACAATCTCTGCTATCATGACCAAGCCTGCCACACTTGTAGCAACCCGAACTCCAAGATCGAAAAACTCCATCGTGTTGCTTCCTGCACGTTCTGCATTGACCTCGGCCCTGTTGACCTCTTACCCGCTGATAAGAAGTATTGGGTCTCTTCACAGGACCACCAACTGTTTGCGCCTATTTTGGATTCCTCTTCCCAAGTTGCACCAAATCAATCTCCTGCTTTCAGGATCTAGTTTTAATATCATTCAGGGTCTTACACCATGACAAGCTCGAAAACTCCCTAATGTCATCCCTCAACATATCATGATACCTCACCTTCTTCATCCCCCCTGTCTGCTGCATATTGCAGAGCTAACAAAGCCCTTTCCTGAAACTTAGTAGTGATCTTTGCCACAGTCTCACTAGTCTGGCGAAGGTCCTGAAACGCCCTCGCCAGCTGTTGCACCTCAATTGCCAGTGAAAACTCCTCCTAAAATATTGTGACAAAATCTTCCCCAAACATGGCCACTGCGACCGCAAATCCCAAAGCCCTACTGACCTCATCCCACCAATAATCAGCTCGGTCCCTCAACAGACAATATGAAAAAACCCACATTCACCTCCTTAGGGCAGAGCTCGTCCGCTGAGCATTCTCCATGTCAACGATCCATCAGCGGCTAGCAATGGGATCCTTAGCCCCAAAGAACTCTGGAGCTCCACAAACCTTAAACTCCTAAAATGAGGGAGTCCGTGCTCCCAATTGACTTGTCGTGATCTCGGCTCAAAAAGCCCTGAGTCTCTCATCCAACAACTCCATAATCCCATAACAGTATACGTCTAGATGCTCCTGTATAATCTCCATGATCGCCTCCTTGATTGTACCAAATAGTATAGGAGTCTGTTCCAAAATACCGTGGGTGATCTCCGACGAGATGAACTCCCACATCTACTCATCAATCGACTCAGTGCCAGCACCTTAGTCTAAACCAGATCCTTCGCCACGACTGCTCACCACCATACTCAAAAGCATCCATATAATAATCAGAACACACTTAAATAATCCTCATCCCTCAAGCTTCCTATATCCTCCGTGACTCCCCTCAATTTGAGTATAGATCTTGTGCTTTCAGTAGTACGGGCCCAATACTACCATCCACACCTACCCATACTTTCCTCAAGAGTTATCCTGAATCCTCCAAGTCACCTTCTCAAATTGGTACTCCAAGTACCTACTAAACAGCGCAACCCAACTCACTAAAGCACTTCATATGCTCTCCTATGTTCCTGACCTCACCCTGCCATCAAATGTTGAAGAACTCCCACTAATGTCATCTAACTACTTCATGAATACAATTACATGTAACAAAGCTTAAATAATCATTCGAGTAAAATACTTAATCCCCATAACGATTGGATTCAGGCAGGAGCTATGCAATAGGGTCAAATCCATCACTCTAAGTTTATTTAACATTTGCAGGATGCAACTTAACATAGTCGTTTACTCCCATCACTAAGGGGTCCCATAAAGCACAAAACAAGCAACATTCGTGCAATACACTCCAAGCCACAAAAAAACCAAAGGAAATCTCAAGCTCACTTACTACTTCTATGCTAGGAACTTCTACTCTCACTTCCGGTTGCGTTATGCACACAAATTATACATAATATAGAAATATGATCGTAGTCATATACAATTTTTAAATCATACACTTAGCAATCAATTCTACAAATATAGATTCCAAATCTAGCATATGATCTAATTCTCGTAGGCTATAAGGCATCATATATCAAGCTGATCTATTATGCAATTCCTGAAAGTATCCCTAGCTTTATCCTAGCATGTAAACATTCATATCATATATCATATCAACATGTATGGGTATTCTGAGACTCACTAACTTGAGCTTGGCTGATTGCACGCATCACACCACCTTTTTCTTTATAAAAATCTTTTCAGAAACTTAATTTCTTTACAAAAATATTTTTAGAAATTCTTTTTATTTTAAAAGATTACCAATTCCTTAGTTTGAGTTTAGATATACCCGAGAGTGTGCCCGAATCCCACAAACCAAGGCTCTGATACCAAATTGTAACATCCCAAAAATTCATAGTAAAATTATTATTTTTAAAACAATAAACTATACAAATGAGTAGTTTCAAAACCGATCAAAGTGAATATATTATGTAAACATCATAGTAAATATTAAAAATCGCCAATGAGGAAAATTCTGGTGGACGCGGAGTAGTCATGCCGGGCCCTTCCCTTTCGTACCAGAAGTACCTAAACCATAAACGTAAAACTGTAATCATAAACTTTAGTGAGTTCCCCAAAGTACCACATACCAAAACATACAACTGGGCTCAACCCTGGGGTATATCCACCTAGATATACATATATGGGCCCCACCGTAGGGTGTATTTCAACACAATCAACACATATGGGCCCTGCCCTGGGGCATTTTTCAATGCATTATACAATATTATGCCCTGTCATGGGGTCTATTTCAACCCAAACATACGATAATGGTCCCCACCATAGGGTTTATTTCAACCCATCATACGAACTCATGTAAACCATACAACATCTATCATCCTAACTAATACAATAATGGGTCGACATTGGTGCCTTCAACCCATGGAAACAATGAGAAAACTCAACTTTCAATCGGAAAGATTGTTGAACAGGACATTACTCCAAATATCAGCTCTACCGGTCACCTATTCATTCGAACATGACCAAAGTTTACTTATAATCAATATACCTAAAATACCCCTAGGTCAAACTCCTGATCAAAGTCAAATTCAAAGTCAACAGGGTCAACTTGGTGAGTATGTTGGACGTACTCAACGGGTATGCGGGGTTTACTACATGTTTGATCAGAGTCAAGGGGCTGGCTACGTACGCACAAAGTACCCTTTGGTATGCCCAACGTACACGACTGCCACCCTTTCTTCCCATTAAGAGCTTAATCCTAAGCTCTTTCGTCCAAAAATCCAGATCTAGCCCTCAAATGATGTTCTACATCATAAGGCTTCCAACTTTATGATCTTGCATGGCTATTAAGCGCTCAATACAAAATATCTTAACTTCTTAACTCTTTAAGACATCCTAGCTCATGCATGGAACGAAACTAAGGTCCAATATTAGATTTTTATGGTTCCGAATAACTCCATAATCGATAAAGTTTCAAATTTTATCATTTAGAATGGTCCAAATAACCAAGACATAGTCTTTAATTCTCAAAGGGAGCAAAAGTGCATATTTTCCAACTTAATCCATTATGTCCAATTCTGCAACCTTTAGATCTAAATCAATATGACGTTTAGATGGATAAAGTTTCCAACTTTATCCATAACAAGGTAACAAACTTTCAAGATCAAAACTTTGTGCATTAAAATGAACAAAAGCTTATAACACCCAAAACTAGGTAGATTTGACAAATACGTCATCAAGATTCAAGGTTTATACATCTAGAAGAAAGATCAAGGTGAACAGAGTCTGGATCTACAACCTCCAATGCAACAAGGACATCTCCAAAGAGCTCCTTCTTCTCCAAGATGCACCATGAACACTCCAAAGTACTCAAGAACACCTTCTTTTGCTCAAAAGGCTCAAACTAGGGTTAGGGTTTTCAAGGGAGGGTGTTGGAGAGGTGGAGGCTGAGAATGGAATGGGTTTGGGGAAGTTAAGGAGCTTAAATAGGGCTCAAACTACGAAAATAAGGTTTGGGCATTGACCGCTTACACTCAACATACTCTTGGTACACGCATCATACTAGGGAGGCCCTAGTACGCCCATCGTACTTCCTGTACGCCCAACGTACTAGACTAAGTCCAAAACCTTCCTAACATCTTATAGTCACAACTTCTTCATTCCAACTCCATTTTCAACAATCTTTATATCCACAGAAAGGCATTGAGGACCTCTATAACCCTATCTAATTACTTTTGACTTAGAACACATCAAACTAAAATCCTTAATTCATAAAAGAAGTCTGAAACACCACTTTTCCCATTTTGCCCTTTGACTCCAAAGCTCAAACCGAACTCTTGGATCACATAATCTATATTACCCACATCCAAATGGGCCTTAACCTCCATTTCCATATGCCCAAATCCTTATGATACTTGATCCTCGGGTCACAACCTTGAATTATGAAAGGACTCGAAATAGGGTGTTACAGATCAAACAAAGATAGAAGCCATTCGTGATTGGCCAAAATTGCACAACACTTGAATCTTTTGTGGTCTTCTCGGGTTGAAGGAGTACTATCATAAGTTTCTCAAGGATTATTAGATCATCATTGGTCCATTGACGGGTATGTTACGTCGTAACAGTTTTGTGTGGAGCTTCGAGTCCGAACTCTCTGTTACTCAGTTAAAAGGCGCGTTCTCCAACTCCCCAGTTCTTGCATTACCATATTTCACAATAGCTTTTATTGTTGAGTTTGATACATCAGGTAGTGGAATTGGTGTCATATTGCAGAAAAACACTCATCTGGTGGCTTTCTGTTGTTAGAAATTGGATGATCAACATCACAAGCCTTCTGAATATGAATGTCAGCTAATTGGGTTGGCCAAATTCGTGGGTCATTGGCGGCCCTACCTATGGGATCACCACTTTTTGATCGAAACCGACCACCCCAGTCTCAAGTTCTTTCTTGATCAACAGTTAACCACATCCCCACGACAACATTGGGTTAGAAAATTGCTTGGTTTTGATTTTATTGTCGAATATAGAGTTGTATCGTTAAACCGAGCCGTCAATGCACTGTCAAGGAGGGAGGAACAAAACGAGACCGGAGAACTCTTTTTCATGTAATATTTACAACCACAAATATTCGAAACTCTATGCATTGAAATTGAAAGTGATGATGAACTTTAGGATTTGCGAAGAAAGTTAATTAACAGAACCAATGATAGAAAGTGGACTGTTAAAGACGGGATGATCATTCACGATGGACGGGTGTATTTAAAATCTAGCTCTCCACTAGTTAATGAGGCGGTCTTTATGGTTTATAATACCACTCATGAATGGGTACAAAATATGATGGAACGAATACGCAATGATTTTTTTAATAAGGGCTAGAAGGCTACCATCCAAATTTTTATTCGAGAATGTGTTGTGTGTCAACGAAATAAGTGAGAACCCCTCCGACCAGTTGGACTTCTTTAGCCCTTACCCATTCTGGAGTCTGTCTGGTTGCATATTTTAATGGATTTTATTGAAGCGTTACCCAAGGTGTAGGTTAAATAGATCTTGCAGGTGGTAGTAGATCAATTTTCTAAGTATGGTCACTTCATTCCATTGGTACATCCCTACACCACCGAGTCTAGTGCTAAAGCTTTCTTTATGGAAAATTTTCTCTTGAATGGTCTACCAGAAATGATAGTCGCAGGCAGGGAAAAAGTCTTTCAAAGTGCATTTAGGAAAGAGTTGTTTCGCCTATTTGAATCTCAGTTAGCTTTTTCAACAGCATACCATCCTCAAAGTGACGGTTAAACAGAGATAGTCAACCACACTACTGAAATGTATTTGTGACAATTGACAGGTGCTAAACCCCGTACATGGTTGGCCTGGTTACCATGGCCAGAGTACTGTTACAACACTTTTTACCATACTACATTGAAGGCTACACCATTTAAATTGGTATATGGGCTGGATTCTCCCAGACTACTTAATTATGTTGCAGGTCATTGTAAAGTTGATGTAGTGGATCAAATGCTTATTGATAGGTCATAATTTTTAGTTGTGGCCAAAGTCCTACTTGTTGAAGCTCAGCAACGCATGACATTGACTTATTACTGTCACCAACGACAGTTAGAATTTCAAGAAGGCGATTGGGTTTGGTTGAAACTCCAACCCTATCAGCAGCTCACTGTGGCCAATTCTAAGTGCACAAAGCTTTCTAAAAAGTTTTATGGACCATTCCAAGTGCTGAAACGAATTGGATTTGTTGCATATTGGTTACCACTTCTAGATGGTAGCCGTATCCACTATGTGTTTCGTATATCCCTGTTAAAACCCCACCAAGGTGCAACATCCCAAAATTAGAGTAAAATTTTATTTTTCAAAACCATTCCAAAGACCATAATTGGTTACAAAATATTGTTCCAAAAGTAATAATCATAAATCAGAGTATCCTAAACTCCAATAACATCAAAATCATATGGATATGCACGATCACGCCTTTGCTTTCCCCCGATCATCTGAATTACCTGAAACAATAAACAAAAACCGTGAGCCAAAGCTTAGTGGGTTCCCCCAAAGTACCACACATAACCATAACCATAAAAATAACTGTTGGAATAGTGTCTAAGGCTGCAACTACATTAGGCAAGTATTTGACCCGGTTGTGCATGGTCCTTTTGGGTTGCCTTCACCATAGCAACCTGACATGATGATTTATTGTGAGAGAAGAAATATTATTAATATATTATGAGAATAATATAAGGAATAATAATATTATTATTTGATTAATATAAGTCATAAATTAATTAGGAATTAATTTGGTGACTTAAAGAGATTAATTGAATAAAGGGGTATAAACTGTCAATTGTATGATAGTTGTACTTTGGGCTATAAATCCCTTATGGATAATGGTGGAAGATTTCTAGGGCTTAGGATAGGCTTAGAATTCGTCCAAAGGCTTATCAATTAGGGTATTGGATTGCTTAGGGCCTAAGTTATCCAATTAGGGTTTAAGGGTGAAACCCTAGGAGCCTCTCAAGTATAAATAGACCCTAGGGGTTAAGGGAAATCGACACTCTTGATAAAAAAGAAACCCTGGCTGATTTGCTCTTTCCTCTCCTCTCTCTCAAATCATCCTCTTGCTAGTTGGTGTTTGTAAGCCATTAAAGGAGTGACAATTGTGACTCTAAAGCTCCAAGGATAAGAAGATCAAGCAAGTGATTCAAGGTAAACTTCTAATTCTAATTTCTTATTGTTATTATACTGTATTAGCCATTAGAAGTCTTGGATTCAATGCATGTTTAATTAGAGAAACCTAGATCCAAGCATTAGGGTTTGCATGTGCACATAGGAATGTTCGTATGGCTAAAACCCATCAGTGGTATCAGAGCCTAGATTGGTTTCTATTAAATTGATGCATTGGTTGCTTGTTTGATGCCTTCAAAATTCGAATTTTATGTTTCTGTCTGATGGACTTGGCGAGTCCCATAGTGGACTCGGCGAGTAGGGTCGACTTGGCGAGTCCATTGGGGTACTCGGCGAGTCCAAGCGTCATAAAGAGCAAATATCGGGATTTCTTGATGTTTATCTTTGAGATACTTGCCTTTATCATATTAGATCAATATAAATCCGATTTTATGATATATATATATATATATATATATATATATGAGTATATTCTTGATCTAATTGAAGATATTTATCAATTAATAAAATATTTATTTCCTTATGTAATAATTGATTAATTATTTTGATTAAATTGGTAAATTGTTTTGCCAGAAATTATTAAATAAATCAAATATGGATAATTATGTGATTAAATGTTAATTTAGATTATTTGTTATTTGATCCCCTATGGTTTGAAAAGTTTAAAACTTGCCCTAAAGTTTTGAAATTTATGTTTTGTGATTAAAAGTTTAATTTAGACAATTTAAATTTCAAACCCTAGAATTTTACAAGTTTAAAATTCAACCCTATACTAGTATAATATTACAAGATTAATATATATATATATATATATATATATATATATATATATATATATGTATGTATGTATGTATGTATGTATAATTAAAAATGCTAGTCTTACCGTTAGTAGGCCTCATTCATGAAGCCAGTCTATAAGGTGGGTATAAGGTTGCTGCCTATAAAATGGCGCTTAATGGGTGTACACTCACACCCACCGCTTGCTTGATCGGTTGAGGGTCGTTAGCCGAACGGGTAGGATAGGGCAACCTCATCTTCTCATTAAAAGTATCATATGAAATACAAAGTAACTACATGTTTTTCAAAATTCTCAATCTTAGTTACTTTAGGAAAAGTGAATTGATGCAATCCCATGAAATTACACTTTGCATCCTTGCTAAGAAGTTAGTGGAGCGTGTGTGGTTTACCGGCACACTAATTGGTTCTAAGCAAGGGTGGAAAAGGGTGATTCATTGTTTATCATATTTCGATGGAACGTGTGTGGTTTACAGGCACATCGAATAGGTGATTGTTACAATGAAGGCACCATGTGAATTTGCATGGTAATTCACACCCACTTTGTGATCCTCGGTATCCCAGTCACAAACGAGAGGGGCATATCGAGATTTAAACATGCCATTGACAAGTTTCAATGAATCTCATCTAAATCTACGAATTCTCAATACATTTAGAACTTAAAGTTATGTTTTCATGGTGGAGAATTAGTGAATCGTCATTCACTTACCTTCAAATTGTTTGCATGTTAGATTACAGCATCCCTTTTCTAATATGTAAATATTGTTGTTGGATCCTAGCCCTAATTTTTTTTATTGGGTGATAATTAGGGATTCAAATTCTAATCTATCTTTTTCCTTTCTATTTGTAGATGTCCAACGCGAACAACGCTGCTGCTAGCTCGTTCACATTGATGAGCCTTTGCCAAAAGATGACTTTCGATGGGACGAACATTAGCGAATGGATAAGATACATTCGCACAATTGCTCGCTACGAGGACAAGGAGTATGTCCTCGATGAGAAGCTCGAGAAAATCAACCCAAAAATCGCTACTCCGGCTGAAATGAATGCTTTTGAGACTCATGAACGTGATGCGACGAAGGTTCATTGCATCATGATAGCCACAATGAACGCCGAATTCCAAAAGTCCTATGAGAACATGTATCCGTACGAAATTCACCAAGACTTGTTGGAGAGATACCACCAGAACGCGAGGCAGGAGCGTTACGAGATTTTTACTAACATGATTTCTGCCAAAATGGGTCATGGAGAATCTCTAACCGTGCACCTGCAAAAGATGCAAAGGTATGTCGATCGTCTTTGCAAGTTGAATGTTGACTTTGGGGAAGACTTGGCAATCGACATGGTGCTTCATTCTTTGCCTCCGTGTTAGAATCAATTTAGGATGACCTACCACATGAACAAAGAAGAGGTCACCCTAAGTAAGATCCAAGGTCTCCTTAGGGTTGCCGAAAGCAACCTCAAGGACAAGTGTTTTGCACCCACTCCCAATCCACCCGCTGCTCCTGTTTTGGCCATTGGGCAACGAAGAGGCAAGAAGAGGAAGGCTCCGTCTAAGAGCCACCACAAGGGCAAGTCCCGAGATGGTTCCTCTTCTAGTGGGACCAAAGTTGATCCCGCTAAACCTAACCCTAACCCGAAGGAGGTAGAGTGCCATCATTGCCATAAAATAGGGCATTGGAAGAGAAGCTGCCCGGACTACCTGCAAGCCATAAGGGAAGGAAAGATCAAGCCGTCTTTCGCAGGTATATACACAATTAAATCGAATGATTCATCTCATGCTATTTCTTGGGTCCTTGATACCGGTTGTGGTTACCACATTTGTTCTGAATTGTAGGGACTAAGAAGAAATAGGGATGTGTAGCATGGAAGAATAAATCTAATCATGGGGAACAGAAGATCGCCGCCTGTGACCAAGATTGGAGTGTATTCTTTAGTTCTTAGGAATGGTTTGTGTTTAGATTTGAACAATTGTTGCTATTCGCCAGAAATGGCAAGAAACATCATTTCATTTCATGGTTTGTTTAGACAAGGTTTTATATTTTCTTTTAATAATGAGAATGGTTCTATTCTTGCTTATCTAAATGGTGTCTTATATTTTGAAGCAATACCGTGTAATGGAATTTATGAAACTGTTATGATTGTAGATAACTTAGGAAATGATGTTTTATGCATGGATTCTTCCAATGGTATGGATAGAGCATCCTTGTGGCATTGTCGTCTTGGACATGTCAACAAGTAACACATAGCCCAACTCCAAAAGGATGGAGTGTTGGAGTCATTCGACCTTAGGGAAGATGACACATGCAATTCTTGTTTGCTTGGAAAGATGACTAAGTCACCCTTCACTAGTACATGTGAAAGGGGTGAGGGTCTATTGGACCTCATACATACCGATGTATGTGGACCGTTTAGATCAACCACAAAGGATGGGAACCGCTTCTATGTGACTTTTACCGATGACTATAGTAGATATGGGTATATCTACTTAATCAAACAAAAGTCAGAAACGTTTGAAAAGTTGAGAAAGTTCAAGAATGAAGTGGAGAATCAATTGGGCAGGAAAATCAAGATGCTTCGATCCGATCGAGGAGGAGAGTACCTAAGTCTTGAATTCCACGACTATCTCAAGGAGTGTGGAATAGTTTCACAATTGACGCCACCTAGGACACCGCAATTAAATGGTGTGGCAGAAAGGCATAATCGAACCTTGTTGGACATGGTTCGCTCTATGATGAGTCGTGCTTCACTACCTATCTCTTTTTGGGGGTATGCCTTAGAGACTGCCGCCCATATCCTTAACCGAGTCCCTACTAAGAAGGTTGCCAAAACACCTCACGAGATGTGGACAGGGAAATCTCCCTCGTTAGCACATATCAAGGTTTGGGGTTGCGAGGATTTTGTAAGACGAGATACTCACGACAAGCTCGAACCTCGTAGTGAGCGATGTATTTTCATCGGCTACCCACAGAAATCCTTTGGATATCTCTTCTATAGACCGAAGGACAATGTTATCTTTATTGCGAGGAGAGGTGTTTTCCGAGAGCGAGAACTCATAAGCCAAGGAGACAGTGGGAGGCAAATCGAGCTTGAAGAGATTCAAGAGTCGATAGATGAAGGAACCTCTACCGCTGGCACTCAACCCGAGGAGGAAACTCCGGTTGAACCGATTGACGTGTCATTACCTCTTAGACGTTCCGAAAGAGTTAGAGTTCAACCCCAGTTCTATGGTTTTCATATTACTACCGAAGGGGGCACGTATATTAGTGATAGTACACTAATAAATTTAGATGAACCTAATAGCTATAAGGAAGACATGGCAGGCCTGGAGTCTGCGAAATGGAAAGAGGCAATGGACAGCGAGATCCAATCCATGTATGACAACCAAGTTTGGAATTTGGTTGATAATGTGCCCGGACGTAAGACCGTTGGGTGCAAATGGATCTTCAAGAAGAAGACCGACGTGGATGGAAAAGTACACACATATAAGGCGTGATTGGTTGCGAAGGGCTTTACTCAAACTCCCGGAGTTGACTATGATGAGACCTTCTCACCAGTTGCGAAGATAAAATCTATTAGAGTGATGCTAGCAATTGCCGCATTTCATGATTATGAGATTTGGCAAATGGATGTCAAGACCTCTTTCCTTAATGGGAAGTTGGCTGAGGATGTTTAGATGGCTCAGCCAGAGGGTTTTGTTAATGGGAAGTTGGCTGAGGATGTTTAATGGGAAGTAAGCTTGAGAAGTCCATTTATGGACTTAAGCAAGCATCTCGCAGATGGAATCTTTGCTTCGATGAGAAAGTCAAAGAGTTTGGATTTGTACAAAGCGAAGATGAATCATTTGTATATGTTAAAGCCAGTGGGAGTATAGTAAGCTTCCTCGTTCTGTATGTCGATGACATACTACTCATAGGAAACGACGTCCCGACTCTGCAGGAGGTTAAGTCCTGGCTCGGGAAGTGCTTCGCTATGAAGGACCTCGAAGAGGCTTCCTATATTCTGGGAATAAGGATAGTGAGAGAACGAAGTAAGAGAATAATAGGACTTAGTCAGAACACTTACTTAGATAAAGTACTGAAACGTTTTAGTATGGAAAACTCGAAGAAGGGAGAATTACCAATACAAAGTAATGCCAAATTGAGTAAGACTCAAAGTCCGAGTACCGAAGCTTAAATAGCAGAAATGAGCCGAGTACCATACGCTTCCACAGTTGGCTCAATCATGTATGCTATGACTTGTACTCGCCCTGATGTAGCCTTTTCTTTGAGCATGGTTAGTAGATATTAAGGGAACCTTAGCAGAGCCCATTGGATTGCGGTTAAGAATATCCTTAAGTACCTTCGGAGGACGAAGGAATAGTTTTTAGTCCTCGGAGGGAGTGATGACTTGAAGGTGCGAGGGTATAGTGACTCCAGCTTTCAGACCGACAGGGACAACTACCGTTCGCAGTCGGGCTGGGTCTTTACCCTGAATGGAGGAGCAGTAACTTGGAAAAAGTTCGAAGCAGGAAACCGTAGCTGATTCAACGTGCGAATCAGAGTACATTGCAGCGAGTGAAGCGTCGAAGGAGGAAATACGGTTGAAGAACTTCATCAGTGATCTTGGAGTTGTACCTGCCATAAAGGAGCCCATGGAGATTTTCTGTGATAATGAAGGTTCGGTTGCCTTGACCAAGGAACCGAGGGATCATGGTAGATCAAGACATATCGACAGAAAATATCACTTTATTAGACATCGAGTAGAAAAAGGACAACTCATGGTTAAGAGGATATCATCAGAAGATAACCCAGCAAATCCGCTTACGAAGGGACTGAGCAGGGTTAAGCATTTGCAACATGCTAGGAGTATTGGGCTGAAGGATGATATTAGTATAGATTAGATAGTATTGGAAACATGTAATAGATAAATGTAATTAACATTTGATGATTAAATAAAAGAGTATTATTTATGAGTAATGTTACTGTCTTATGTTAATTGTTTAACTATTGTTTCACTTTGCATGTTTTGACTTCCAGAATAATTGAGCTTATTATGAATAATCGAATTATTCAAATTGTCCACAATCGTTCATATGTTGGAAGTAGATATGAATGAAGATTGTCATGAATTGGTGTGTAGATTGTCTAAATGGTATTAGACATAACAAAAGTTTGCTGCAACGTTCATGAGTGCTTATGAACTGGTTTTGAGCATTGGAACAAACCCATGCTTGTTGGAATCATCTTATGGAATGTGATAAAAAGGATGACCGCAAGACGATAATATCATATGGTCTTAAAACCTAGATATATGGTTTGTTATTTGTTAATTGGTTGTACATTGATAATGCGAAACCGCATCAGTAACTTGATGTTATAAAACGCATTATTGTGTGTAGTTGATTAATGAATAAGTAAATGCATATAAGTCAAAGTTTATCTGTTACTTTTATCTTAAGAGGGTAAAAGCGATATCTCGGCCGCTCGATGATTTGATTTGACTTATGTGCCGAGCCCGGTCAGAACTGAATTGATGTGTTCGATTAAGTTCTATGTTAAATAAATCTGAGATCGAGAAACCAAATGCTAGACAAATTGGTTCCATAGAATTGTTAGCATGATATCTAAACAGAGGACTGTACGATCCCTTATCTAAAGAACAAAATTGATTAGATCAGAGTTTGACAGCGTCTTTGAGAGCTACGATTGCTAATCGGATTATACTTATATATATATAGTTACTAGAATTATCTAAGTGGGAGACTGTTGGAATAGTGTCTAAGGCTGCAACTATATTAGGCAAGTATTTGACCTGGTTGTGCATGGTCCTTTTGGGTTGCCTTCACCATTGCAACTTGACAGGATGATTTATTGTGAGAGACGAAATATTATTAATATATTATGAGAATAATATAAGGAATAATAATATTATTATTTGATTAATATAAGTCATAAATTAATTAGGAATTAATTTGGTGACTTAAAGAGATTAATTAAATAAAGGGGTATAAACTGTTAATTGTATGATAGTTGTACTTTGGGCTATAAATCCCTTATGGATAATGGTGGACGATTTCTAGGGCTTAGGATAGGCTTAGAATTCGTCCAAAGGCTTATCAATTAGGGTATTGGATTTCTTAGGGCCTAAGTTATCCAATTAGGGTTTAAGGGTGAAACCCTAGGAGCCTCTCAATTATAAATAGACCCTAGGGGTCAAGGGAAATCGGCACTCTTGATAAAAAAGAAACCCTGTCCGATTTTTTCTTTCCTCTCCTCTCTCTCTCAAATCATCCTCTTGTAGTTGGTGTTTGTAAGCCATTAGAGGAGTGACAATTGTGACTCTAAAGCTCGAAGGACAAGAAGATCAAGCAAGTGATTCAAGGTAAACTTCTAATTCTGATTTCTTATTGTTATTATACTATATTAGCCATTAGAAGTCTTGGATTCAATGCATGTTTTATTAGAGAAACCTAGATCCAAGCATTAGGGTTTGCATGTGCACATAGGAATGTTCATATGGCTAAAACCCATCAATAACAACATGCTTACATGATCCGTCAGCATGACCGGACCGCCTCGCAGACCTACATACTATCCGGACTGCTCTTAGAGCCTTCAACATGACTGGGCCACCTCACTGAGCCTACAACCTATGTGGACCACCTCGCAAGCGTTTAGTGTATCCGGACCGCCGTGGATGTCATGGCCTTTAGCACAAGTTGATCTACCTCAACCTAGCAACCATAAGTTTTTGACATATACAATAACAATCAATAATCACCAAATACAGGTATTCCTACATATCTACCAATCGAACATATATCCAATAATATAGGTAATAATCAAGATCTACCAGTCTAATCACATAACTAGTGAACACATATTCTTATTATAACATCACACAACAAACCAAGATATCTAATCCAATGAGCCGGCATTGGTGCCTTCGACCTATAAGTACAGTGAGGAAAAATCACCTCTCAATCTGCAAAGATAGATGAATAGGACACTACTCCAAATATCAACTCTACAAGTCACCTATACATCAAGTACTGACCAGTCTCAACTAGAACTCAAAATACCCAAAATACCCCTAGGTCAAATCCAGGACAAAGTCAAAATTAAAAGGAGTCAACCAAGTCAACTAAGCTGAGTACGCCCAACGTACTCAGCTTGTACGTGTGGCGTACTAAGCATCTTGACCAGGTAATGGACGATTGACCACGTACGTACATCGCACCATCAGGTACACCCAACGTATGCATCTACCAGCTTCCCTTTCTAATAAGAGCTTAATTCCTTAAGCCCTTTCATATAAAATCCAAATCTAGTCCTCAAATGATATTCTTAATCATAAAGTTTCCAGCTTTATGATCTTGCATGGATATTAAGTGCCCAATACTAAAAACCCTAACTTCTTAACTCATTAAGACATCATAACCCATCCATGGAAGGAAACTAAGGATGAAGAATACATTTTTATGACTCTAAACATTCCAAAACCTATGAAAGAATAACTCATATGAGTTAGGTTAAACTATACTCATAAATACCAAGCTTGTGGGACCAAAATGAACACAAATCCAAGGATAACAAGATCTAAGCAAAAGCTTCATCAAGATCAGAGCTTTTTACCTCCAAGTGGTACAAAATGATGATGTGCTTCTAGATCTAGGTTGTCTATGACCTCCCAAGATGATTCATCTTCCTTCAATATCACCAAAATACACATTCAAGGTCAAAAATGCCCATAAAAGAGATTAGGGTTAGCTAGGGTCGAGTTAGGAGATGTAGGTTGATGTAAGGAAGAGTGTTGAGGCTATAAAGGTGTTTAAATAGTGCACAAACACTAAATATTAGGATTTTGGTCCAGGCCTCGTACGCCTAGCGTACGAGGAGTACGCCCAACGTACCTAGCAGAAACATGTGTTTCTCCAAAAGGCTACAAGGGACCAATTTGCAAACAATTTACATATCAACAACATAAATGGAAATACCTGAATATCAAGATGTTACAATTCCCCCCTCCCCCGATTGAACTAGACTTCGTCCTCGAATTCCGCTATCGCAAAGAACACATGGTAGTTTTCTCGCATCTATGCCTCGGGTCCCCAAGTCCATTTGGAACCCTTCTGATGTTGCCGCTGGACCTTGACCAATGATACCTCCTTTTTGTGAAAGGCCTTCGTCTTCCTATCTATAATCACTAGTTGTCTCTCAACATAATTCAGGTGATTATCAACCTGAATATCCTGATGAACAACCTCTTAATAATCAGCCTCACATTTCCGAATTTGAGAAAAATGGAAGTTTTTGTGAATATGACTGAGCTCCTCCAACAAATCTTACTGATAAGCTACCCTATCGACCCAGGAAATCACTCGAAATGGAGCAATATACCATGGACCCAACTTGCCCGTCTTCCTAAAGTGTATTACACCCTTCTAGGGTTATACCTTCAACAGTACCATATCGCCGGCCTGGAACTCCAACTCCAATCGGTGGCTATCGGCATAACTCTTCTACCGAATTTGAGTTGTCTACAACATCTTTCTGATCAACTGAATAAGCTCTATCATCTGAAGGACTACCTTAGTCCTTCTCATAACTCTGTAACCGGCCTCACCCCAATAAAATGGGGTACGGCACTTCCTCTTGTAGAGAAGCTCAAATTGTGGTGCACCGATACTGGAGTGATAGTTGTTGTTGTATGAAAACTCAACTAAGGGAAGGTAGGAGTCTGAACTACAACTGAAATCAATCACACAGGCTCATAAAATGTACTCAAGTGTCTGAATGATTTGCTCACTCTAACCGTTAGTGTACGGATGATAATTTATGCTAAAATACAGCATCGTACCCAGTTCCTCGTGGATCCTCTGGCAAAACTGAAAAGTGAATCGAACATCCCTATCTAAAAGAATACAAACTAGAACACCAAGACGGGTGACGATCTTGCACACATACAGATCGGCCAATTTCTCGGTCGAGGAACTCTATCGAATAGCTAAGAAGTGGACACTCTTGGTCAGACGGTCCCACTATCACCCAAATCCCATTATACCCCTTAGTCCTCCGAGGTTTATTGGTAATAAAATCCATGGTGGTCTGTCCCCATTTCCACATGGGAATCTCCAAAGGCTGAAGCTTTGCATGCAAACAACGGTGCTTGGCCTTGACCATCCGATAGGTCAAGCACCTATCGACACACCAGGCTATCTCCCTCTTCATCTACGGCCAACAGTAGCTAAGTCACAAATCTCGATACATCTTGGTGGCTCCATGGTGTATCGAAAATCTGGACTTGTGTGCCTCCTCCAACATAGTCTTCTTATTCCCACCAAAATCTGGCACCCAAACCCGACCGCACCGGCTAAACAATCCATGACTGTTGATAGAAAACCTGACAATCTCGCGCCTCATTCATTCCTCCTTCCAATTCTCTTTGTTGACTACTTCAGCCTGAGCCTCCTTAATCAAATCCATCAATTGCAAATCAATCGAAATCCTCATACATAGCCTCCCAATAGCAGAACCAGCCAACTTGCGGTTTAAAGCATTAGTGACCACATTCGCTTTCCCCGGGTGGTACAAAATCTCGCAATCATAATCATTGACTACATGAAGCCACATACACTGTCTCATGTTCACATTCGTATGATCCATGAGATATCTCAAACTCTTGTGATCTGTGTAGAGGTATACTGGACCAAATACAGATAATGCCGCCAAATCTTGAGAGAAAAAACCACCGCTCCCAACTCCAAAGCATGTGTCGGATACCAAACCTCATGCAGCTTCAGCTGACTAGAAGCATAAGCAATAACCCTCCCTCACTGTATAAGAACTGCCCCCAGACCAGTGTTGGAAGCATCACAATAAACAACAAAATGCTCAACATCCTCAGGAAGGGTCAACATTAGGGCCTCACATAACTTCTGCCATAGCGTCTCAAATGCAACCTGCTGCTCAGGCCCCAAAGGAAATACACGCCCTTCCTTGTCATACGAGTGAGGGGTACAAAAACCTTGGAGAAATCCTTAATGAATTTCTGACCATACCCGCCTAAACCAATAAAACTCCTGATCTCCGATGAAGAATTTGGAACCTCTCACTGCGTCATAGCCTCAATCTTGGCCGGGTTGACCAGACTCCCATTCTGGTTAACAAGATGTCCTAAGAACTAAACCTCCCGTAACCATAACTCACACTTTGAGAACTTGACATGCAGTCATTCCCGCCTAAAAACTCCTAAAAGCTCTCAAAGGTGCTCCTCATGTTATTCCCTGGTCTTGGAATAAACCAGGATATCATCAATAAAAAGAATGATTAATTGATCGAGCATCGGCCTACATACCCGATTCATCAAGTCCATAAATGTGGCATGCGCATTGGTGAGCCCAAACAGCATCACCACGAACTCCTAATGACCATACGAGTTTGAAATGCGGTCTTCTCCATGTCCTCCTCTCTAACCCTCAATTGATGATACCCTGACCTTAAAATCGATGTTGGAGAACCAAGATGCACCTTGCAATTGATGGAAGAGGTCATCAATCCGTGGAAGTGGGTAATGGTTCCTCAATGTTAACTTCTACAACTCCTGGTAATCAATGCACATCCAGTGTGAACCATCTTTCTTTTTGACAAACAAGATCAATGCTCCCCACGGCAAACTCCTTGGTTTAATAAACTGCTTGCCCAACAGCTCCTGAAGGTGAGAGGACAACTCATGCATATCCGATGGTGCCAATCGGTACGATGTCTTAGCAATCAAAGTTACACCTGGAACCCAATCAATCCTAAACTCAACCTGCCTCTCATGAGGCTCACCGGGTAACTCCTACTGGAACATATCTGCAAACTCCTTAACTACAAGCACATCCGAAACCCCCTTCCTAGCTCGAGTATCAACCACATACACAAGATAACCCATACAACCATGTTGAATATACTATCGAGCCTGGGAAGCAGAACAAAAGGTTGACGGGTACCCTCTTCGTGAATGACCAGTTCTCCCCCACTTGGGTGTTGAACTACCACTCGCTGACCCTCGCAGTTAATCATCACACCAAACATGCTCAATCAACCCATCCCTACTATCACACACACATCCCCTATGGGAATAGGGATTAGATCAATCAGGTAAGACACCCCGAAAATCTCTAAGGTAGAATCCCGAAAAACGCTCGATGTAGCAACCATGTGGTCGTTGGCGATGGAAACTTGTAACAGGCATTCCAACTCTCCAAGAGTCATATCCAAATTCCTACTAAAGGACTAAGACACAAAAGACCAAATCGCACCCCAAGTAAAAAAGTACAAGAGCATGCAAGGAGTTCACTATGAAGGTACCTAGCATGAATATAAACATAAGCATAATATAAAATAACATGCCAGAGTAATAAACAAAAACGTACCGGTAACGAAATTTGGCGCCGCCTTGGCCTCCTATGTCGTGAGCTAGAAAGAACGACCTTGAGTCCTTGGGGGCTCCGCCCTACCCTGGAGTCCATCCGTAATCCTAAAAGTAGCCTGTGTTGGGGCATACGCCAAATTTGCAGCTAGCAAGGGAAAGTTGACCTTCACATGGTCAATTTGCTCATAGTGGTAACAAATCTTGGTGCTCGACACTGGGCCTGCTGGCAACAATCCCTTGCGTAGTGTCCCTCTTTTCCACATTTGTGGTATCTAGAAGAAGAGCGACAAGCACCCTCATGAACCTTTCCGCACTTGCCACAAGTGCGGCCCCTCTGTCCCCTAGACCGTGAATCAACGGGCTTGAGTCGCTTTGTTGCGGATTGTAACTAAATAGGATCCTGCCACAACTCCCTTGTCTAAATGTCCATCTTGATCTCCACCTCCTCGCAGCATCTTGAAGCTCAACGAGGGTACAGTAACATTGGGTGGACACAAACTGCCGAATATCCATCTTGAGCATGCTTAATTACCGAGTCATCTGAGCCTGCTCCGAAGCAGCAAAATCAAGGCAAAAAAGAGCCCTTTCTACGAACATTTTGGTGATGTCCATCACTGTCTCAATCGTCTATCTCAGATCCATGCATTCGTATGTCAATCTCTCCCTCTCTACTAGGGGAACATATCTCGTAGGTAACATCTCCGAGAACTGTTTCGAACTAACAGTAGCCCTCTGCTCAGGAATATAAGAACCAGTCACCAATCCTTTGCCCCTAACCAGAGAAGGTTAAGGGCGCACTTAACTTTTCTAGTCACCCGGGCTAGAACATGTGAAGAAACAACCCTTCACATCAAATAACCACCTCATAACCACAATCGGTTCCTTGACCCCATCAAACTCTGGGGGCTTCGTGCTGTTGAATTCCTAATACTAAACGAATCTCTCCCCCTAAATCCCAACATCTTCAGTAGTTGCGATAGCTACAACAACAACCTCAAATACGACAACATAGTGATTATCAAATAGCTCAATCATAACAGTCTTGCTAGACTCAAACATCTCTGGAATAGAACTTCGGACAGTAGCAACCACCTTAGTAGTGATAATCTCCCGTATCTAATCTTCAGTCAACCCCGACCTACCCTGGCCACTAGTTCCAGATCCTGAACCTCTCGTCTCCACCAATCTGAAAATAAACCAAGATATATCTGAAAGGCCATAATTCATATTGTTACAATCAATATGACGAGACTAGCCCTCAGGGTCTATGACTTCCTTGCTAATTCATATCGGTTATGTGGGCCCCGCCCGGTCATCGGGCCCTGCCTGGTCATTGAGCTGAGCTCGGAAAGACTATAAACACATACACAGATAATTACATAGCATACAGATAGTCATCGGGCTCTGCCTGACATCGGGCCTTGACCCAGGAAAACATATAAACGCAACACATGCAAGAGTCACAGAGAAAACTAGCATACTAACAACATAATATAAACATGGGCCGGCCTTGGTGCCTTCAACCCGCTAAACCCGATAAGGAAACTCACCTCGAATGCTGAAAGATAACAGGATAAATCCCCGGCCCCAGAAACAGCTCTACTCATCCCCTTAAAAAAATCCATTAGATACCGATCAATATTTCAAAACTCCTTAAAGGTCAAACTTGGCCAAATTCAAAGACAAAGTCAAAGTCAACGCTCTGAGTTGAATCAACTCGTCGAGCTATCCCACAACTCGCCGAGTTTCCATTAAGCACAGAATCACGATATATTGATCCAACTCACCGGGTTTCCTTTTAACTCGTCAAGTTCCTCCTTTTCCAATAGAATCGGGACAATCCTAACCCAAGTCACCGAGTTCCCTTACGAACTCGTCGAGTTCCTCGATCAGCCAACCCATTTTATGCTTTAAGCAACTATTCTTCAAACTGATGCCCTATCTTCCAAATCTAGACTGGTAATACGTCTAGAAGGGTAAAGTTTCCAACTTTACCAATTAAGAACTACCCCAAAGGCATTAAGCTCAAACCCTAATCCTAAAAGGCTGATGTCTTAATCTAAAAACCACCATATCTTCAAGATAGAGCTCATGAACATAGATATGGACCTTAAAGGCTAAAAGGTCACGTAAAGTCTTCAACTTTACTCACATGCATGGCCAAATGAATCTTAAAAGGCCAAAGCAAAGGCTTAAAGGATGTATGGAGCTCATAGGACCATAAAGTTGGCACATTTATGCAATAACAGCTCAAGAAGACCATAGATCTGGAGAGATAGCACTTGGGATGGCCTTCAACCCCACCAATCACCCAAACATGTCTAAAATCCTCAAAATTAATCCAAAAAGAGATTCAAAAAAATATTGAGAAAGTTTAGAACTTTTTACCAGAAACGTATTGAAAATGAAGCAAGGATTCTAGATCTAGCAGCTCCTTCTTGTATCACCAAGCTTCCCTTTCTTCCAATGGCTTCAAACACACAAAAACACTCAAAATAGCTCAAAAACACTCAAAAGTGAATTCGGGTTTTGAGGATAGGGTTTAGGACTATGGAGGCTAAAAATGAGGCCAACTTGTGGGGTTTAAGTTGTTTAATGCAACGTCCGCAGATCCGGGTTAGTCAATTTAGAGGCAATAAGTGTCGAAAACGAATTTTCGACAGAACATTATTTAGAATAAATAATCTTAACCAAGTTTTATAATATGTCACAAGGTTTTCGTACATATAAAGAACGCCGAAATCCGAGTTATAACGAAGAAGTTATGACCCGTCGAAGTTTCACGACGGAATCGGCACGGCACCGGGAAGCATAAATAGTGAATTTACAATAGAGCAAGATTTAGCCTTAGCAATCTAAAAGAAAATCGTAGAATATGTTAAACTAAGAACGTCGATAAAAAGAACGCCGAAATCTGACTTCGTATGAGGAAGTTATGATTTTTCGAAGTTTCGGGTTAGCAGTGTACAACCCGAAATACGAATAATAGACCGAGCGGTTTTAGCTGACATGGCCTAAAAGAGAATCGAAGATCTCGTTAAGAGTAGCATAACGAGAAAAATATGGGCAAAAACGGATGTCGGATGAAGAAGTTATGAGGATTTAACGGACCAATCCTGTCCCGGCCTGTTAATAATATAAAATTTAAAATCAAATCAAAATTAGCCTACAGAGTCTAAACGAAAGTTATAGAGTATGTTCCCGCCTTCGCGTGGATATAAAGAACGTTGAAAACGGAGCTCGTACGCGAAAGTTACGAATTTTTAAAGATTTTAGTCGAATTTGCGAAGCCTAGTGAGGAGCTGGTGACGTGGCAGCATCTGGGCCACCCATCGCTGATGGAGAAACACGCTTCGGATCCCGCCACATAACCCTCGCTATTACGCCCCATGTCTGAGGTTGGTACGCCTAGCTTACCTTCGCGCCTTATCCGTCCAAGACCGAGTGCGAGCCAGCTGGATCCACCTGTAGCCTTGTCCGAACTACGCCCCACGTAGTGTTGTTGTACGCCCATCGTATGACCGAGGGCTCGCACCTATAAATAGGTTGCGAGGGCTGCCGAAGAAAAACACACAAAATCCTCTCTCTCTCTAATTTCTTTCTCTCTCTAGCCTATTTTGAGCCCCCTAAACCCTAGATAAAACCCCTAGCACCCTAAGGAAGTCCCGAGGCTCCCGGAGTCCCGAGAAAAAGGGTCTTTCAGTTTCGAAACGCTGCTCCAAATAAAGTTCCGGTTTTCTTTAAAATCCGCTGTAAGTGAGCTACGCTTACACAACTTTTAATATAGCTTTCAAATAATTATAGTAATGTTATTAAGTCCTTAAAATAATTATTTGGGCTATTATTATGAGTTATATTGAGTGTTATTTAACGCTTATATAATAATAATAATAATAATAATAATAATAATAATAATAATAATAATAATAATAATAATAATAATAATAATAATAATAATAATAATAATAATAGTCAGACTATTAATTTGTCGCGTTTATCGTTAGACTAAACTCTAGTGGTAATGATACTAGGTTTCGTCAAGGGATAATTGTTTTAAGAGTAACGAAGTGTTGTCCGAGTGCCGAGTCACCACCTTCCCAGGTGAGTGCATAGTTACTTTCAGCTTACACATAGATATGAAGTATTTTATATAAATCACATGTTATGTGTGCATATTATCTGAATACTTGCTATCTATGCGGTGAACGATTTTATACACGTTTTAAATGATTTAAACTGTATATGTATTTTATATCTACGGAAATGTTGGGGTAAGACATGGGTAGATGTAATAGATAAAATACGAGTTGGATGATGAGTTGAGAGGTGAAATAGACCATGAGGTGAGGGTGAGAGGTGGACGATGTGAGAAGCCTTTTTCCCAAATGATGGCCCCGTCATTCAGCAGAGTATGGATGACAACCATGGACTATTCTAGACAGTCCAGTGGAACACTAGCAGGCTCGCAACCTGTAGGTGTTGTGAACGACGTGTTTACTGGTATACTCTAAAAAAAACCCATTGATATGTATTGCGACTGGACTCTCAAAAACGATACTGTCAATAAAACCCGGCAGATGCGCCTAAAGGACTCTACCGGCAGAAGCGCCTAATAGAGAACCTCATAACCCCGGCAGATGCGCCTAAAGGACTATTCCAGCAGATGTGCCCCATAGAGAATGTCATAATTTTGGCAGTCGCGCCTAAGTGACAGAACTAGCTGTTGTGCTTGACAGATGTGTCATTTACAACGATGGAATTTGTACCTATTCCTTAGGATACTCCTTAGGAATGAATGAACAAGAAATAGTTGATTCTTAGGGTAAATCCTTAAGAATAAAGAAGATAATGGGGATGGGTAATTGGGTTAACTGTTTGACGATTAAACATAATTGTGGGTTGAAAACCCTATGTACTCACCAGGTTTCCCAACCTGACCCACTCAGTTATTTGTATCACAGGTGTCGATATGAAGTGACATTACACTAAGAGACTAAAGAGATGTAGGTCACTAGTGTAAAGAAATGTAAGTTTCGTTTATGCTTATGTTCTTGTATTGACAATGACATCCCAAACGTTTTAAAATGAATAAAATACGTTTCTTCGAAAATGTTTTGATAACGTATTTATCGTATTTTTCTGGGAACAAATTCCGCAACATTTTTATGAAAAGAAGTACTCTGATTTTCATAAAGCATAAACAAAATTGGTCTTTTCTGGCGTGAAAAATGGGGATGTCACATTTAAATAGGGTGCAAAATCCTTCAACACCTACCCGTATTTGTCTCAAGGATCATCATAACCACCTGAAAACAAATACAACAACTAGGATACATATACATCCTAACCTCACCCTCTCGAGAGTGACTAATCATCCTATAACTAACCAGCTACACCCATACTCACTCTTGAAACTTCCACCAACTCTGCAGCTGCTTGTGCATCCTAATCATACATAACATTGGATCATATAGACAATCGAATATTTGATTCTACCCTAAGCCCACAACCAAACAAGGAACAAGAAATAAGGCTAAACCAAACATTCTCAAGCTATAAAATCTTATGTATGTACAAATATGATGTATACAATAGACCACAAAATCATCAACACCTTTTGGCAGGGTAAGAATCAGCACCTCACATAATCGCTGCCTAAGAGTCTCAAAAATTAAGCCCCCAATGAAATGTCACCGACTTCTTGGTCAGTCGGGTCAATGGAAAAACAATCTTAAAGAAGTCCTGGATAAATCTCCGATAATAACCCGCCAACCCAAGAAAACTCTATATCTTAGATGGAGACCTTGGAACCTCCCACTACATCACAACCTTGACCTTGGCTGGATCGACCATAATACCCTTTTGATTGACATGGTTCCCCAAGAACTACACCTCATGCAACCAAAAGTCGCACTTGGAGAACTTTGCAAAAAGTCTATCCCTCCTCAAAGTCTCTAGCACCTCCCTCAAGTGCTCCTCATGCTACTCCTACGTCTTGGAATAAACCAAGATATCATCAATAAAGAAAATCATAGATCAATCCAGCATCGGTCTGCATACGCCGTGCATGAGATCCATGAACACGGCAGGAGCATTGGTGAGCCCTAATGGCATCACCACGGACTCAAAATGGCCAAAGTGAGTCCGGAAAGCTATCTTTTGTACATCCTCGTCCCTGAATCGCATCTGATGATAACCCGATCGTAGATCAATCTTGGAAAACCAAGATGCACCCTGAAGCTAGTGGAAGAGATCATCAATCCTCGGGAGTGGGTAACGGTTCTTCATCGTTACCTTATTCAACCCCCGGTAGTCAATACACATCCGATGGGATCCGTCCTTTTTCTTCACAAACATAATCGGCGCTCCCCAAGGCGAACTGCTCGGTCTAATGAATCCCTTGTCTACGAGCTCCTGCAGCTGTGTAGACAATTCCTGCATCTCGGGAGGAGCCAACGGATATGGTGCTTTGGCTATCAGATCCGCACCTGGAATCAAATTGATCCGGAACTCCACCTGCCTCTCTAGAGGTACCGCAGGAAAATCCTTCAGGAACACATCCAGATACTCCCTGACAATCAGCACATCGCTCACGGCCGCCTTACCCTTATCCCGAGTATCCATGACATAGGCTAGAAAACCTACACAACCCTGATGAAGGTAGCGTTTGGCCCTCGCTGCAAAATACATGATCGACCCACGTTGCGGTCTCTTGGCCTGAATCACCAATTCTCCCCAGCTTAGGGTCCTAACCTGAACCAACTACTACTCACAATCAATCACCACTCCATTAGGGCTCAACAAATCCATACCCATGATTACCTTGTTCCCACGCAAGGGAATGGGAACCAAATCCACTGGATACTGCTCGTTGAACAACTGAAGAGTACACCATCGATGAACCCTCATAACCCGAATAGACCTATCATTAGGAATCTCCACATTAAAAGGAAGATCAAACTCCCCTGGAGCTCTAGCAAATCTCTTGCTAAGAGCAAGAGATACAAAAGATCGGGTAGCCCCTGAATCGAATAATACCAGGGCAGAGATAATGTTCACGAGGAACGATCTAAGATGAAACACAAAAACATAAGCAAAAATTCAATATAAATAAATAGATGAGGAAAAGATACATACCTGTCACAACGTCAGGAGTTGTACGGGCCTCCTTTGCCATCAGCTGGAATACACTGCTCTTCGCCGCTGGCACATCTGCCCGGCCCTGACGGCCATCAGTAATCCTCAATATCGCAGGAGCGGGTGCTAACAACGGTCATGCCACAACCAAAATCGGACAATGGGCCTTTTTGTGGCCCCTCTAATTGCACTGAAAGCAAATCAGTTCAGATACTGGACTGACGGGGGTAGTAGTACAATCTCTGCTGATATTAATACTATGACCGCACTTGAAGCAGCTAAAACCACCCGCTCTGCATGTACCCTCGTGCACCTTGTCGTGCCTGCCACAGCGGCCACGACCATGTTGGCCTCTCGGCCTGTAATCAAATACCTTGGCCGCTTTCCCGAACCCTCAACACTCAAAGTAGAATGGCTTCCTTTTCTCTCCATCTCCAAGTCAATCTCCCTCTCTCTAGCCCTCACTATCATGTCCTCCAGCATCTTGCAGCTGGATCGGCTCAGAAACTGCCGAAGATCGCTCCTCAACATCTCGTGGTACCGGGCCTTCTTCATCTCCTCGTCCGCCACATACTACGGAACCCGAAGTGCCCTCTCCCTGAACATAGAGGTGATCTCAGTCACTGTCTCAGTAGTTTGACGGAGATCCTAAAACTTTCGTGCCAGCTGTTGCACCTCGATCACCGGTGCAAACTCGGCACCTGGACGAGAAATCACTCCAGGTCATCGAATCAATAACATCACCTCCCACAGCATGCCCTACCTCCTCCCACCAATCACGAGCTCTGTCCTTCAGGAGACAAGATGCTAGTCTGACCTTGTCCCCCTCAGGACAATGACCGACACAGAAGACGTTGGCAATATCTGCCAACCACCTGCTGCTTGTGATGGGATCCCTAGCCCCATGATAGTCAGGTGCCCCGCATGCCCAAAACTCCCGAAAAGTCAGAGAGCGCATCCCAATCAAATCCATAATCTCAGCCCGAAAGGCGCTCAATCTCTCATCTAGAATCTACAGAATACCCTCCTTGATCGTGCCAATGATCACATGAGTCTGATCAAGAATAATGCACGTAATCCCAGATGATATGAACTCCCTTGTTTGGTCATCAAGCTGCCTAGCTCCAGTTACTGAGCCTCAACCCTCCCCGACACCAGAACTACCCACTGGCCTGCCTCGCAATACGACCATACTGAAAATGGACCACAAAACTATCACAATAAGCATCAATGCGCATATCGGGGAAATCATAACTACACAAGCTCCCTAGCTTCATTACATCCCTCCTTGAATCGAGTACGGACCCTCGACTTCAAGTTGTACGGGCCCAATACTACCTTCCATATCAATCCATACTTTCCTCAAGAAGCGCCTTCACTCAGCCAAGTTACTCTATAACCAACAAATCCCTCGCAGCTAGGGATCTCAATACTAAATCTCATCCTAGGTTTTCCTAGGGAAACTCCTCACCACTATCTGCTATCAGCTACAAAAGGAACTCATGCTAACCATCTCTAACTAGCTCACGAATATAATTACATATTACAAAGGCTAGATAATTCTTCGAATGAGAGGTCTCTCCCTACAACAGTTGGACTAAAACAAGAGCTGCGTAATAGATCTAAACCTAACCTTCTAAAATTATTTAGTTTTCATAATATGTAACTTAACATATTCGCTTACTAACTAGCTACGATTAGCAAGAACTCCTAGAAGCACAAAGCAAGCAGCATTCGAGCATTAAGTAAACAGAACCGAGCATAAGATAATCATGCCATCCTATCACTGATTGATCAGTACTAGCATACAGATCTATAAGTTTATACACCAGGCATACAAAGTCATCTCTCCTATATCCTTAGCCCTAATCTAGCATGCGATTCACAATTAACAATTCATATCATATACAAGCATGTATGGGTATTTTGGGATAACTTACTTGAGCTCGGCTGATTGCACGCACCACACCCTTTTCTCTTTTAGAAATTCTTTTTATGAAAATGGTTCTTTTAAAATTTTCTACCAATTCCTTAGTTTGAGTTCAGACACACCCAAGAGTGTGCTCGAATCCCTCGAACCAAGGCTATGATACCAACGTGTAACAACCGAAAATATGGTCCTAATTGTTTTTTAATAATAGATAAAATAGTAAACTTCCATATCATCCAAAATTTTGTAATAAACCAGTGTACCAATTTGTTATAAATTAGAGTAAAACATCATAACAAAATCCTAATGATGTGTGCAATGTAGTCACCCCGAGCTCTTCCCCTTGGAATCAGAAGTACCTGAAACATAAACTGACAACCATAAGCACAAAGCTTAGTGAGTTCCCCCAAAATACCACATACCAAACATACAATAAACATACAGTATTCCTACCACTAGCATGCAGTTCTACCATAAATATCATATCCAATAATAGTGTGGGTAACTTAGGGTATACATTCTTGCTCCGGCTGATCATACACATCACATCCTTCCTTGGTTACTTTTGAAAACAATTTGGAAAATCATTTTGAAAACTTTTATAGATCCTTAGTTTGATTTTGGATTCACACAAATATGCATCCAATTCTCTCAAACCAAGACCCTGATACCAACTTGTAACATCCCAAAAATCAGAGTAAAATTTTCATTTTTCAAAACCATTCCAAAGACCATAATTATTTACAAAACATTGGTCCAAAGTAATAATCATAACTCAAAGTATCCAAAAACACAATAAAATAAAAATTAGAAGAAGGTGCACGATCATGCCTTTGCTTTTCCCCCGGTCATCTGAAGTACATAAAACAATAAACTAAAACTGTAAGCCAAAGCCTTGTGAGTCCCCCCCCCCCCCCCCCCCCCCCCAAAATACCACAGAAAACCATATAAATAACAACATCTATACATGAGCCTCTAGCATTACTTGACCGCCTTGCAGACCTATAGACTATCCTGACCGCTCTCAAAGCCATCAGCATGACCAGACCGCCTCACTGGGCCTACAACCTATATGGACCGCTCTCCGGTCTTTCGGCCTGATTGAACGCCTTTCAGGCCTTCAGTCTATTCGAATCGCCACGGGTGTCTTGGCCTTTAGCACAAGCTGGTCTGCCGCAACCCAACAACCATAACATGTCGACATATACAATAACAATCAATAATCAGCAAATACAGGTAGTCCTACAAATCTACCAATCTAATATATATCCAGTAATACAGTTAATCATAAAGATCTACCGGTCTAATCACATAACCAGTGAACATATATTCTCAACATAACATCACACAACAAACCAATATATCTAATCCAATGGGTTGGCATTGGTGCCTTAGACCTATAAGTACAGTGAGGAAAACTCACCTCTCAGTCCGCAAACATAGCTGAACAGGACAATGCTCTAAATATGAGCTCTACAAGTCACATACACATTAAATATTGACCAATCTCAACTACAACTAAAAATATCCAAAATACCCCTAGGTCAAACTTGGTCAAATCTTTGTCAAAGTCGAAAGACCAAGGAGTCAACTGAGTCAACCTAGCTTGTATGCGCAACATACTAAGCATCTTGACCAGGTTACGGGCTGTTGACCATGCATGTATAGTGTACCATCAGGTATGCCTAGTGTACGTGTCTGTCAGCTTCCCTTTCTGATAAGAGCTTAATCCCTTAACCCCTTTCGTCCAAAATCCATATCTAGTCCTCAAATGACATTCTTAATCATAAAATTTCCAACTTTATGATCTTGCATGGCTGTTAAGTGCCCAATACCAAAAACCCTAACTTCTTAACTCATTAATACATCATAGCCCATGCATGGAAGGAAACTAAGGACCAAGATTACATTTTTATGACTCTAAGCATTCCAAAATGTCTGAAAGGATAACTCATATGATTTAGAGTAAACCATACTGATAAACACCAAGCTTATGGGACCAATTTTTCCAAATAATTTACATATCAAAGGCATAAATGGAAATACCTTAATATCAAGATATTACACAAGGAATCAAACCATAAGTTTTTACTTCTTTACCACATCTTTTTGATGGTAAAACTCTTCTTTAACATTACACAGTGTTGCGTGCTCGTTGGTATGAAGGACTTCTTGAGTTACTGGTTTAGTGGTCTAGAGGAGATGAAAATAGTGCGACTTGGGAATGGCGGGAAACATATCTACAAGCTTATCCTAATTATGATCTTGAGGACAAGTTCAAATTGGAGGGAGGTAGTATTGTTATGGACAATGATGGTGTCAACCCTAAATATGGTAAGGTGTATCGCAGGAAAAAGAATGAAGCATCCAGAATTTAGAAACTTTTAATTTAAATAAGTTAAGTTAATTCTTTACATTTTGGTATTGGAGTCATTTAAGGTTTATGTTAAGATGGAGTTTTTAATTTCCATGTTTAAAGTATTTTCTATCCTTATTTTAAAGGGTGTTTTTGGGAGAAATAAAGTTATGCTTGAGATCAATTATTTTAATCTCTTAGAATAGTTTAACTCAGAGGAGATTAGGCATTAACAGTACTCACGGCTACAGGAAGCAAAAGTACAAGACCTGTCACGAGATCCAAATCCCGGGATGTAACAATAAGGTCATGTGGCAAAATGTAGTTTAGAAAAAGGATATGTGGTAATGATATGATTTATTTATTAGAATAGGTATATATATATATATATATATATATATATATATATATATATATATATATATATATATATATATATATGGGATGGTTCAAATGAGAACAGTAAATAAAATGAGAACGTGAGAACACTACTTTATGTTATTATTATGCTATGAATTTTGCATACACAACTTTATGTCATCATTCATCAATGAATATATTAACAATAACACATTAATATTCACATTTAAATTTACTAAGTTACTACACATATATAAATTTTATAGTAGAATAGTAACATAAAATTGAGTATATGAATACTTATATGTTAATATGGACATTATAATTACTACAATAATACACACATTAAATTTAAAGCATAAAAATGGTGTTCTCACATTCTCACTTTATTGAGGTGCTATTTGTTTTTTGTAAAAATCTTTGCAGACCTCTTATTGTTGCGCGGTGCAGCACACGCGCAACACTTTCAATCTCACAAATGTTTGTTTTTTAGAAGTCTTCAGAGTAAAAAACTTTTGCGCGTGTTCTGTTTGGCGTAGCACTTGTATTGTCTCTTCCAACCTCTTCCAACCGCTTCTTATTCTTTTTTCTTGCTGAAAATTTGATTATAAGTTGTTGAATTCTTATTTTACCCCTTTTTTGTTTTTTGTTTTTTTTTGTTTCTTCTTGTTGATTTTTTTTGTTTTTTATAATAATGATAATTTCTTGATGAAATATCATTATTTTCTGCTAAAATATATTTATTTTTTGTTGAAATATCATTATTTTTTGCTGAAATGTTATAAATTCTAGCTGAAATGTCATACATTATTGAATTTTCGGTATTAAAAAACTAATTTCGTTTTATAAAATCAGTTTATTTTAATTTTTTAATATCTGCAACAACATGCTAATGTTAAAAAAAACAAATACACTTATTATTACAGTTTGCAGTCATTTTGCCCACCTCTTATATTGTAGAGGGTTGCAAAGGTGGTCCACAGACTTCATTAATTCTTTTTTTTTTAAAAAACAAACAACACCTTAGTGTTCTTATTTGAACTTAACCATAAAAATAGGTTTGCATATTATATAGGAAGCGCAAGTAGTGAATAGCAATGTGTTTAGCTATCTCTACTAATACAAGCAATGTACTTATAATTTCTCCCATAATAGCAACGTACTTACATTTCTCTAAATGTGCTTAATGTTTTCTATATATTTGCAATATACTTTATTTTTTACCAACAATAGCAATGTACTTACATTTTTCTACCAATATGGGCATATTACTTATGTTAAGCTTTCACATGCTAACTTATTTAAATAAATAATGTTGAGAATAAGAACTTGTTGAAGAAGGAATTAAGAACTGCATTATTACTGATTCAATACGCAAAATAAAATAAAAGAAAACCCTGTAATTTGAGAAGCTAGTTTCCTCCCAAAAGGTAACAATACTGAATCACAAAATGATAATCCAGTCTCGTCCCACTGACCTCTTATAATATTCTCTCATAACAAACTATGTATTATAAAATTTCCAAAATGCCCTTACACCAATACTTTGCTAATTATTATTGATGAGTTCACTTTTACCCCTTTTAGTAATGTACTTCATATTCTAACTATTAATATGGAAAAAATAGTTCATTTTCCACCAATAATAGCAATGTTGTTACACATTTGTTTCACCATAATAGCCACATACTTACACTATTTACTAATAATAGTAATGTACTTTCTTTAGCTACAAGAGCAACATATTTATAACTCATTATACCATAGATAGAATTTTTTTACCAAAAATAGAAATCTACTTTACATGTTACATATTGCTATTGTTTGTAAAGAGATATAAGTATGTTGATATCATGGGCAAAGTAATTGTAAGTATTTTTGTTATTATGTCTAAAGAAATGTAAGTACGTGCTTTATAGGTTACACATGTTAGGTAATATTGTTGGGTTAAGTTGGTATTTGGTTCACTGGTTCAAAGCACACATTTTTATTAAGGGCATTTTAGTCTTTTGTTTACATTACAAATAAGTAAATTGCAATGTTGGAACTTGAGATTTAGTGTCCTGTAGTTGCAGTCTTTTTAGGATAAGGTGTTGCAATTTATGTTATTTAATTTACTCTTGTAATAGTTGATTGGTAGCATTGAAAACCCCAGAAAACTAGACCCAAACGCCCTCTGTTTTCTTATGTTTTATTTCTCATTTTTTTACAACAATTTTGTGCTTTGTTTTGGCAATCATCTGTGCAGTTTAATTCCTTGAACATATATCTAATTTTAGTAAAAGTTATAAATACCATGCCATTATGGGTAAAAAAATTATAAATACATTGTTATTGTGGGTAAAAATTATGGTATATTCCCGATATTGATAAGAAGTGTAAAGTACATTGATATTTTCTGCCATTTCTCCATTCCTAAATAAGTATAGTTTACAATATACATATATATGAATTATAAAGTCATGTATTTTCAATGAATTAATATTATACGTTAATCCTTGGTTAAATCAAAAGTTCATCAAGAACATAATCCAAAAGCCACCTGTGTAGATGTTTTTCTTCATCAATATTCCATGCTACCCAATAATTTGGACAACTAGATTTCTTTCAATACAAAGAGTAAAATTATCTCTTTCTAATGAACCTAGTGCCACTTTGGATGTGTTGTGGGGCCCAGGATATCTGGAAGAAGACGACAAGCTTCCTATGAATGATAAGATTTAATAACTACAACATAAAACTATAAAAAGAATAATTTTTTATAATATTTTCATTAATTGTTGAATGGGTAAATGATATTGGTGTGGAGTAATTGCTATATAAACACCGTTTTGGTGAACGTAAATAAATGACCATTGTATCCTTCTGCTTAGAGGTAATGTTGAATAACTAACGATTGTTTATCTGACAACTCTTAAAAATTTAAATTGTAAATAATTTTACATTTCTCTGAAAGTACTTGGTCAATTTGGCATATTTGGAAAGAGAAAAACATACAAATATACCATCGATATCAAGGAACAAAATTGAGGGGGAGGAATTTTGTAAAAGGGTAAGGAGGTAAAAAAAAGAACTAAAAAATGTTGGTCTTAATGCATAAAGTGAAACCCTGTCACCTTTACCCATTAAGACATGTTGTATACATTATATCATAGATCAACACCCTTTATATATGTTTGAATTTTGGGGCGTTTTGTTTTTATTCTTTAAGAAGGCTTACATATGCACCAACTACTTTGCTCCTAAATCTACACCTATCGTATAAACCGAGACTTAAACCCTCAACCATTGCTTGAGGGGCATATATTCGTTAAGACATCAACCCTTTACCTAGTTGCCCTTTGTTTTCATCCGAAACTCCTCTCACGTTAAATTTGATATATAGTATCATAATTGATGAAGATTGTGAAATAGTTTTATTGGAATGTAAGGGTTAAATAGTCATATAGTCTCATTCAGACATTTTATTCAGTCTGAGAGAGAGAGAGAGAGAGAGAGAGAGAGAAAGAGAGAAATATGCCTAAAGTATATTGTATATAACACTTTTTCCGGAGATATATACACATAGAGTAAGAAATTAAGCATCTTGATTCTTGATGAAATATATAATAAAAACAAACATGTTCTGTTTTTCTTGTTTTTATGGTAATTTCCATCTTAGGGTTTTCATTATTATTCATCAAATATATAATACAATGTATAGAATAATTACATAAAGAACACCTAATCTATACAACATATAGAAAATTATAGGGTTCAAAGTACTCCATGGATTATGGCAATGAGCCCCCTTGATGAATTGTAGGTTAAAAGCCCAAGATGTCTTATTCCCAATAAATAGTCATGTATTATTCATAATTATGGTTAAGAGTGAGGCAAAATGTTGCCATCAAACATTATGAGGTTTCTTAAGTAGAGTTAGATTCTTTAGTCTATTCTAAAAGTGTAATTTATTCATCATGTGCATGAATAAATCGATTGATCATTCGACATATCTTCATAATTATGTATATTCTTATTTTCCGCATCTTATTCATCAAATCATTATTATGGTTTCAATCCCAATAAGTGGTATCAGAGCGAGTCTTTGAAGATCTATTGATTTTTGAAATATATGTTCTTGATTTAATACTTTCGTGCACAAGTTACTGAATATTTTTAGTGTTTTGGCAGTTTGGAATCAAGCTTTTTGTTCAAGCAACTGTTCATGGAGACTCATGTTTTCTGATACTGTTCATCTGAAAATTATGGATTCCAGCAAGTCTTGACAGTTCGGAAAGTCATTTTTCACGATAATGTCAAATTTTTTCGACTATTTCGGATTTTAAACGTCAATGTTTATTTCATTTTGGAACATCCCGATTTCTGGGAAGGAGATCTTAGGGATTTTATGCAATTAAAGAAGCCTACTCGGCGAGTTGCAAGCCCAACTCGTCGAGTAGAGATTAGTTAGCCTCCGTGATGTATTGGGTCTAATCGACGAGTCGGAGGACCCCAACTCGACGAGTAGGAGCTGGAAAATGAAACCCTAATTTTCAGAGTGCAACACCTTATTTAAAAGGTAATTAGCCTCCTTATGCCACCATTACTGTCCCCCTTGAGCTCAGAAAACCCTAATCGTGCCTACTCTCCATTTTTTAGTGTTAAGAAGCTTGGGAGGTGGATTTTGTGAAGAGAGCTTGAAGTCTAAAGAGCTTGGAGAAAGGAGAAGCTTGTGGATCTAATTTCTACTTCATCTTAGCATCATCTTGAAGATAACAAGTCGTTACCTTGACTTCTCTCTAGCTAGATCTCTTCATGCAAAGGTTTAGGGCTATTTCTAGGTTGTTGTGGAGTTATTTCTGGTTTTGGGCATCATCTGAAGTTGTAACTTCAGATTTGGACTCCTCTAGCCCCTTATAGTCATAAAGTTCTAGTCTTTAGCAAGTAATAGCCTTCTCCTTACCTAAAACTTCTTCTGTAGCTTGGTTTTGGCCCTTAAGACCTTGCATACACGTAAAGTTTGCAACTTTACGTGGTAACTATGCCATAGGAGGCTAGATCTACCATTTGGAGCTTTAGAGTAGCTTGAAATCGTTTAGATAAGAAGTGGACTGTATGAACTCGACGAGTTGGATAAGCCAACTCGACGAGTCGAGACAGGTTTCCCCGTTTTCTGGATTCGGCATGAACTAGACAATTTAGTAAGAAAACTCGACGAGTAGAAAGGGTTTTCCCGACCTTCTGGACGTTGCATGGACTCGACGAGTTGGATAGCCAACTCGACGAGTCGACTCTGATTTTCGCGACTCTCTGAATTCTAAAGTAACTCGACGAGTCTGTAGGTTAAACTTGACGAGTTGGGTCAACATGGACTGTTGACCGTGACCATTGACTTTGACTTTGACCAAGGATTGACCAGTTTGACTACTGAGGGTATTTTAGTAATTTGGGAATTTCTAAAAGTGGATCATTGGTGGATGTTGGTGATTGAGTTTGGAGCTGGATTTAGGGAGTTGGTCATTTATCATCCCGAGATACTTGTGAGGTGAGTTGTCCTCACTATACTAACAGGGTCGAAGGCACCAATGTCGACCCTTTTCGGATTTGTATCCGGGTTTATTGCATGATATGCTTATTGATTTGCATCCTGGTAGTTAGGATGGTCATATGCTATGTTAGTGACCGGATAGGTCGGTATCCTGGTATATAGGATAGAGCTATGTTAGTGACCGGTTAGGTCGGTATGCTGGTTATAGCTTGTTGATATGACTAGTGATCTGTTAGATCAGTTTGGCAATTGTATATGCTAGCGTATCATATTGTTATGGTTTTATGTGCACATGATTGTTTGATTTGGGGTTTTGGTTGAAGCAGACCTTCTTTGTGCCAAAGGCCAACATACCCAGGGCTGATATAATAGACTGCATGCCCAGGAGAGCATACTAGTCAGACTGAAGGCCCGACAAGCCGTCCAGATAGGCTGATGGCCTTAAGAGGCGGTCCAGATGTGCCGATGGCTCAGAGAGTGGTCCAGATAGACTGATGGCCCTGCGAGGCAGTCCAGTCTTGCTGATGGCCCATTATGCATGTTGTTTGTTTATATGATATTGAGATGGTTTGTATGGCGTTGGTATTTTGGGGGAACTCACTAAGCTTCGGGGTTACAGTTGTTGATTATGTTTCAGGTACTTCTGATGATCGCGGGAAGACGAAGGCGTGATGGTGCACCTCCTTATGTTTTTATGATTTGATTCTGGGATACTCTGACATTAATTTAAAACATATTTGTGATAATTATCGGTTTTTGAATGATTTAAAAAGTTTTAAATTGGCTTCATCGCTATAGGTGTTACAACTTGGTATCTGAGCCAGGTTTGAGTGAATTAGAGGAAACACTCGTGTGTCTCCAGTCTCAAACTAAGGACAAGATTTTAAAATGATTTTTCAAATGGTTTTCAAAATACTAAATGAAGATGCAAGTGTATAATCAGTCGGTGCCAGTAAGTAGATCCCAAAATACCTTACAGATTATTTGATTTTTTGATATGATAGAACAACATGCTAGTACTATGCTAGGGATCTTCAAGAATTACATGATAGAATTGCCTGATTATATGATGCCTGATAGCCTAGGGTTTTTCCTTATAAGAAATTGACATCATTATTGTAGTTGCTTAGTGTATGCATCACGACTGTACATGATTAAGATCGTATAGCCTGAGAATGTTTGGTTTGACCTTATTTCCTGTTCTTGTTTGATTAAGGGCTTAAGGTAGCATCAGGTATTCGAAAGTCTATAGGGTCCAGCGGTATGTATGGCTAGCATACACGATTGCTGCAGGGTTGGTGGAAGTTTCATCGTTGGGTTGTGCGGGATCAGAGTCCAGTTAAGAGATATTTAGCCTTCCTCTAGGAGTGAGGATTAAGCGCTCGCCATGCATACATATATTGTTAGGGTGTTGTGATGATACTTCATACAAATATGGGTATGTGTAGAAGGTAGTATGGCCCCATACTACTGAAAGTACAGGACCTATACACGTAGAAAGGAAGTCACAACCACTAGGGTTTTGTTGGCAGTTGGTTTTCCGTTGATGCACAAAATGTCTAATATCTTCCAGGTATTTATTTTCAGTATGGTGGTTACGAGACGATTTGAGGCCAGATCTGAGTCAGGATCAGGAGCTGGCAGCCAGGATAGGCCTGCGTTGACAGAGGATCGTGTTAGGGAGATTATCCGAGAGGAGGTGGTCGAGGTTGTTTGGGGTCAGATTCCGGAGATGTTTGGGTCTATTAAGACCGCCATGGTTGAGTACTTTGACGATTGTTATGCAGCCATTGCTGAGACGGTTGTCGCATCAGTTGTAACGGAGGCAGGGGGAGGAGCTAGTGGCCAAGGTAGGCTGGTGTTGTCCATTGTTCAAATGAGGGAGATGATTCCCATGGAGGTATCTTAGATTTTGCAAGAATAATTGTTTGGTGTTGTGAACCGGGTCACCGCCACATTGATCGCCAAGCTTGGCGAGAAAATTGTAGTCCTGCAAAATGTGAGAGACGTTGCTAGTGGGGGAGTGTTGATTGTAGGGTCACAACTAGGAAAGAGGAGGAGGAACTTTTTAGCAGAGGAGGAAGATTTGGAGGCTGCTGACCTGGGTACTGGAAGTCAGGTGAGTCAGGAGGTGTGTGGCAAGTGTGGGGGAAACCACAGATTTTCTTGTCAGAAATTTAGGTGCTACAAGTAGGGAGAGAGAGGCCATGTGCAACAGGATTGCAAGAAGGATTAGATATGCTTTCACTATCACCAGCCAAGTCATTTCAGGTCCAACAGTCCTACATTGGGGGCAAAAGGAATTCAGATTCCAACGGTCATTGTTCCTCAGGAGGTCAAAGTCGAGCCGCAAGAAATCTCAGGTATGTGATTGGATACCCCCATTCTGTAATAATATTATGGTTAAATTGTCTTTGATCGGTATTTGTCTTGCCTTGGAATCTCGTTGAGTATGGGTAAGCAACAACTTCGGGTTAGTTACCTGTTTTGTCTGATCTACATGTGGCAGAACATCATGAGTCGTTAGGTCACTAGAAGTGTCAATAGAATTTTATTATCAAAGGATTATAGGTAGTTAGAGTTTAGGGATTTAGTAGAGGATGGGAAGTAGAATGGTTGATTGATGGATTGGAATTTTATCATCTATGGCAAGGGTTGTACCCTTTCAGTTTTCCGAGTTCATAGGAGTGAGCAGGTTGGTGACCCCAGGGTCAAGTGGTATTTCCAGCCGGGGTCCGTTGGTCGCAGGGGTTGGCGGTAGTATTCAACGCTGGTAATCGCAGGTGAGTCGATGTGGCATGAGTATCTTGTGAGGCAAGTCAGGCATCATATTCTCGAGTAGGTCGGGTGCTGAATTGTCATTTGGATTGCAAACAGGGACTAGTTAATGTCACCTGGGATCGAAGGGGAGAATTGAGAATTCTCATATAGGACATCAGCCATTGAAGTTTTTGTCTGTTGCTATCTGGATAATTGTTTCTAGAGAGGTGTGGCGATCAAGCAGGAGCTCAAGGGTTTCACCAAGTACATATATGGAGGCGATCTTTTCGAGTATATCTGCAGGTGTTCAAGGTAACTTTGGGGGTTTGGTTCGACTTACGTGTATGGTTAGGTCGGGATTACAGTCTGCAAATTGAATTGAGAGTTCGAACCCTAAGTGGGGGAGAGTTGGATATTTATGAAAAGAGCATCAGGATGAGTTCAAGGTTTTGCTCAATAGACCTAGGGTGGCCCGGATAGACTAAAGGTCAATGGGGTGTACCAGTCAGGCCGAAGGCCCAAAGAACGGTCCAGATAAGCTGAAGGCCCGGAGGAGCGGTTCAGACATGTTGAAGGTTCTGAGAGTGGTCCAGATAGGCTGAAGGCCCAGTGAGGCAATCCATTCATGCTGAACACTCTGTATGTGTTTTGTTAGATCTATGTTCTGGTATTGAGCATGCTGCTTTGTGATAATAACCTGTGGAATTGTACGTTTCGTACTTGTTGGTTATCACTTATAGAGTGCCCTTAGGAACCGTCGGTGGTCATGTAGGAGAGCCTGGAAACTCTTGAGTAGCAACTTGTTCCAAGAAAGGAATCATGTGTAGAGTTTCAGTATTTTGATGCTTGTTTGGTGATGTGAGGAATGTTGACTAGGCCTTTTGGGAATTGGAGGAAAGTGGGTAGCTTCAGGCCCAAAGGAATGGGCCACTGATGAGAAGACGACAGCGTCGATAGGTTGTCGAAAGCGTTCCAGTCATAGGTTGTTGGCCTAATGATCGTAAAGATTCATTCCTTCTGCTTGGGTATTCTCGAGATTGATGCTTTAATGGGGGCCTTCCGAGTCGTAAGTCTGTCGGTTAGATGAAGGAAGTAGTAAGGACTGACGGGAGTATCAGTCAGGACTCAGAATGAATCTAGGGAATGTTTGCCCCGTATTCCTGCATGTTCGCAAGTTGTTGTTAGGGATCGGATGTAATGTGGAAGTTCTTGGTTGATCATCTTCTTTTGTCGCTCAAAATATTGGTAACGACATGGTAAAGAGTCAGGGTTATACTAAGATTTTGGTGTATCATATAGAATCAGATTATGAAAGGTTTGATATTGACTTGTTTGAGGGTCTTATCTGCATGATTTGTGGTAGTTTCAGTTAGAAACCTGGGGTGGATTCTGATGGGTTTTGAGCATTCTAACACTTCCTAAGTGTACATGCAACCCTAATAACCTTGGATCTATGTTTGTCAAATAATCATGCAAAGCTGTTTTCCAAGGTTATGTACCTATCTAGCATACATGGGGTACAATTTGCTTTGTATAAAAGATAGAACTACATACCTTGTTGTTGAAAGTGTTCCTTGAAACCTTGGGAGCCTAGCACCTCAAGTGTGATGCCTCAAATGCTTCACACAACACCAAATGCAAAGAATAAACTTGAGAGAATACTCTAACACATGCAAAATCGGCCAAGCCCTCTTATTTCCTTTGTGTAGCCGATTTTGGGGAGAGTTACATTGCTTATATAATGTGTTGCATTAGGTAAACCCTAATGTTCCATGACTCTTCATTTCTTGATCCATGGGTTAACTCCATGGAGCATCTTATGGGTGGAACCCAACTTGATAATCCATGGAGCCTCTTAGCCCACTATATAAGATATGGACGATTTACTTAATCTACCCATACATTTAATTAGTTATCTTTTGTTCACTTAATTAATTCTAAATTAATTCTTGATCAAAACTAATTAAATAATATTATTAATATATTAGAACTTATATTATATTAATAAACCATATGTGTTATTTCTCTCACTTAGTTTATCCAATTGCATGGTGCCATGCAACCCAAATGGACCATGCCGGGTCGGGTCAAGTACTTACCAGAAATAGTTATGGACTTAGACACCTTATCCAACAGATTCATGGACGGCCATTTCAAGATGGCTTATAGTGGAAACTTGCGTCGGGGATCGCAAGTGTATCCGTGTGAGGAATGCACTCTGGAGGTCGGTGAGGTAAATGGGGGGGGCTTTTGATTTGTGGGGTTAAATTGCGAGTTACAGGTGACAGTTATAATGTCATCAACCAGAAGTCGATGGTTGCTAGGTTAGAGCATCCTTGTCTGTCAGGTTGTGAGAACCAGGTTAGATCTTTCTCCTGATTATCTATGGCAACACATCGTGTTGGGAGAGTTGAGGCTGTCCTACTCGATGCAGTAGGCCAAGATACCCGATGCGGGTTGACTATAAGTCGTAGGCACGAAGACTCAAGAGGAGCAGTAGGGTTGCGGCAGTAGGGCAAGATACCCGGTACGGGTCGACTGTAAGTCGTAGGCACGAAGGCTAAAAGGAGTAGTATGATTGAGGCGGTAGGCCAACAAACCCTGAGAATTTCAACCCGGTGGTTGATTGGATTCAACATGTTGATATTCCATCCCGAGGCTCATTGGGCCAATCATAGGTGTTGTAGTTATGCATTAGCAATTGACTGTTACTGTATATAGATTCGGGAGCTAAAGGAAGCACTATCTTGTTAGCACAAAGAGGGTTCTTCTCCTAGTTTGCCTCCTGTGGTCCATGATATCTCTAAAAAATCGATCATTGAATGAGTTCCCTTGACATAATATATAATGTCTTCTCCAGCAGGGAATTATTGGCAACCACGTATGATCCATGATTGTGTTATGGGAAAGACTCCAGGTTTTCAAGGTGTGATCGGCTTCAGGAAGACGGGAATTTGGGTTCCTAATATATCAGGCCATTTCAGGTTTTGCCAAGGTTGGCAAGGCAGCGTATCGACTGGGTCTCCCCAAGGATCACTTCATATGTCTTGCAGTTGTGAAAGTGCATGCCGGGCAAGGATGTCGTGGCATCATTGGGTGATCTTCAGGACGATGAGTGCCTGAACTATGCCGAGAGGCCAGTGGCCGTCTTGGAATGAGAGGTAAAGGTTCTACATGGAAAGGAGGTACCATTGGTAAAAAGATACAGGTGGCAACACCGGAGGGGATCCGAGTAAGTTTGGGAAACGAAGGCTGGAATGCAAAAGCATTGTCCAGATTTATCCACTGCAGCAGGCTTCGAGGAGGAAGCCTAGTTCAAGTGGGGGAGAGTTGTAACATCCTGATTTTCAGGAATTAGATCTTAGGGATTTCATGCAATTAAAGAAGCCTACTCGGCGAGTTGGAGGCTTAACTCATCGAGTAGAGATTAGTCAGCCCACGTGATTTATGAGGTCTACTCAACGAGTCGGAGGACCCCAACTCGACGAGTAGGAGCTGGAAAATGAAACTGTAATTTCCAGAGTTCTACACCCTATTTAAAGGCTCATTAGCCTCCTTCTTCCCCACTTACCGTCCCCCTTGAGCTCAGAATACCCTAATCGCACCTACTCTCCATTTTTTAGTGTTAAGAAGCTTAGGAGGTGGATTTTGTGAAGAGAGCTTGGAGAAAGGAGAAGCTTGTGGATCTAATTTCTACTTCATCTTAGCATCATCTTGAAGGTAACAAGTCGTTACCTTGACTTCTCTTTAGCTAGATCTCTTCATGCAAAGGTTTAGCGCTATTTCTAGGTTGTTGTGGAGTTATTTCTGGTTTTGGGCATCATCTGAAGTTGTAACTTCAGATTTGGACTCCTCTAGCCCCTTATAGTCACAAAGTTCTAGTCTTTAGCAAGTAATAGCCTTCTCCTTACCTAAAACTTCTTCTTTAGCTTGGTTTTGGCCCTTAAGACCTTGCATACACGTAAAGTTTGCAACTTTACGTGGTAACTATGCCATAGGAGGCTAGATCTACCATTTGGAGCTTTGGAGTAGCTTGAAATCGTTTGGATAAGAAGTGGAATGCATGAACTCGACGAGTTGGATAAGCCAACTCGACGAGTCGAGACAGGTTTCCCCGTGTTCTGGGTTCGGCATGAACTAGACGATTTAGTAAGAAAACTCGACGAGTAGAAAGGGTTTTCCCGACCTTCTGGACGTTGCATGGACTCGACGAGTTGGATAGCCAACTCGACAAGTCGACTCTGATTTTCGCGACTCTCTGAATTGTAAAGGAACTCGACGAGTCTGTAGGTTAAACTTGACGAGTTGGGTCAACATGGACTGTTGACCGTGACCACTGACTTTGACTTTGACCAAGGGTTGACCAGTTTGACTTCTGAGGATAATTTAGTAATTTGGGAATTTAGGAATGTGGATCATTGGTGGATGTAGGTGATTGAGTTTAGAGCTGGATTTAGGGAGTTGGACATTTATTATCCCGAGATACTTGTGAGGTGAGTTGTCCTCACTATACCAACAGGGTCGAAGGCACCAACGTTGGCCTTTTTCGGATTTGTATCCGAGTTTATTGCATGATATGCTTATTGATTTGCATCCTGGTAATTAGGATGGTGATATCCTATGTTAGTGACCGAATAGCTCGGTATCCTGGTAATTAGGATGGTGATATGCTAAGAGGTTGTCCAGATGTGCTGACAGCTCGGAGAGCGGTCCAGATAGACTCATGGCCCTGCGAGGCGGTCCACTCAGGTTGATGGATCATTAGGCATGTTGTTTGTTTATATGATATTGATATGGTTTGTATGGTGTTGGTATTTTGGGGGAACTCACTAAGCTTCGCGCTTACAGTTGTTAATTATGTTTCAGTTACTTCTGATGATCGCGGGAAGGTGAAGCCATGATCGTGTACCTCCTTATGTTTTTATTATTTGATTATGGGATACTCTGACATTAAACCATTTTGAAAACATATTTGTAATAATTATCGGTTTTTGAATGATTTAAAAAGTTTTAAATTGGCTTGATTTTTATGGGTGTTGCACATTTTGTCGCAGGGGAGCATAGTATTTGTTTATCCATTCAAGATCATTCTCATGACCATTTGATGGTTTTATAATCATGTTTTTTATTATAAATCCGGGGAAAATTTCATATGGCCATCTGAAATTGGATTTGTGACATTTCAAATTTGAAGATTTTTAATGAAGCTTGTGGTAGCGATATGAAGGTAGCTTTTACAGTAGAAGCTCTTAATCGAGTTCTTGTAAAGCTTTTACTGAGAAGTAGCCTTTATAGTAGCAATTCTTTATCAAGCTCTTCTAAGGCCTTAATATATCTCCGAATTCTAGTATTTTCTCGATCAAGTGGCGTTACGAATCTTAAATTTTGATTGTTACATGATATTTTTTGGTGGCTTATATCATTAGCTTATTTGAAGATCATTGTGACTTGGAAGAGGAGTTCTTCAAAGACAAGAAGTGATTTTGTTTCTTAATTATGAAATGGGTTTTTATGGCGGGTTTGGCTTTCTTGAAGAACGTTGGGATTACATTAGAAAATGAAGTTTAACAACATTGCTTCAATGCCTGTTTTATATATCCTAGAACCCGTTTTTGAAGACTATTGAAGAATCAAGATTTTTGGATCGCTTTTGATATTCCTCGTTGCAAGATCTTTTCTTATTTGCTAGATGCTTGTTTTGGAAGTTGAAGCTTTGTCGTCCATTCCATACTTTGAGGGGGAGAATGTAGGGTTCAAAGTACTCCATGGATTATGAAAATAGGCCCCCTTGAAGAAGTGTAGGTTAAAATCCCAAGACTTGTCTTATTCCCTATAAATAGTCATGTATTATTTATAATTAGGGTTAAGAGTGAGGCAAAATATACCCGTCAAACATTATGAGGTTTCTGATGTAGAGTTAGATTCTTTCTGAAAGTGTAATTTATTCCTCATGTTCATGTAACGACCGGAAAATACAACCAATTTTAAATTTTTCAAAAACAGATCGATTCCATTAAATCTTTACAAAAAGGTTTTCAATACAAAACATTTAACGTATTACCAGAATCACATTACTACAAAATCATGAGGAGCGGTACGATCACGCCTTTGCCTTGCCACGGTCTCTTGAAGAACCTGAAAAACATAAAACCACAACTGTAAGCCCGAAAGCTTAGTGAGATATCCCCAAAATACCAACCACTTATACCATACACGCATAACATGCCACAACATATCTGATCATAGAACAGCCATGCACTTCGGGTCTACTGTGTGACAGGTCCGCCGCACCGGCCTACAGTCCACCTGGTCCACCCTCTGAGTCTAGCCACATACATCGAGTCTACAGTGTGATTGGTCCGCCCGCACCGGGCCTTCAATCCACCTGGTCCACTCTCTGAGTCTACTGTATGACTGGTCCGCCCACACCGGGCCTTCAGTCTGCCTGGTCTACTCTCCGAGCCTCAGCACGTCTGGTCCGCCCTCTTGGGGCCTACAGCCTATCCGGACCGCTCGCTGGGCCTTCGGAACAACCGGTCCGCCCTGGGTATCTTGGCCTACAGCACAAAGCAGGACCCGCCTCAACCCAACTCCAGTCCAAACAACCATGTGCACATATACATACAATCATATAGCAATTCACAGTTAACAAGTACATCAAACAGATCACATAACATATCATCATCCTAACCAAGATACCGACCTAACAGGTCACTAGCATAGCATCTCCCTATCTCTCAGGATACCGATCTCAATCAGGTCTCTAACATATACCATCCTAGCTCTCAGGATGCAAACATATCACAGTGACAACATAACAACAACTACCCGGATCTCAATCCGATAAGGGCTGGCCTTGGTGCCTTAGACCCTGTTGATATAGTGAGGATAACTCACCTCGAAACTGCCGGCTGAAAGGATAAGATCCCGCTGCTCCAAGCTCCGACACGAACTCCTCCACTGAACACCAACACACTCAACTCAATAAATACCCTTAATTACCAAAATACCCCTGAAAGACAATTGGTCAAACTTTGGACAAGGTCAAAGTCAACCCCCGGCTGACTCTACTCGCCGAGTCAACCCGATGACTCGCCGAGTCCCCATACTCACAACTTCCCTCAATCCGCGACCTAACTCGCCGAGTCACCCCGAGACTCGTCGAGTCCAACAACTCTGAGTCCACTCGCCCACAACTCACTGAGTCATCCCTTAACTCGCCGATTCTCGACTCAACCAGAAAATATTGGGACTCTTCGACAAGACTCGCCGAGTCTAAGGCTATCTTCAACCTACTCGCTGAGTTGTTCATACAACTCGCCGAGTTCCAGGCCATCTTCATCCAACTCGCCGAGTTGTTCTTCCAACTCGTCGAGTTCCAGCTCATCTTGAAGCAACTCGTCGAGTCTACCCATGTGACTCGCCGAGTAACACCGGTCTGAATCCATACAGAAGCATTCCAGGCCATGCAATTGATCCAAAACATAGATCTAGCCTCCTACGACCCATCCATCACGTAAAGTGGAAAACTTTACGTGAATCCAAAGAGATCTACGCATTTTGCACATTAGGGCTAAGGTTTGGGACATGATAGCTTCACCACACACTCAAACACAGGGACTTTCAGGCATTCCAACCTTTCTCCATTCCAGATCTGAGGTAGCAACCTCAGATCTAACCTCTAAACTCCAAAACACCAAAAGATATGCTCCCCACAAACACTAAAATGTTGAATCCATAAGAGTAACAACCCAAGGACGAGATATTACCTCAAAAGAACGCCCCAACTGCAATGGAACTCGAATCCAAGCAAAGCCCCTTGCCCCAAGCCTCTTCTTCTTCAAGATCTCTTCAACAACCACCTCTCCAAGCTCCAATTCACTCAACAATGGGGGTTTCTCCACGAAATTAGAGTTTCTGGGACTCAAAGGGTGATAAGGAGGCTGGGGAGGAAACATAATGTTCCTTATATAGGGCTCAACTTCCGGATTTAGGGTTTTCTCCATTCAGCGCCTACTCGCCGAGTCCAATACACTGACTCGCTGAGTCTACCACTTAACACGTGACCAAGTCGCAACTCTACTCGCCGAGTCCATCCATGGACTCGCCGAGTCTATCTTTCCCATTTTACTCTTTTAGCCCTTCAACTTTACTCTTGCTATTCCGGGATGTTACAATTCTCCCCCACTTACATTAGGCTTCGTCCTCGAAGCCTGCAACAACTCAACTCCTAGAAATACTCCTGCCATGTACCACCTGGCATTAATCCAATCAGGTTTCTCAAAACACAACCATAGAACCAGAAACTCGTTTTCTCCTTCCTTGCGGTGTCTTGACGACCGTCTCGAGCCGGGCACCGGTTGTACCCTCTGATAATCACACTCAATCAACCGAGAATTACCCATGATGCATCACTGTTCCAAATCTCAACAATCACTCGACCCATAAGGGCTAGAAAACCATGAACCATCGGATCCCCGATCCGAATCCCACTCTATCCATTCCATGTTGACGGAAAGACGCATTCTTCAATCTCAGAGCAACTCCCACGAGTTCTACTCTTGCAATCACACACACATGCTGAACTAGCTCTAGCACCCTCTGGTTGGGAAAACCCGATACACTAATGATATCCTCAAACATCCCCCAGGATGAACCACTAATACATACCCAATACCCTGATCAGAATCACACTGAGAGCCCAAGACTCTCTCTCTGCATCCCCTCCGAGCCTCTTGGCTCTACACCTGCGGAATTCCCCCGCGACCTCAGCAGACATCCCAAACCGGATGAGCTTCTATTCCACTGCCGCAAACACGCTGCTCAGTAACCATACTCGAATTACTCTAATCATAACTCTGCTCTGCCGCTTTCACTTCCGTGAACTTGCACTCCCTCTCGGAGTTACACACCTCTCTCTTTTCCTTACCAAGGAATCCACTTGGCCACATTGTCACTCCGACAAGTGTCACGGTGCTCGCCCAACGCTACACCACCCTTTTATAGCGTATCCGCTATCCATCCAACACACATACTCTGACTCTCATCGCAGGGAATCTCAAGCCCATGCACTATCTCAACTAATCAAGATCACTACCCGAGGCCAGACCTTCTAATGCAATCACACTGCAACATACACAATCCATATCCTCGAACCGATCCAACAATACCTGCAGAGTCTTCAGCATGACTGGACCGCCTCACCAGGCCTTCATCCAATTTGGACCACTCTCAGAACCTTCAGCCAATCTGGACCGCTCCCAGTGCCTTCAGTTTGGCTGGACCATTCTCCGAGCCTTCGGCCTGACTAGTACGCCTACCGGCCTTCAGTCTATCCGGACCGCTCAACTAGCACTCATCATTCCAAGCTATCACTCCCGGAAATCCTCCTATGCGTACTGTTCTAGCCCTTTAAGGGTTCCGAACTCTGTCTCAATCACAAATGCTCGATCCCGGCCTGCTCCCAGGCCCTCCACAATAAAATGCCCTAGGTCTGTATCCCGCCCTGCATGCCCGAAACTTGCTGCTATCAGCCTATACTTTGGGCTGACAGAACACTGCTGAATCCCAACAGCTAAGCACCCTCAAATACTCATCGATCTCCCGGAGAATTCTCCAATTCTCCCCTACTTGTAGCACTGATTAACAACCATCGGTCGCCATCACCGACCTCCCAGAACAACTCTGCACAAAGAAAACACTTACACGCGGACTGCTTCCCACAAGCATAAACAACCTTAACAAGATCCCACATCAACACTGATTATCCCGCTCGAAAGAAATTCAATCTGCATCTAACCACTCCTCAGAAAGCAGATGCTACCCGGCCTTCAAACCAATGCCAGGTTCCCACTAATAACTCTCATGGATGATAACCAACGAAATTCCCAAAACAATAACCCATAACCAAACCGCAACCCTCAAAATGACAAATACCGCATCGAAAACCAAACAAAAATACCAGCACATAAACAATACACTACAATAATCACAATATAACAAGATATCAAGAAAGAAACATACCCGCAGCTGCATCCGGCACTGCTCTGACCTCCTCTGCCGCAAGTTGATAAGCACGACCCTGAGCCCTTGGGGGCTCCGCTCCACCCTGACCTCCACCTGCGATCCTCAAAGTGGCCGGTGCTGGAGCCTGCACCGGTCCTGCAGCAAACTGTGGACAATTGACCCTTATATGTCCAATCTGATGACAATGATAACAGATCCTCAAATCCCAAACCGGCGCTGACTGCCGACAATCCCTCGCATAGTGCCCCTTTTTTCCGCACTTGCGGCATGCACCACCAGACCTACAAACTCCGGTGTGATCCCTCCCACACTTCCCACAAGCGTGGCTGCTCAGATCCCCCACTCTAACATCAACGGTCTTGGACCGTTTCGGCGCCGGCTGCGACTGCACCGGAGCCTGCCTCAGCTCACGCAACTGCAACTCAATCTCTAACTCACGCCGCCTAGCGGCCTCCTGCAACTCCAACAAGGTCTCGGACCTCTGGGCAGACACAAACTGTCTGATGTCCCTCTTGAGCATGCTCAGATATCGAGACATCTGAGACTACTCCGAAGCGAACTCTGGGCAAAACATCGCCCTCTCAGTGAACATCCTGGTGATCTCAGTCACCAACTCTGAACCCTGCTTCAGCTCAAGGAACTCCTGAGCCAATCTCTCCCTCTCAACTTGCAGAACATAACGAGTGCTGAACATTTCTCTGAACTGATCCCACGAAACCGCAGCCCTCTGCGCATCCGAATATGACCCCGTGGTCAATCTCCACCAATCCTTCGCCCCGAGCCTCAACAGGTTCAGAGAACACCTCACCCTCTGATCAGCAGGGCATGAACACGTGAAGAAACACCCCTCCACATCTGATAACCACCTCATATCAACAATCGGGTCCTGAACTCCATCGAAGGTGGGAGGCTTCGTATTATCGAATTCCCGATACTGAAAGCCCCGACCAGCTCCTCCCCTTGCCGCCGCGGCAGCCGTCTCTGCGAGAGCCGCATAGCGCTCATCAAAATACTCAACCATGGCGGTCTTGATCGACCCAAATAGCTCCGGCAACTCAGCCCGGAACAACTCAGCAATCTCATCACGCAGGATCTCACGAATCCTCGCATCCAACTCACACGTGCTCATCTGACCGATAACCTCGGGCAGTGCCGATCCGCCCAGAACTCTCTCTCCTGCTCCCGATCCTGATCCGGATCCACTCTCATCATGCCTCGGAATCTCCATACTGAAAAAACACCACACAAAATCTCAGACTCTTCCCATTAATCTGGGATCCAACTCTCTCAACCCAACCCTAGAGATCATGGTTTCCCTGATACGCGTATGGGTCCTGTGCTTCAGTAGTACGGGCCCATACTACCTTCCACACCTACCCATATTTGTATGAAGTACTACCACAACACCCTAGAGAAACATGCATAACAACGCTCAACCCTCACCACTAGAGGAACACTGAAAATCTCCCATAAGGAACCCTAGGCTACAGGCATCACAAATCAGGCAACATTATCATGAAATCCTGAAGATCCCTAGCCTATCACTAGCATGTTGTTCTATCAAAGCTCAAAAACAAATAACATGCATGGTATTTTGGGGTTACTTACTGGCTCCGGCTGATCGTACCCCTGCGTCCTCCCTTACTCATTTTGAAAACCATTTTAAATACTCTTTTGAAAACTCTTCTCGAATTGAGACTGGGGTCACACGAATGTTACTCCAATTCACTCAAACCAAGGCTCTGATACCAACTTGTAACGACCGGAAAATACAACCAATTTTAAATTTTTCAAAAACAGCTCGATTCCATTAAATCTTTACAAAAAGGTTTTCAATACAAAACATTTAACGTATTCCCAGAATCACATTACTACAAAATCATGAGGAGCGGTACGATCACGCCTTCGCCTTGCCACGGTCTCCTAAAGAACCTGAAAAACATAAAACCACAACTGTAAGCCCGAAAGCTTAGTGAGATATCCCCAAAATACCAACCACTTATACCATACACGCATAACATGCCACAACATATCTGATCATAGAACAGCCATGCACTTCGGGTCTACTGTGTGACTGGTCCGCCGCACCGGCCTACAGTCCACCTGGTCCACCCTCTGAGTCTAGCCACATACATCGAGTCTACAGTGTGATTGGTCCGCCCGCACCGGGCCTTCAATCCACCTGGTCCACTCTCTGAGTCTATAGTATGACTGGTCCGCCCACACCGGGCCTTCAGTCTGCCTGGTCCACTCTCCGAGCCTCGGCACATCTGGTCCGCCCTCTTGGGGCCTACAGCCTATCCGGACCGCTCGCTGGGCCTTCGGAACAACCGGTCCGCCCTGGGAATCTTGGCCTACAGCACAAAGCAGGACCCGCCTCAACCCAACTCCAGTCCAAACAACCATGTGCGCATATACATACAATCATATAGCAATTCACAGTCAACAAGCACATCAAACAGATCACATAACATATCATCATCCTAACCAAGATACCGACCTAACAGGTCACTAGCATAGCATCTCCCTATCTCTCAGGATACCGATCTCAATCAGGTCTCTAACATATACCATCCTAGCTCTCAGGATGCAAACATATCACAGTAACAACATAACAACAACTACCCGGATCTCAATCCGATAAGGGCCGGCCTTGGTGCCTTAGACCCTGTTGATATAGTGAGGATAACTCACCTCGAAACTGTCGGCTGAAAAGATAAGATCCCGCTGCTCCAAGCTCCGACACGAACTCCTCCACTGAACACCAACACACTCAACTCAATAAATACCCTTAATTACCAAAATACCCCTGAAAGACAACTGGTCAAACTTTGGACAAGGTCAAAGTCAACCCCCGACTGACTCTACTCGCCGAGTCCCCATACTCAGAACTTCCCTCAATTCGCAACCTAACTCGCCGAGTCACCCCGAGACTCGTCGAGTCCAACAACTCTGAGTCCACTCGCCCACAACTCACCGAGTCATCCCTTGACTCGCCGATTCTCGACTCAACCAGAAAATATTGGGACTCTTCGACAAGACTCGCCGAGTCCAAGAACAGACTCGTCGAGTCTAAGGCTATCTTCAACCTACTCATCGAGTTGTTCATACAACTCGCCGAGTTCCAGGCCATCTTCATCCAACTCGCCGAGTTGTTCTTCCAACTCGTCGAGTTCCAGCTCATCTTCAAGTAACTCGTCGAGTCTACCCATGTGACTCGCCGAGTACCACCGGTCTGAATCCATACAGAAGCATTCCAGGCCATGCAATTGATCCAAAACATAGATCTAGCCTCCTACGACCCATCCATCACGTAAAGTGGAAAACTTTACGTGAATCCAAAGAGATCTATGCATTTTGCACATTAGGGCTAAGGTTTGGGAAATTAGGGGGTATCTCCACGAAATTAGGGTTTATGGGACTCAAGGGGTGATAAGGAGGCTGGGGAGGAAACATAATGTTCCTTATATAGGGCTCAACTTCTGGATTTAGGGTTTTCTCCATTCAGCGCCTACTCGCCGAGTCCAATACACTGACTCGCCGAGTCGGCCACTTAACACGCGACCAAGTCGCGACTCTACTCGCCGAGTCCACCCATGGACTCGCCGAGTCTATCTTTCCCATTTTACTCTTTTAGCCCTTCAACTTTACTCTTGCTATTCCGGGATGTTACATATTAGCTTGTGCTAGGATCTCTTTAGCAAATGCATATTGTGAAAGAAACAAACTGTCGGAGGACTGAGTTGTAACAATGCCAAGAAAAAACAGACCTAAGTCCGTCATGGAAAACTTAGACGAGATACTGGAAATGGGTCTCGTGATGTGAGCCAAGTTGGAGGATGTGAGAATGATATCATCAACATAAAGGATGATATAGATAGTCTCATTATTATGGTGGAAAATGAAAAGGGAGGTGTACAACCTATTACTGATGAAACCAAGCTAAGAGAGATAAACAACAAACAATTATATGAGGCATAGAGGGTTGTTTGAGATCATGTAAGGACTTGCGGAGGAGACATACGTGATCAGGGAAGGTGGGATGAACATATCCAGGTGGTTGTTTCATGTAAACCTCTTTAGCTAGATCACCATTGAGGAAGGCGTTTTTGACATCATGCTGATGGATTGGCCAATGACAAGAGACAAGATTACTAAGAACGATATGAACGGTAGCAGTTTTAATAACCGGACTAAATATGTCATCAAAATCTAGTCCATGTTGTTTAGAGAAACCCTAAGCGACTAATCTGCCTTTGTAGTGATCGAGGTTACCGTGTGAGTTAAACTTGTGACGATAGAGCCATCAATAACCAACAATGTTAGTAGTGGGAGGGTGAGGGACAAAATCCCATGTATGATTGTTAGTGAGGGTTGACATATCTGCATCCATTATTGACTTCCAGTTCGGATCACACATAGCCTGAGTTGTGGATCTAGGAATAAAAGAGATGTCGGAAGTAACATAGAGATTAAGAAAGACATGAGGTTTGAGGGAACCTGTGTGGAAACGAGTAGTCATGGGATGACTTGAAGTTGTAGCAGGAGCATGAAGATGAGGTGGAGGAGTATTGGTAGGAGAGGGTGGTTGTGTGACCACGTTTTCGATTGGAGGTACTAAGAGAGAAGGAAGAGTGGGAGGTGGATCATCATCAAGAGTGAAGTGGTCATAGCAGGGGGGGAAGATTAATATCGCAATAAGGAAAATGATGTTCATCAAAGATAACGTGTTGAGATATGATTACACGCTACATAACAAGATCGAGACACATATGTCCTTTGTGGGTTATAGCGGGACCAATATAAATACAAGCAGTGGACCGATGAGAGAGTTTATGATGGGAGGTAGATAACACAAACACCCGAAGACTCGAAGGTGATCGTACTTTGGAAAGAAACCAAAGAGAACTTCAAAGGGTATCTTAAAGGAGAGAGTAGTGGTAAGAAGAATATTAAGAGCGTGAATAGTCGTAAGAAGCACTTCAATCCAAAACTTAGGACATAAAGACACTTGAAACAACAATGTGCGAATAATATTATTAATGGTGCGAATAGATCGCTCGACTTTTCCATTTATTGAGATGTGTATTGACCTGAGAATCGAATGGTAATACCATTAGATTGAAGATATGTAAGAAGAAGATGGTTATGAAATTTGCGTCCGTTGTTACATTGAAAATATTGGATATTCGTTTTAAATTGATTTTTGACAAACATTTGAAATTGAAAAAAAAATGAATAAACCTTAAATGAAGAGGAAAAACCCATAAAAATGTGAAAAAGAGGAAGAAAAATATAACCGACAATATTTTCCAAGTTGACAAGCATGAAATATTACAATTTTATTAGTATACTAGAAATAAAATGAAGCGACTACAAAAATTAAAGAATAGAGAAGTCAGGATATCCCAAACGACGATGTCAGACAAGAAGAGAGACTACAGTGAGAGTTGAATCCGTGACTTGTGGAAGAGAGAGTACACGGGTACACATCACCAACACTATCACATCATTAAAGAAGTTCGTCGGTGTCAAAACAGACGGAAACGCAATTATCAACGGTAGATTTGCGAATAGAAATTAAATTTGTAATCATTTGATTTGAATGTTTTTTAGAGAAAATTTATTATTAAAACAAGGAAGAAATGTTTGACCAATGTGAGACCAGAATAATAACACCATTACCAACTATTTATTACCAACTATTGTGGACTTAGAATTAAAAGAAAACATAATACCTTGATTAAAATTCATGTACGTGCTAGCTTCTATGTCCATGTAATAATTATTATCGGGTGGTGGCTGAATTGACATAGCTTTCAAAAGCAAAAGCAAGTCCGTATATTGTGGTGATGATGGAGGCATCGAACCTTGAGATGCAAAAACTCCACCAGCATGTTCCTGTGGGCTGGTGCTGGTAGGCCTGGCTGATGTGGGCTGTCCAGGAAATCCAAAATGGGCCTTCTGCAGAAGAGATCCAGCAGCGCTGGGCTGTTGAGTGAAGAAGTGGGCTTCTAGATGCTGGGCTGACAGCAATGGGAAAAGCAACATATGGGGGATCTCCATGAGTACTAGGTGCATAGTAAAAAGGGTGAAAATAATTATTTATAGGCACCTGTGAATTACTAAAAAATTGTAGAGGATTATTTTGAGTGGCTGGAGCGTTGGCATTTGGATGAGACCCCAGTATTCCTGCAAAATGTGAATTTTGACTTGAAGTGGTACAAATTGATTAGTACTAGCATAATTACATAAGGACCCCTGATCTATACAGCATATAGAAAATCTACACTAAACATAAGAAGTAAGGAACACAATTAACATTTCTATATGAGGTTTTGCAGAAAGGGAATCTTTAAAGGGTGATTCTAACTCATCTAGAAAGGTACTTCACTGTGAATGTATTTCATCAACATCAAGATTATCTTTAAAGAGTTAAAGAATATATTGATAATTCTAGAACACCCACACACACTAAAAATTTTAAGAGCAATTAAAATGTTGAGAAGAACAAAACTAGAAACTAAAGGGGCTATACCATTTTTTTTTAATAAAAAAAGTTATCTAATTGGTGGGAGTAAAAGGATACAAGGGCAGATTAGGTATAACAAATTTTTCTCTAAGGCAACATCAAAAAACGAATAATCTTTCAACATAAGTTGTTGGTTGTTTCTCCCCATCTTTTTCTTGAATTTTTTCATCATATCTTTTTGGAAATAAGACCATAATTTGTTTTATTTGATAGCAATCTGAAAGTAATACTAGAAAAGATGGTCTCGTTTAGATTAAACAACCCTATTTTTTTTTATTCAGACTTATTTCTATGCTTTAGCTTAACAAAAAGGCAAGCAAACAACAATTCAACTTCTAGAAGAAAATAAAAAAGATGAACTCAAATCATTTAAATAAACTAAAGTAAAATATTGTAATTGGCTATTTATTGCATTTAACCAAAACATTAACTCCAATACATGTCCACAAGACCACCCACAACATCTCTATCTGGTGAATCTTCAGTATTTGGAACAAGATTCCCAAAATAAGGATTAGAACTTTTAAGGTCATTTTGGTCATTATGAACATGCTATTCTTCCGAATTCTTGAAGAACATATGCTAAAATCTTTTAACAAGTGTAGTATTTACCAAATGTGGAATTTTTACAGATGGATTTAAGAATGCTCATTCCTCTTTCTGTATCACTAAATGTATTATTCACTTGTGATACTCGAGGGGTGCCATCACCTATATTAGCAATATACTTACATTTCCTTACCAATAATAACAATTTCCGTATAATTGCAATGTATTTATATTTTGCGAATGTTGTTATTACGTATTATTGTTGATATGATATATCCTTAATTACATGGATTGCGTTCACCAGCATCACTCCGCCATTGGATTCCCTGCCACCATGTGCGTAAGGTGACGCAATTACATTTATGCTTTCGTCCAAATCGAATTTCTTCGAAAATTTTGTCAGTTCAATGGTTTGCCTTAGGCAAAGCCTGGTTCTTCATTCTTGGGTGTAGAATTTGACAACAGTTATGACGTTGATATTAGGGATCAATGATAAGCATGTTGAAGTGGTTTCGGTAAATTACTGTTTTGATCACATATCGGCATGGACAGAAGTTCTTTTGATAGGGTTGTCTACCGTATGAAAGAAAAACATGTAAGTCGCATCCTTGTTGCACCATTGGATCTTGTCCCAATCTATCCTTCAAAGAAGCTTAACAAAACTATGTACGTGGGTTTCCCCAACATAGACTGTTCAAAACATGTAATTAAGGACGTATTCTAATCTTTCATTTGAAAGCATCAACTCCAGTAATTGTTTCAATCCGTTCACATGAATAACAAAATGCAGAAAACTATTGGCTTGCAATAGCATTAGGAGTCCTTTAAATTTAGGCAAGTGATTGTCTAGATTGTCACAAGAGTAGTGAAAAAGTTTTTATAAAAGAAAATTGTACACTTTTATTACAGCGAGACTAGGGATGCAAATTTGATCCACACATTATGGTAACTGTCTTTGAGAAATCCAAATAGAGAGTTGAGACTTCAATGCTTCAACTCTTTGAGTCTTCATCTGTTCACAATTCAAGACTTCAAGTTTTCAAGAATAAAACTCAATCACAACAAGAAATATGGGTATTAGGGGCGACGCCATTAGAGACGACAGGTAGTATTAGGGACGACAGGTGACAAGACGCGTTTTGTCGTCGCTAAAAGATTGGAGTCGCCACTAAAGGGTCACCTCTAATAGTCCACGTCGGCGATCCGTGTGACTTCGCCCAGAGTGAATCGTAGCCATTCGTTTTTGATCTGATCCAACAGGCAGGGTTTCTCTGTACCAACACAATAGCGGCGACCACAATCGAGACGACGACGTCGTCGCTACTAGTCACGAGAAGACACGGGATATCTTCCCTCTAACATGTCGCCCCAATTAGTACCCTGTCGCCACTAAAGGGTACGACCGTTTTACCTCCCCATCGTCTCTCAGAACAGGTTACAGCTTCACTCCAAAAATCTCTTACATGATTTCCGGTGATTGTTCAGCCAAAAAAAACCCGATCCTCTCGATTTGATCGGCGACCACCACCACAAAGCCTCTCATTTCTCTTTTCCTCTTCCCTCCTCCTCTCCCCCACATTTAGCCGACGCTCTGATAAGTTTTCCGGGAACAAACTCCAATTTTCCGACATCTGCAGCAACGGTAGGTGCTCCCTTCCCTGATTTCTCTTTCAATTTCTTTTCTAGAACGAATTTGTGTGTTAATTTTGGATTTTGGTGGTTTCACAGCAACATCTCCGATGACACCACCTCTTCTCCGGTGATACCACATTTACTCTGGCGACCTCGACCACAACACCAACACCTAAACGATTTCCAATTTTTTTTATGTTATTAATGTAGGTATAAGAAATAATGGTATTTATATGTGAAATGTATATGTATATGTGTATTTGTATATGAAATGTATGACTATGTATGAAAAAATGTGTGTATAAGAGTATTTGTATGTGAAATATAAATGTATATGTGTATTTGTATATGAAATTTACGTGTATATATGAAAAAATATGTGTATAAGAGTATTTGTATGTGAAATTTACGTATATGTGAAAAATCTAAGTATATGGGTGTAAATATATGAAAAAATCTATGTTAAAATGTATGTATTTATATGAAATGTATGTATTTGTATGTGAAATGTATATGTGTATGTGTATATTTATATAAATATGTATGTATATGTGTGTATATGTATGAAAAAACTGTATGTATATGTTTGTATATGTATGTACAAATGTATATGTATGTATATGTGTGGATATGTACGTAAAAATGAATGTATATGTTTGTATATGTATGTAAAAATGTATGTATATGTTTTTATATGTATGTAAAAATGTTTATGTGTATTTGATGTTATAATGTGAAATGTATATGATTGTATAATTGAAAAAAAAATAGAAAAATATGAAATTGTACAAGGTCGTAATAGAAAAATAAAACTAAAAATAAAAATAAGTTAGATATTAAAAATAAAGATATGGAAAAAATGAATACACATATGAAAAACAACTCCCACTTGTGTTATATATATATATATATATATATATATATATATATATATATATATATATATATATATATATATATATATATATATATATATATATATATATATATATATATATATATATATATATATATATTTTGTTATAATTCTTCAAGATGTTATTTTTTTGGGTTGCGCTGTGATGGGCCATGGAGGTGATGGTGGTGACGAGCCACCACATCCGTTCAGTGGAGATTTTGGTGTTCACCAGATTGATGGTAATTAAGATTTATTCTAATTAATTGTATTTCATATTCTATGTATATAAAAAAAACTATGTTTACTAATATTTTTTGCAGTTGTACCTCCCAGACGAAGAGGTATTGCAGTAAAAAAAAATGCATCGATTATATGAAGCAAACGGCAGACAACCTCTAAAAATAATATTTGACAGAAATACTTTTGTGCTGATTGGAGATGTATACGAATGCTTAATTCGGGAGGTTGGAAGTTATATCTGGCGTGACACAGCTTTGGATAAGAACACATGTAAAGAAGTTCCTGAAGCCGATTGGAATGGCATGTTTACATATCTTTCGGTAAATTATTTATTATTTATAAATTTATATTTAACATGCTTAATTTTGATTTATTTTTAACTTTTCTATTTTTTGTAGACATATTTTGATTTTCAAGCCATTTCAAATGATCCTGATGCTAGAATTTTATGGGCATCACTGAACCATCAGATGTGTCAGCGGTATAGAGGCCACAAAAATATTGCAAAAGGTAAATTTATAGATATGCTAGAGGGTGTGGAGGCAGCAAGGGCTCGACCCCCCGCGGTTATGGATTCAGCGCGTTGGAGTGCTACTATTGACCACTTTTTAACTGATACGCATTGTAAACGATCTAGTGTAAACAAAGAATGCTGGAAGAAGCAAGTAGTTAAGAATTGTGGTGGGACGTGCAGCTATGGTAGTGCTTCTTTCAAAAATGTAAGTTACATTAATGTTTATTCAGTTATAACATATTTTGTAATGTTTATTTAAGTATAACATATTTTTTTAATGTTAAACAAAATTAGAATAAACTTGAAGTATTTCACCGTGCAAATGTCAATAAACAAGGGGAATTCGTTGACTCATTAGTTGAAGAACAATATGTAAGTTATTATTACTTAAAAGTGAAGTAGAATGTTGTTTTTTTGTGTTTGTTTTGAAGTATATTAACAATCTTCATGAAATGCAGAATGCTTTAGTTGTTGTGGTTGCTTTACAAACTCAACACATAGCCGAATCTGGTGGTGATCCGAACTCCATTGATTGGATAGCCTTATTTGAGAAGGTGTTATGTGCTCGAAGGGGACATGTGAGAGGCATCGGGCCTATGCCTTCCGTAGCGGGTACAAGTGCTCCCACCCAGTGGCAGTCACAGTCACAAACATCGCAACCAACATAGGTACTTATTAATTTGTTGTGAATTTTGTTGTTTGATAGTTTGGTAGTTTGTTAGTTTGTTAAATTGTTATGAATTTGGTTCTTTGTTAAATTGTTAAGGATTTAATGTGTTTGTGACTTAACTGTTAAGTAATAATAATTTGTTTTTATAGTATGATATATTTTAACTTATATTTTTACTTTGAAGGATGTAGATGTTAATGCTTTTCTCCAAAACCCGGCATTTGTGATGGAAATTAGAGATATTATCCGGTCATTTAACAAGCAAGTCGACGATGCGACCAACAACAACGGGGAAAATGATGATGGGGACGACGATTAGTATATATTGTTTTATATTATCGATGATGTTATTATGGATTTAGATTATGTTAATGTGATATATTTTATGTAATGTTACTTGATGTTTTATGTAATGCAGATTTTTAAATTATAAGTGTTATAATTATATAAATTTTGTATTTTTATAATATAAACTAATATAAAATAAAAAATTTATCTAAAAAAATAAGCATTAGTGGTGACACCTTTAGGGACGATCTTAAGTTGTCACACCCCCGGACCAGACGGCGGAAACGTCCGGTGGCGGGTGACTTCATTGTGCAGTATCATAACAATTGAATATAAATGAAACAGAGCAATCCAAACATCATACATTGAGATGACAAACTTACATTGTTTACAAATTGTATTTGTTCTTGGAGATACACAAAAGATACATAAGTAGAAAAGAATCCAAGCTACAGCGAAATGGTCTTGCATCAGCGTCCCTTGTTACATGCTTACTAGATCCCTAAGAATACAAGTCGTTTTGAAAAGCGTCAACTAAAAAGTTGGTGAGTTCATAAACATTTTTGTATAAAATCGTTTACACTTGATTAGAATCGTTCTCATTGTACTTTCAGAAAATCCGATATTTTCTATGAAATTGTTTGAAGTCATGCCTTGAAAATCATGGACATATGTGTGTATGTCATCACTTTCGTTCATCCTTATAAGGAGTGATTTTGAAAGTAGTGTGATTTGTAAAAGCGAGTTGTGTATAAGAATAGTTCTTTTGAATAGTAATAGTCAACCGTATCAATAAAAATCTCTTATTTTCAAAAGGAAAATATGGTTGAAAATCTTGTTCCTCTTATCGAGTAAATTTGGGTATGCATTCTAGTTTATCGTTATCGAAATCGTAGAAAAAACCGTTTTCTCCAGAAAATCCTATATTTTCTGCTATAAAATATTCGAAATTCTAGTTCCAACTATGTATATGTGTAGGTTAGTTTATCGTTTTCAAAATCGTTTACAAACGTTTCCCGTAGAGTTCTACGCTTTTTAATTTGTAAAATAGCAGTAGTTCGACTCTATACTTGTTAGGAGAAAGAATCAACATGGCAATTGTGGACATTCTACGTGATGAAAAGGGACAGTCAACACAACAAATGCGGACCATCACCTATCACGTGTATGACAGTCAACACAACGTGCCAAAAGTTATTTATGAGGTTTCCCTTACATAAATTTCTAGTTAATATAACATATTCTAGTGAGTCGTTATAACCATACTAATCTAACGGAGTGCCTGTTTTGGCGTTTCTCAGGCGCCCTCGGTTTGGAAAAGACATTTTTCACCCAAGACTGGCATGTCTAGTTGTAGCGAACAGCGAAGGTGCGAGGTGTCAACCCCGTATAGATCTATACACAAATTCTCACTCTCCCTCCAGGAGACTCTGGCTATAACTCCTTACAGGACTTAGACGTACACTACTATTTTCATATTCAGGTACTTTTGAGATTTGTCTGACTAGAATATTAACAACCTTTTGAGAAATCGTTAGAGTTCCATTATTTGTTAGATAAATAATGAAATTCGTACTCATTGAATAGAAATATTGTTCTCGTTCCATATCGTTGATTGTGCTCGTTAACTGGGTGCTCGTCTTCGTTCCTTTTCATTTATTGAAAAATGAGTCATTTTAGTCAAGAGAAAAAGTGTCAAGTTATAATTTGAATAAATTTATAACAGCCGGTTATGACAAGCATTTTCTGTTTATGACATATAGAACATTACTTATGTTCTTGGAGGTTTTACGACTGCAGCTTATGACATGCAAATATTTCTGTCATAAAGGCTCTTTTTGTGTATTTTCTTGATGTAAACTTTTATATCAAATATTTATAATATACCCCCTGATAGTTTGCAATTAGTCACAAAGTTTTCATTTTTGAAAATTTCTAGAATTAGTGTCCACATATCATGATCCCTTTTATAACTTTTATCTCTAGACATGAAAGCATAGATAAAGGGTTTAAGTTGGACACACCCAATAGTTGGGAGGCTCTTTTATACAAAGTATACTCTGTTCTTTATGAAATTGAGAATTCTTACGTTCATGAGTATATTACTAAAATATTAATTTAATAATATTTCACACATACGCACAAACATACGTATATAAGCAATTATTTAAGAATTTAGGCAAGATTTGACTTGTACTCTCCCCCAAAAACATTAAAACATTGAAAAAGGTGGGGTATGAAGCTCACCTTGAGTTAGTTGAGGAGTTGTTTGGAGTTATGGAGTGAAGATCTCAAGCTTAAACTCTTGGCTGGGATGAGGAACTTCTATGGGGAAAAAAATTTCTTTAAGGTGATTATCACAGATTATTATGAATAAAATAATATGGATTCATCTTGAAATATTATAAAATATTAGATGAGTGCAGAACTTACTTTAAAATTTCCAGGAAGAATTTTGAGAATTTTGCTTCCAGCAAGATCCTTATTTTGCTCTTGGGGATAAGCTTTTGAGAGGATATAAGAGGAGTGAGAGGAAATGGATAGCCCAATCTTTCTTCTACTGTCGTGCTTAAGAGTAAGAAAAAGGGAGGGAATCTTTGGTGCATGGGGATTTGTTGGTCCATGCATGAATATTTGGTGGGTAAAGCATGGGATACTGTGATTTGCATGGGAAATGAGGATTTCATCAAATCACAAAATCAACCTCTTTGTCCTTATCTTGATTTAGGATAAGGTTTTCCTAAATCCCAAACATTTATTTTTATGAAAATATGTTTAAAATAATTAATTATAGCATAAAATAGGGGTTTAGGATAGTAAAAATATGAGTTTGGTGTGATTATCGGTGTCAAAATGCCTTAAAATGGTGAAAAAGTCCGAAAATGACCAAAATCCGGAGTGGAGGGTTGTTCATGTGAGGGTCCGAAGGGTCTAGGAGAAGTTACGGGGTCAGCTTCTAATTTCCGGAGCATTTCTCAAAGTTCCGGAGCCTCTTAGCAAAAATCTGGAGTCAATAGGCGAGGTTATGAAGCTGCTAGGTGAGTTCCGAAGGCGCTGGACGTGTTCCGAAGGGAGTTCTCAAGTTCCGGATCAGGTGCGAAATTGGCGGGTCCGGACCGAGGATGCGAAGGCTGGCTAGGAAATTCCGAAATCAGGCTTAAGCTAAGCATTCCGGAGCTTTCACCTTCTAGAGTCACACCTTCCGGAGTAATAAAGAGGTCTGAAGTAGGGGTGTTACGAAGGTGAGAACCTTCTTGGTTCCTTAGGAGGTGTCCGAACTGAGAGGATTCAGGAGCAAGAGGGTTCCGAACCAAGAGGGTCCTTTTGGGGTTTCCTCTTCCGGTTTTGAGCTGATTTCGACTGAGGAAGGTGCTTAGAGATATTTGGGAGAGATTTGAGATACATGGAGAGATTTGGGAGAGATTTCACATACTTGGAGAGATTTGGGAGAGATTCACTATACTTGGAGAGATTTAGGAGAGATTCACTATACTTGGAGAGATTTTGTATACTAACACTATATGGCTCCTTAGGAACTCATATTGTACACTCCGGTGTGCTAGCACAAGTCTCACAATAGTCCTTGCTTACTTGAGGATGGAATTTCCATATTCAAAAAGGCTAGTTGTGACATCATACCCCCGTTAGACCGAATTTCATCTCGAAATTATTTCGAAAGATAGGGTTACGAATGCGGAAATAGGTGAGGGTAATTTTGAGTTATTTGGTCTTTGTGTTCCCAGGTGAGTACCGGCTCACGCCTAGCGTTCCCTTGAACCTTCACCATCGGAATGCGGGTTTGTTTGGTGTGCTTAACCTTTCTATCCATTGTTTTCGATAGACTGATCAACAATTAGGAGGTTCTTGTTCACTTAATCTTGTCTAGTGAGACTAGGAGGGTTTTTCCTGACAAACCCTTTCTAGGTTCGACATATGGAACACAGGATGTTCGTTACTAAGATTGGAGGGTAATTAGAGTTTGTAGGCTACCGGACCGATCCATGCAAGGATCTCGAATGGTCCGGTGCATCGGGGAGCTAATTTACCTTTGCTTTCAAATCGAGTCATCCTTCCCTGAGGGAAGATCTTTAAGAATACCCTGATCCCTTACTTGGGATTTTGAGGCTTTAACTTGCTATCTGTATAGTTCTATTGTTGACTTATACGATGTTTGGGTCGTGTTCAGGATTTGACTATCCTTTTTGTGATTTCTCGAATAATCTTGGGTCAAAGGAGTGTGTTATTGAGTGTTTGTCCCCTTGTTAGCTGGGTGTTTCTCAACTCAGTCCATCAGAGGATGATCTGCATTTCCGGCCACACGGGGCCTCGAAGGATACAACTCCCATGCTCGGGTGGCGGTTGTTGGTATATGAGTACTCGAGTAGAGGAAAGTGGGTATCCCAACTTTTCAATGCCCATTACACATGTTTCTCTTCGGGGTGCAGATTCTTGTTTACTTCGTTCTTGTCAAGTGGGATTTCTAGAGCTTCGGTGGTCCGAAACTTATGAGTGTTGAATTCATGGAATGTAAAATGTCTAAACTGAGCTCTTGGGTTAATCGGGGACTATGGCTTATCGAACCTTTCTCTGCGAGGCCTTTGGAATGGTCTTCTAGGGATCGGAATCTTGGTGTCCTAGAAGTAGAGTTTTCTGGGCCTTAAGAGTTGGTACTATGGTCACTAAGATTGAGTTTGTGTGATATAGTTGATCTTATGAGCCTTAGGTTATCTTGGGAGTTTTCTCCCTAGGATTTTTTCCCAAGCTAATGGTAGGTCAGCCTTTGTCAGTTCCATGTTGTGGGTTGATCATGTCTCCGATTCGGGGTAGGGAGTATCGATCCTTGATGATGGGTTTTGTTTGGCTTAGTCGTAGTCGGTGGTACCTAAGAAAATTTTATCTTTCTTCCCTTATGAGTTAGACAGGTGCTTCCTGTGGTTAAGGACTAGGTATGATGTTTCCTCTACATAATATGTCGATCTTATGATCAGAAACTATTTGTTCTTATGCCCGTGCTAAGTGGTATCAGGTGGTTGGTCATTGAGGTGTTTCCAGGAGTCGAGGTGATTCTATCTCTGCTTAGCACATGATTGAGGTGTTTTAAGAGATTTTGGGAATCTCTAGAGGAATGTTGGAAGCCTTTTGGATTCCATATGCCCTTTGCTCCTTGATTTTAAATCTTTGATGGGGCTAGGGAAGGGCGTGGTATTCCTTACGCCAGGACTTAGGCGTCTGGTTGATAAGGATTTCGTCGTTATCGACTGAAAGAGTTTTGTTATTCGGTTGAGTAAGACGAAAGTCTATTTGCAGGGCTCGAGGTTTGTAAGTTAAGAATCAAGACTATCCATGTCAATTGATGACATTGGACTCCTTATTGTTACATCGATTTGAGGAGTATTGGTTGTTAGGAATGACAGGGTGTTTTATGTTCATGCTCCTATTGTTACTAGTTTTGTTTTCATTGTTACTATTCAGTCTATATCGTTTCTACTTGTTAGGTGTTCTAGTGTTCGTGTTCTCTTGCTAGTTTCATTTTCGTTGTCACCATTGGGTCTATCTCGTTTCTGCTTGTTAGGTGTTCTAGTGTTTGTGTTCTTATCGTTACTAGTTTCGTTTTCATTGTCACCATTGGGTCTATCTCGTTTCTGCTTGTTAGATGTTCTAGTTTTCGTGTTCTTATCGTTACTAGTTTCGTTTTCGTTGTCACCATTGGGTCTATCTCGTTTCTGCTTGTTAGATGTTCTAGTGTTCGTGTTCTTATCGTTTCTAGTTTAGTTTTCGTTGTCACCATTGGGTCTATCTCGTTTCTGCTTGTTAGATGTTCTAGTGTTCGTATTCTTACTGTTACTAGTTTCGTTTTCGTATTGCGTCTATTTCGTTTCTGCTTGTTAGGTGTTTTAGCGACACAAAGTGCTGCTATAAGTCAAGGGAATTCATAATCCGAGTTCTACCGGGTTTTTCCACTATAGATGGATGTGAACCGACCTCACATACTTAGGATTTTTAAAAGGTAATTGACTTGGGATTCTGTCCTAATCAACATTCAGATCAGGGACAGGAAGATGATGTAGGATCGTACGTTCTTAGTTTCTGGAATCCTAACTATATACGATCCTAACGTTCATAAGGAACCATCATGGTCCATTAGTGAGGATCCCTAGCTTCTCGTGATTTATAGGATTGGATGTAACATACACGTTTTGAAATCATGTTTTGTAATGAATGATATTATGAAATATTATGTAAATTTGAATGCAGTTATGGTAGAGAGTGGGAACATATATTGTCTGACGTAAAATTCGTCAAAATATCACATAGCTAGCAATATGGTGTCATTTCTAACACCCGAAACACACCCCGAAGTGCCCGTGAAGCCCAAAAAATTTATCTTTTCGGTTTTGAAGCTCTACCTTCGCAGAGCCCAGTTTTCAATAAAGCTCCCGGTTTTCAACATAAAAAGTCATATTTAAAGCCGAAGTGCTGCCCAAATTACTATTTTGACCCCCGGTTAATTCAAGGTGAGTTCAATATATAGGAACAATTGTATTTTATGTGTTATATGTGCTATGTGCTTTTCAGTGTTATTATTCCGGGTTATTTTCCCATGTTATTTTATTCGCTATTTTTATAGCAAAAGTAATACCTTTGACCATGTGATCAATGAAAGGACTTATATTCACATTGGTACTGGTACGTAGCCTCTGGCCATGTAGAGCATGTCTCTGTAAGAGAATGACTTCTATTCTATGGCATTGGCAAATGGTTAGACAGGACCATAAGCCTGAAATCTACCAAGATGTGAATCAGAAATCTTATGTCTTATGTGCCATTTGGGCCGAAGCTTTATTGATATATATCAAGTATGGAAATTGTTATGTCTCATTGATTGTATATATTTGAATCAATTCATTCATTGATATGGAAAGTTTAACACATGATTCACATATGCCTTTTGTTGTTCCTTGTTTCTCTTTGCTTCTGCCATATTGAAGTATATATATGGCATAACGTTATATTGTATCTATTATTGAACTCACTAAGCATCACCGCTTACCCTATCAATGTTTAACAATTTCCATGTCTTAATCCATAAATTTACTAACTTGGTGACTTGCAATCCACCAAACAAACCTAAACTTAAAAGGTGGCAACAAACTTCCATAACAAAGGCTAGATCTCATGCAATAGCTCACAAGGACCATTAAAATCGAGACTTTACTACTCATGGGACATTTTTAGCTCTAAGGGTGGCAATCCCAATCTTGGAGATGATGTTACACCATAAAGGTCCAATCTTTGGACCTAGAAAGATCCCAAAACTTCCTACATCTAGATCTAAGCTTCTATAAGGAAAGTTAGAAGCTTTATACCTTATGGGGCTTGCAAATGGGCTAGAGAACTTGGATCCAAAAGCTCTTCCTCGATCTTTGAGACTTCAAGATGATCCCCCCACTCCAAGAACACTAAGATGCACTCAAAATGACCTTACAATCTTCAAGAACACTCAAGAGGATTAGGCTTTCTGTGGGAGTTGTCCAGGGGTGAAATGGAGGTTGAGGATTGGGGAATAATGTTCCTTATATAGTGGCAACACCTAAAAATAGGGTCTCTGGATACTGGACGTACGTTAGGCGTACATCCTGTACGTTGGGTGTATGCCCCCGCGGACCCACGACTAAACGACTCATTACGCTGGGCGTAACCCAACTTATGCTGGGCGTACCCACGCGTCTCATTTGCATGCATGGCTCTAGTTGCCAAACTTTTCCCATTAAGGGACCATTTATGTCAATATCTTCAAAGTGCCCTAACTCCTTCATTTTAAGTCTGTTTTCGACGAACTTTATATCCACGAAAAGGTAGCGAGAAGCCCTATGCTTCTAGCAGCATATCTCAGCCCAAAACCTTCTAAAAATAAACTCCTGATGTGCACAAAAGTACCCACTATCTTTAATATTTATAGCCTAACAAACTTAGACTAACTCTGCACGTATAGGCAGTGTACCCAGTCAGATTACAGTATAGCTTGGGTAACTCGGGTGTCGATCACAGGGAACGGTGTTATTAATTAATCTATTTACTACTAAATTAACCTATTTATTAACAAGCTAAAAGGGGTTTTATCTGATTTTTCAAGATCAGACTAACTTAACTCAAATTCAATCAATAATTAAAAACACTCTTATCTAGTTAGAATCCACTTCGTCCTTATGGCTAGTTAATAATTATGAATTATTAAGTCGGTTATTATTATTATTATATTAGTAATTTAGGTCTAAATTTACCAATAGTTAATTAATTCATGTAAAACTATGTATGGTCACACACAATTAAACACAGAACCAATTATGTTTATGAATATGCTATGTAAGATTTATCATGCAAACACAATCATGGTCATAATCTATGTTCTCTAGCACAACAAAATTTATTACTTCAATTACTAACTAAGATTTTGGTTGATCCTAGCTCTAGCAATTCAATGTTCACTAAATTACTAGGTTATCAAGTTCATGTAGTTAATGGTCACTAAGCTACACATAACATGAATTTAAGCAACTAAAGCAACAAACATAAACATGCTAGGTAACAATAAATCAAACACAAGCAAATCACCAACTAAATAAATCTTTGTAAAATGAAGCTATTCATAAGTTAGAAGTTTCATCTAGCTAGACAAGAGTAGCTAGATTCAGCTGCTCATAATAGCAACTAACACATAAACACAACTCAAATAAGAAAACATGTTCATAAGTATCAAACAAGTAAACTAATTATGGACCTTCACTCTTTTGGTGTTGAAAACCATTTTTCTAGAACCTTACTTCTGCTGTAAATCGCCTCCTGGAACCTCTTCCTTCAGCCAAAAGTCTTTCAAATTGTAATGAGCAAGGGAATTTATAATTTTCTGATTTCCCGAGTTCACGTCGTGAACCATGAGGATTCACGTCGTGAATATGATGTAACCGTGTTCGGCAAGGACTCCTCCAGCCGCATGTATATCCTCTAGAACTCTCCACTCACATCATGAACCATGAATTGGTCACGTCGTGAGTACATCTTCTGGGTGATTTTCCGTTCTTCTTTTCTTCAATCCTCCAAAGTTCTATATTTTGTCAATTTCAGTCCCTATCTTCGAAGATGCTTCTATTTGGCTGCAAAATAACAATTTAAACTCATAAGTACCATTATTCTATGTAAATGACCAAAATATTAATAGAAATGTAAATAAATATTGCCTAAAAATATGTATAAATATGGCAATATCAAAATACCCCACACTTGTTCTTTTCTTGCCCTCAAGCAAATCTAATTATTACATCAAACCCTCATCACCAATATCACATAGAACAATCCAACTCAAGCTCAGCCATTATACTAAAACCTTAACGCATGCATTTGTGTCTAAAATTTTTCCTAAGTAACCCCCCTCAATTCTAAATACTCACAATCCTCATAAACATTTGCCCACTTCTTTTGAACAATGCTCATTTTATGCAACCCTCCGAATCCATCCGCAGAAGACTATCTTAACCTTAAGGTATTTTTTGTAAAGCTACCCAAGCATACATAAACTAGAGAATTACAACTTTTTAGAAGATACCACAACTTGGAGCTCTTGAATTCTTCTTTTCTTTGATATTTGATCTTTGACTTCTTTGAATTCACTTCTTTCATGATTTTTAGCATCTTCAACTTTTAGCTTTTAGAATTTTGATCTTTTGATCTTCAAACTTTGATACTTTTATGCTCCAAAATTCTTCAATTTCTTTACTTTTGGCAATTTCTCTCGCTTTTTTTTCTTTTATATGTATAACTCACTTTTTTTTCACTCCAAACCCTACATGCTTAAGCAGGGGCGCTTAACTTCAACCTTTATTGGTTAAGAAATAGTTTTCCTATATACAATTCTAGTTTAGGCTGCTAAACATATCGCATTCCTCAAACTAAGTGAAGTTGTGTTTTTGTCCCATTATTTCACTAGAATAAAGGAGGCCACAAATGCACTATAACGTATATCGGCTCAACTAAACATTTGAGGGATCATCCCATATAACACTAGCACCTTAAGTTTAAATTATTATTACTAGAACTAATTAGTAAAAATTTAAAAAAATTTAAAATTTACCAAATTATCTAGCAATTTACTTTTTCTAACCCCTACCCCACACTTATTACACACAATGCCCTCATTGTATGCATAAAATAAAATTCAAAAGCAATAAAAGGGAGAAAAAGGAACAGACTCTCCTGGGATAGAAGTGGCAAGATCGAACTCCACACGTGTAGTTGACATGTGCATCTTGAATATTGAACTTCATCTAAATAGGAATTTGGACTTATGCTTGCGAAAGATGTAAGTAAGCCAACAAGGAAAAAGCAATGAATCGAAACTTCAATCTCCCATAAGAATGGTGTAAGTCTTCAAAACGTGCATAGTAGAGGAAATAGCTAGAATGCTCATCATAAAATACCAAATTTTATGAAAATGGAAAGTTCACGACGTGAAAAAGATAGGCTCATGACGTGAAAATGGAAAGTTCACGATTCAGAAATCCCTTGGAACCCAACTCACGACGTGAATAGTAAAGGCTCACGTTGTGAAAACTGGGCAATTAAAAAATTGAAACTGCCCATTCTTCTTATTACTTTTAGCATCCCACTCCAATATCCAAATTAGTAAAGACACTTTTGAGTGAGAAAGTTGTATGACTCCTTGCTAATTTCATATTCTCTCTCGACTCACCCCACACTTATTTTTAATTGTGGGTCTCGACTCTTAACTCTAGACTTGTAACACTCTTGACTAGACTCTCACAACCCTTGACTTTACTCCCTTCCTAAGACTCCTTAGCAAGCTGTAGTTCAAACAACCAAAAGGAAATAAAACTAAAATAATAGTAATCCAAGTGTTTAACAATCCATACAAAGTTTTCAAACCAACAAATCACAACCAAACAAAATAAAAACTAAAAACTAAAATAAATAAGAACAACTAGCGATCAGTCATCCTCCTCTTCACCTCGAGCTCCACTAGTTCCTGCCCCATCTCTTCCTTGTCCACGATACTCCGTCCACCTCGGGCAAATTGGGTAATGATACCCTAGGTGAGGAGGCTGCTCCATATGGAAATGTCGAACCAAATTCTCCATAGTCCCTCCAATCCATTTAACACTCAAAGAGAGCTGATCGAAATACCCAACCATATCATCCCCAATATGTGATCCTACCATGGGTGCGGGTGGATGCATTGGCTTCCCTCTCTCTCCCCGTCCTCTCACGTTCCTCCGCCTTGGCCTTTGATGTGGTTCGGGTTGGTCACCCTACTGCTCACCACCCTCATCATCTGACTCCACAATACCCCAATGGGTTCCAAAATTTTGGACCACCCGCATGGTCTCCAAATACCCCATGTTAAAATTATGACCATCCATGCGAGTCATGGAACGAGTGATATCGGGAACTAGCAACCCATACGATCAGGCCAACTGGGTAATGAATTGATGTCCACAAATAGGGCTCCCGGGGCGAGAACTGAAAGCAGAGCCAGCCAAGAAATATGCTAAAAGTAGGGAATGTTGCCACACTCCCGGCTGCAAAATGCACCATAAAAAGAAGAGATTCTGTTTTTTCACTTTGTCCCCATGCCTTCTATGATTAATTGAGAAAGTGATCAGTCGGTGGAGTAGACGGTGAATAGGAGACCGAATGCTGCTCTCGGGGGACACTCCGGAATTGAATATCCTGGAGGCAATATTATGCCAAAAATCATACCCAGTAACACCATCAACATACCCTCGAGATGCCTCCCTCAAAAACATGTCACACTCAGGAGTCATTGCCTCTTAGGGATTATAAATCCCAACCCTCCACGAAAACTCAATGAGGCTACATTCCCGGTACTCCCCCCTGAGACGAAAGACCAATGCTTGCTGATAACATTCTCGTGGAATGTCACCATGGAGAAAAACTCCACACAAAATTCTCTATAAACTTGCTCTTGAACTCGGAAAAGATTCTGCCACCCCACGCAAGTAAAAGAAAAACCATCCCCAATAAATACTTTGGTAAGAAACGGGGACATCCTCTCCACGATTCCAACCTCCCTTAAGTGTGTCCAGTTTATGGTGGGAGAGACTGCAATCTCGTGGTTGTATAACCACCCCAATCTATTATTCCATCGGGTCAAGACTCCTTGAGAAATTGAAGTTGGGAAAGTATAAAACGGGTGTAAACCTGCCACTCCAATAGGCACCTCCCTTCTAGGACCCATTTCTCCAAAAAAAAACAACAACAACAACAAACAAACAAACAAACAACACAGCCGAAAGAAACAACCAAACAAACTAGAAACTAGAAAAAAAACATGAATCTGTCCAGTCCGGAATTCACGTCGTGAGTTCCGGACCTGCAAACTGAAACTATCCATTTTCTGTAGAATTCGAGCCAATACAATGCTTGGGGTTTACTACTATGCTAATTCCAACCACAAATCGTCAACATTCTAAAGCTATTACGGGATTTTTAGGGAATACTTTCGACATTTCAACTAAATACAAACCCTAACCCTAAGTTTCAACTATTAAAGAAGAACTAGTCATGCGAATAAAGAAGTATTACCTTAAATCGAAGGATTACATAAGCAAAAACGAAAGTAGAATGTATGTCGGCCAAAATCAGAGCAAGGGGGGCCAAATTTCTCGTTCACTTCGTGGGAATAAAGAATGAATTGGTCAAAGAGATTCTATGTTCTTTAATCTGTGGTCCTGTGTCTATTACTGTTCACGTCATGAATTTTTAAGAATTCACGTCGTGAGTCCTGTCTGGGCTTAATTTTGGGCCAATCATTCTACATCAATAGTGGATTAGTCTTGGGCCATTTAATTTAATGGGCTGATATGTATCAACGATATATTGTCCGGTTCATTCAGAATTCACGTCGTGAATACTGCATGCCAATTTTTTTATTAATTCCAAGTTTGTCTATTAACTATATTCTTAATTATTACCACTTCATTTTTTTAGGGACCCCACACTCAATGTTTAATTATGAATAAAGTAAGTTGGATTATATGATCTATGTTTCTATGCAAAAACTAAAAAGAAAAAGAAAAGAAAAAAAACGCAAACCAAACTCGGGTTGCCTCCCGATAAGCGCTTTTTTTTTAGGAGTCTTGAGTCGGACTCCGTACCTCCTACGTCGACTCGTCAGAAGAATCCACTACCAGGATCTTTTGCTCCTTGAAACACCTTTTGTAAGCTTGCACTTGACGAATATACACCTTTTTAGAATTCTCTTTTTTAGCCTTGACTTCGTTTCCATCGAGCTTGCGTTTGATCCCTTGAATCTTCAACTTTTCATCATTTTTAAGCTCCATAGTATCCTTCTCTTCTTTCACCACTGGACTTGTTACTTTTGAAGTAACCTCCTCTTCATCACTCGACATCTCATCATCTTCCTTGCTTACCCAAGAAGTTGGACTCGTGTAGGCAATGACTTCAACTAAAAATGGAACAGATGCTCTCGGTTTTGTTCTTTTAACTTGTTGAATTGTTTTGATTTCTTCTTCCATGAGCTTCTAAAATTCTTCAAGTTCATTCTCTTCATCAATGTTGAAAACCTCTTCTTGAACATCACTCCCTTGGAAACCATCTTCTATTCCAAAATTTACTTCTCATCCCCAACTCTCAAGGTGAGCTTGGACTCGCGTATATCAACCAGGGCTCCAAGAATAATTGGAGCATTGGGAACTTCTTTCATATCCAACACCACAAAATCAACTAGGAAAACGAATTTCCCAATTTTAACTAGGATGTCTTCTACTATCCCTCTTGGGTGGGTCACTGAACGATTTTCCATGTGAATTGTCATTTTAGTACCCTTCATTTTCTGAATATTTAACTTTTGATAAAACGAGAAAGGCATCAAATTAATGCTAGCCCCAGAATCGGCTAAAGCATATGTCTTCAACTTATTACCAAACTCACATGGAATAGTGAGGCGTCCAGGATCTCCCATCTTCTTAGGTATCTCTCCCAACACAGCCCTTAAACTTTGTTCACTTAGAATTACCTTAGAATTCTCCTTTAATTGCTGACGAGTGTCTAACAAGTCTTGTAGGAACTTAGCATATTCTAGAACTTTTGCAAGTGAATCAATAAAAGGAGTATTAATATGAATACCCTTCAATTGCTTGACAAACTCCAGATGTTCTCTCTCCAGTGGACTGAGATTAGCTCTAGACGGGAATGGCAAAGGTGGTTTATAAGCTGGAATAGATACGGATTTCTTCTGTTCAGACCGAGCCCACGACGTGAGCATAGCGGGCTCACGATGAACTCTATATTTCAGCAATATCTTCAATTTCGAGCTTCGGCTTCTTTGGCTTTGAATCGGGCTGCTATGGCTCCACTTCTAAGGCTTCTAGGAACTCAGAAATCGCCTCTTCTTCAATATATATGGCCATTACATGAGATCGGGTCTTCTTTTCAGGATTTTTCGGGAACATCTTCTCATTAACCAAAGCGGAAAGTTGACCAAGTTGTACTTCAAGAATATTGATGGAGGCTTGCTGATTTTTTTTATTAATGCATGCTGATCTATCATCTATGTGTGATGATTCTTCATTATAGTTCTTTGTTCTTCCATTGCGGTGTCAGTAGCATCATGCCTTTTTTCTTAAGCTTCCATAAATTTCATCAACAAGGTCTCTAATTTTGATTTCTTCTCAGCTAGTGGTTGCTCTCTTTGGTAGAATCCTCTGCCAATTTGTCTATATTTTTCTTCCTTTTGCTTCTTGTATTCATCATAAGGAATCCACTCTTTCTTTGGTTTCCTCCAGTCTTCATCATACTTGTCCCCACTTGAGTAGCAAACTTGAGCTTTCTTGTTTCCATATTCATCCAAGTTTCAATCTTTTGTCAAATGTGGGCCACTACACCTCTAGCAACCAACTCGAATTGCATGAATTGATTGGTCCATTTGGGTCAATCTCCTATCCATAGTGTTGAGCATTGCCATCACAGCAGCCATTTCTTCAGGTTGTGCACCCCCAACTCCTTTCATGCTTTCATTCCTTGGATTGTGGTATTCACGAGAATGTTTTGCAAATTCTTCAACTAATTCCTTGACTTCGCCTAGATTTTTCTTTGTAAGTGGTCCTTGAGAATCAAGGAGTTGTCTTGTCATCACATTGACCCCATCATAGAATATGGACACTTCTTGTTGAATGTTAAGGTCATGTTGAGGACAATTCCTTAACAAACACTTGTAACGCTCCCATGCTTCTTAAAGTGACTCCCCCGGGTTTTGCTCAAAATTGCCTATTACCTTCTTGAGTTTAGCTATCTTGGATGGTGGACAGAATTGGTCTAGAAACTGCTCACGCATTTGAGCCCAAGTAGTTATTGTACCAGGTGGAAGTGCTTTTAACCAATCCTTTGCAGCTCCTTTAAAAGTAACGGGAAGCATCCTTAGCAAGACGGTATCTTTGTTAACATTCGAGACATTGAAGTAATCAGCAATGTCGTTCACTTCATCTAAGTGCTTGAATGCATCCTCATGATCTTTTCCATAGAATGGGATATCCTTTAGTGCGGAAAGGATATGTCCTTTCAGCTCGAATGTGGCAGTGGCAGGAATGGCAGGTTGTACTAAGCCTGGACCAACGTCATCTCGAATTCTTTTTTTGTAAGCTTCCATAGACATTTCTTCAATATTTGCCATCTCGTTCCTTGGCTCGTTCTCGGGTTCACTTGTATGTAATTCAAATTCAGGCTCGGTATCGTATTCGGACTCGGTTTGGACAGGTATTTGAGTTAAGTGTTCAAGCTTGCTCTTGTTCTTTGAAGATGAACTTCACTCCCCCGTTTTCTTCCCTGACTTCTTTGAGAACACTGACATGAATTCTTGTAAAGGCGTTTTCTTTGGTGTTTGATCTTCTTTCATGCTCTTATCCTTCTTTTTGTAAACTGAAGACTCGGATCTTCGAGTGGTGGCACGAAAGGTGTGTTAGAACCTCTGGTCATGAACTCCTGAAATAAAACAAAAAGGATAAAACGTAAATCTGAACTAAGAAAAAAAACGAACTGAAATAAACAAAACTAAGGACTTCAGTTCTCACGTCGTGAATCTTAAAGATTCACGTCGTGAGTTCTGTAATGCAGAAAAAAAAATTAAACAAAAAAGTAATTTCTTGCAAGTTTTACCCTACAAAAAGGATCGATTAATTTAAAGCAAACAAACTAATAATTAACTAAGTCGTTCCCCGGCAACGGCACCAAAAACTTGATGTGAACGGAAGTACCCACTAATTTTAATATTTATAACCTAACAAACTTAGACTAACTACGCACTTATAGGCAGTGTACCTAGTCAGATTACAGTATAGCTTGGGTAAGTCGGGTGTCGATCACAGGGAACGGTGTTATTAATTAATCTATTTACTACTAAATTCACCTAATTATTAACAAGCTAAAAGGGGTTTTATCTGATTTTGCAAGATCAGACTAACTTAACTCAAATTCAATCAATAATTAAAAACACTCTTATCTAGTTCGAATCCACTTCGTCATTATGGCTAGTTAATAATTATGAATTATTAAGTAGGTTATTATTATTATTATATTAGTAATTTAGGTCTAAATTTACCAATAGTTAATTAATTCATGTAAAACTATGTATGGTCACACACAATTAAACAGAGAACCAAATATGTTAATGAATATGCTAAGTAAGATTTATCATGCAAACTCAATTATGGTCATAATCTATGTTCTCTAGCACAAAAAAATTTATAACTTCAATTACTAACTAAAATTTTGGTTGATCCTAGCTCTAGCAATTTAATGTTCACTAAATTACTAGGTTATCAAGTTCATGCAGTTAATGGTCACTAAGCTACACATAACATGAATTGAAGCAACTAAAGCAACAAACATAAACAAGCGAGGTAACAATAAATCAAACACAAGCAAATCGCCAACTAAATAAATCCATATAAAATTAAGCTATTCATAACTTAGAAGTTTCATCTAGCTAGACAAGAGTAGCTAGATTCAGCTGCTCATAATTGCAACTAACACATAAACACAACTCAAATAAGAAAACATGTTCATAAGTATCAAACAAGTAAACTAATTATGGACCTTCACTCTTTTGGTGTTGAGAACCCTTTATCCAGAACCTTACTTCTGTTGTAAATCGCCTCCTGGAACCTCTTCCTTCAGCCAAAAGTCTTTCAAATCGTAATGGGCAAGGGAATTTATAATTTTCTGATTTCCCGAGTTCACGTCATGAACCATAAGGATTCACGTCGTGAATATGAGGTAACCGTGTTCGGCAAGGACTCCTCCACCCACATGCATATCCTCTAGAACTCTCCACTCACGTCGTGAACAATGAATTGTTCACGTCGTGAGTACGTCTTCTAGGTGATTTTCCATTCTTCTTTTCTTCAATCCTCCAAAGTTCCATATTCTGTCAATTTCAGTCCCTATCTTCGAAGATGCTTCTATTTGGCTGCAAAATAACAATTTAAACTTATAAGTACCATTATTCTATGCAAATGACCAAAATATTAATAGAAATGTAAATAAATATTGCCTAAAAATATATATAAATATGGCAATATTAACTCCAATCCCATAAATGACCAAAGCGCCCCTAGCTTTGGTTTCTGAAATCCACGAACGAATACTTTTAGAACAGGGCGTTACAACTCTCCCCCACTTAAACTAGACTTCGTCCTCGAAGTCCGCTATGGCCCACTATTCCATACCATACTCGCCACATCCCTAATTGATGCATACGTCACTTGCTGGGTTCGATCCCTGAAGGACCACTTCCCTTGACCTTCCGTCCAGTCATTCCGAAAAAACTAATCCCGAGGACATGGCTCTTACTCATCCGATGATCCTTCCGGTACTCCTCGAGTACCTATGTTGAACATCCTATGGGTTCACCCCCTTTTTCCTTGCGCATTTACTGGCCTTCCCAAGGCAACATTCCATAACTAACTACCTCCTATATCCCTGTGAAGGACATACCCTTCACGGTATCCATTACTCCAGCCACTCCCAGTGTTGGCCACTACTGCCGATACAAACTGAATGCTTCTTACTACCATAACTTAGTGCTAAGCACCCAACCCAGCGAATGGATCAGATAATCCTTCGAGTAAAAGATTCCTCCCTGCAATGGTTAGACTCATACGAGAACTGCGCAACAGGGTCAAACCCTTCCCTCTGAGATTATTTACCCTGCTGTGAGAGGCGTAGCACTCCTCGGTCAACTAGCTGCCTCATACCATACTTCTCTTTTCATTACCACCACTAACTGAAAACTCTGATGTCCCTTATCCGCCTTCCGGATGAACTAAGACCACCTTAGTCCTAACTAATTTGTCCATATCTGGGTTACTGGACTTCCACCTGTTACTACACCCAAAACAAATCTCTTAGTCGCTCCTCACGACTTCCGAAGAAACTTCGGCTATCCAAGCTACTTTATCTACTCTGCCACTTTGGCGCTATAATTATTGGGATCCTCGATCCCCTATCTTGACTCTAAGGTCCTTACCAGGTCCCACCTGCGCTGCTATAACCTCACGGGTCTCACCCGGCCATGCTACTGAGCCATCTTGCTCCTAGGTCTCACCTATGCTGCTACTAACATACAGGCCTCGCCCACAGGTCTCACCCAACTGTATCCTGGAGCGGCCTCTCCCAAGGTCTCACCTCTCTAGGACTACGCAGACCAACTCCATACTAATTTCAACAAACTACCCTTTTCTGATCCTTACCTTGCTAACTAGGAGATACGGGCCTCCACGCACACTCTGCGGACTAGGAGATACGGGCCCCCGCCCACACTCCGCTAACTAAACTGCTAATGAATGCTACGGCTTACCCGCAGTCTTACATCACTTTCCTTACTAAGTCGCTGCTGGGAGATGCTGCGGCTATCCCACAGTCCTACTACGCTCTCCATTCTGTCTCAACCACTGGCTACTAATCCAAAGGCATCCCAAATTGCACTTACTCCCGCTCCTGACTTCTGGAATAGGTCTCCCCCACTTTGATTCGACTAGTCACTACATTCCCAAACTTAAGAAGGATTCCCAAACCTTCTCTCTACCAATAGGGGTCAATCTGTTGACATCCAACACTTGCCACTACTAGAAACAACCGACACCAATATTGTATCGCTCTTGAAAACTAATAAGACACTTCCTGAACCCCCCACTCACACCTGCTACTACAACTGCATCTTAAGAACCGGATAGAAAAGAGGGTACTACTATGAACTACCGACCAAAACCCATGGTATGCAGATGGCATATAATCCGAACACAACAGGAATAAATCATAACATACATTCACTTAACATAATTTCAGCATCATAACCATGTGATCAAGAATAAAACTAACATAAAATCAAATGATACTCACCTACAACGCCCGGTGCTGCTCGCGCCTCCACTATAGACAACTAGAAAGCCCCAATCCCTACCGCAGGTGCCTCTGCTCAGCCCTGACGGTCGTCCGTGATCCTCAAAGTCACAGGGGCAGGTGCCATCACCTGTCCTGCCGAAAGCAACCTCGGGCACCGGGCCTTCTTGTAGCCCCTCTTACTGCAATGAAAACATATAAAGTCTGGTCCCTGAGTGGTGGTAGTAGTATAATCCCTACTGAAATGACCAGTCCGGCCGCACTTGAAGCAGTCGGCATCACCACCACCACTCCTACACGCACCCTCGTGCGTCTTGCCACACTTCCCGCATCGGCTGCGGCTCTGATAATCCCTCGGTCTTGAATCTAACCCCTTGGGTCTCTTGCCCGAACTCATGGCTACCTGAATCTCATATGGCTTCCTCTTCCTGATCTGATCCAGGTCAATCTCCGTCTCTCTAGCCCGTGCAATCATATCCTCCAGCGTTTTGCAGCTGGATCTGCTTACAAACTGCCTGATGTTACTCCTTAGCATCTCGTGATATCGGTATTTCTTCGTCTCCTCGTCCGCCATATACTGTGGAACGAGAAGAGCCCTCTCCCTAAACTTGGCGGTGATTTTCACCACTGTCTCAATAGTCTGTAGGAGGTCCTGAAACTCCCGTGTCATCTGCTGCACCTCAATAACTTGTGCAAACTCCTCCCTGAACCTGGCCGAAAAATCACTCCATTTCATCACGTCCAACGTGGAATTATCCCCCAAGGCATGACCAATCTCCTCCCACCAATCCCACGCTCTGTCATTCAGAAGACAGGAGGCGAGTCTGACCTTGTCCCCCTCGGGACACCGGCTCGTGCGGAAAGCGTTGGCAACATCGGCCAACCACCTGCTGCTAGCAATGGGGTCCCTAGCCCCATGATAATATGGGGCTCCACAAGCTCTAAACTCTCGGAATGTCAAGGTACGCGCTCATTCCAAAGCCATCATCTTTGAGCGAAAGGCTCCAAGCCACTCATCCAAAATCTCTAGTATACCCTCCTTGACCGTGCCAAAGATCACAGGAGTCTGGTCTAATATACTGCACGTGATCTCAAGTGATACAAACTCTCTCAACCACTCCTCGAGCTGCTCGGTCCCTGAACCCTAGCCTGATCCCTCTCCGGTGCCTGATCCGCCCACTGGTCTCTCACGCAATGTTACCATACTGAAAACACATCACAATAACTATCAAAATACTCATCATTGCTGAGGGATCATTCCTACACACACTAAAAGTTTCCTGGTCTCATCTCGACCCTTCTTGAATCGAGTACAAATCCTCTGCTTTCAGTAGTACGGGCCCATACAAGCTTCCACATCTATCCGTACTTTCCTCAAGAACTGCTTCGACTCCACCAGGTCCCTTTTACTACTACTACTGCTCCCACCACTAAATTCATCCTAGGCTTGCCCTAGGGTGACCTCCAACCCACACAAAGTCCTCAGCTACCGAAGGTATCTTTATAATGCCACTTAGCCACTACCTAAATACCATCACATGTGATGAGGATCAGATAATCCTTCGAGTAAATGACTTATCCCTACAACGGTTAGACTCAGACAAGAGCTGCGCAATAGGGCCAAATCCAGCACTCTGAGATTATTCAACCCTGATCACATGTGACTTGACGTATTCACCTAGTGGCTAACTCCCATCACCCAGATTCCCACAAAGCACAAAGCAAGTAGCATTCAGACAAAAGGAAAAAATTCTTACCAGAACATACTCAAGCAATTCTATCCACATAATAAGAATCTGTACTAGCATGCAATTCATAAAGCTCATACACATATAACAGGTACATAAGGCATCCTTCCTAGATCCTCAGTCCTAATCTAGCATGCTATTATACTAACTAATAATCATAACATAAACTTGTATGGGTATTTTGGGGTACTTACTTGAGCTCGGCTGGTTGCATGCACCACACCCATTTTCTCTTTTCAAAATTCTTTTCCGCTTTTCTAAAACTCTTTCTTTTCCCAAAATCCATCTTTACAAAAATTAATTATCCTTTTGAGCTTTTCTATCCAATTCCTTAGTTTGAGTTCAGACACACCCGAAAGTCTGTCCAAATCCCTCAAACCAAGGCTCTGATACCAACTTGTAACATCCCAAAAATCAGGTCTAAAATTTTCGTTTTAAAATCATTTATCAAAACATAGCTATCAAATCATAACATATTTCATATCATCAAATCAGAGTATTAATCAAAACATATTCTTATTATCAGAGTAAATCATCCCAGGTTGAATAAAACAATGGTGTGTGCCATGCAATCACCCCGAGCTCTTCCCTCCACTACTGGAAGTACCTGAAACCAAAACTAAAAACCGTAAGCACGAAGCTTAGTGAGTTTCCCCCAACCTACCATATACCATACACATAACCACATACTTCAAGTACTAGGCCACGCTCGCTAACTTGGGCCCTGCCCGTCTCCATGAGCCCCGCTCGGTAAATAGATTTGTACCTCTTAGGCCCCGCCTGCCTATGGGCCCCGCCCGCCTTTGGGCCCCGCCCACTAACATATACAAACATATAACATATAGCATAACACATAAGCTATAACTACTCTACTGCATTCCTGTGCTAAGGCCTCGCCTGTCTTGGGCCTCGCCCCTATCCTGCTAGTGATGAGTGTTGGAACCCCGTCCATACTCCTACTGATAGTGAGATACGGGCCCCCACCCACACTCACTATTATTCTATCTCGGGCCTCGCCCCTGCCATACTACTACTGAGATACGAAACTCCATTTGTACTCTGCTAGTGGTGAGATACGGGACCTCGCCCACACTCACCTCCCTACCAGGCACATCCAAGTATCACACGGACAACAAGTATACTCTGTCATACAAACATTTCTTGGGCACCCACCCGACCTCGGACCTTGGTGGGGAATATCATACTAGCATACAGTTCCTAGGGCTAACCCCTAGGTCTTCCTACTCATAACTACATGGGCCGACATTGTGGCCGTAGACCCATCCATATAAAGGGAAACTCACCTTGCACTCTTGTTGTCCTGCTAAAATCCATCGGCTGTTGTCTGACAAATCCCTGGCCTGCTGATCCTTCGACTCTCCGAGCTATCCATACCACAATACACTTAGTCAAATCCAATAATCCATCATAAGGTAGAATGACCATTCTACCCCTGGGCCAACCTGGTCCATAACTAAGGCCCAACACTAAACAAACTCCCCAAGTCCATTAGTGGCCCAATTTGCTACATTGGGCCCAATCCCTTTACTAGGCCTTATCCTAAGCCCAAACATATTCTTGGCCCTAAATAACCTAACTTTTGCTGACCCACTAAGGCCCAAAGGCCCAAAGTCCCAAGCACAGCCCACACTGAGGCCCAAAATCACCATAAGCCCACTCTGATGAGTACGCTGGGCATACTCCCCATGTACGCTAGGTGTACAGGCCAAGTGACGAGTATGTTGGGCGTACCTTCACGTACGCTCAGTGTAATTCCCTTTGTTAAGACATTTTTCCATTAAGTGCTTATTACTCCATTTCAGAAGCTACAATCACATATCCTGGTCCATTTCCACGTCTTAATCCATAAAGTCACTAACTTGGTGGCTTGCATTCCACCAAACAAACCTAAACTCAAAAGGTGGCAACAAACTTCCATAACAAAGGCTATATCTCATGTAATAGCTCACAAGGACCATTAAAATCGAGACTTTACTGCTCATGGGACATTTTTAGCTCTAAGGGTGGCAATCCCAAGCTTGGAGACAAAGTTAATGATGGGTTTTAACCATAAGAACTTTCCTATGTGCGCATGCAAAACCCTAATGCTTGGATCTAGGCTTTCTAATTAAACATGCTTTGAATCCAAGACTTCTAACAACTAATTAGGTATAAAACAATACAAAATCAGATCTAGAAGTATACCTTTGAAACTCTTGTTTGATCTTGTTGTCTTGGAGCTCTAGAGTCACAATTGTCACTCCTCTAATGGATTACAAACACCAATAAGCAAAGAAGATGATTTGAGAGAGAGAGGGGAGATGGAAGATTCGGCCAGGGTTTCTTTCTTCTTAGGAGGTGTCGATTTCCCTATGCCATGGGGTCTATTTATACTTGTAGACTCCTTAAGGGTTTCACCTTAAACCCTAGTTGGATAATCCTTTCCTTAAAGCAATCCAAATCCTTACCATAGATAAGTCATGGACGATTTTGAGCTATCCAAAGCTCTAATCCCTCCAATCCCTATCTCTTAAGGATTTACAGTCTAAAGTGTAACTATCAAACAATTGACAGTTTATACCCTCTTATTTAATTAATCTCTTTAAGTCACCAAATTAATACTAATTAATTTATGACTTATATTAATAAAATAACAATATTATTATTCCTTATATTATTCTCATAATATATTAATAATATTTATTCTCTCTTAATAAATCATCCTATCAAGTTGCTATGGTGAAGGCAACCCAAAAGGACCATGCACAATCGGGTCAAATACTTGCCTAATATAGTTGCAGCCTTAGACACTATTCCAACAGTTACACCATAAAGGTCCAATCTTTGGACCTCGAAAAGATCCAAAACTTCCTATATCTAGATCTAAGCTTCTATAAGGAAAGTTAGAAGCATTATACTTTCTGGGGCTTGCAAATGGGCTAGACAACTTGAATCCAAAAGCTCTTCCTCAATCTATGAGACTTCAAGATGATCCATCCACTCCAAGAACACTAAGACGCACTCAAAATGACCTTAAAAGCTTCAAGAACACTCAAGATGATTAGGGTTTCTGTGGGAGTTGTCCAGGGGTGAAATGGAGGCTGAGGCTTGGGGCATAATGTTCCTTATATAGTGGCAAACCCTAAAAATAGGGTCTCTGGACACTCGACGTATGCTGGGCGTACGCCCCTGCACAACCGTGACTAAGCGACTCATTACGCTGGGCGTAACCCAGCTTACGTTGGGCGTACCCATGCGTCTCATTTGCATGCATGGCTCTACTTGCCAGTTTTTCCCATTAAGGGACCATTTATGTCAATATCTTCAAAGTGCCCTAATTCCTTCATTTTAGGTCCGTTTTTTGAGAAACTTTATATCCACAAAAAGGTGGCGAGAATCCCTACTGTAACACCCCAAGATTTAGGTACATCCCTTTAGCCCTTCTTCTTTTTCAAGTCGTCAAATTTCACCCCAAAAAGAAAAGTATTGCAAGTGAGTATGTTGCACGTACTCATGAGCATACATTGGACGCAGACTCTACCCGGTACGCTGGGCGTACCTTAGTTTACACTGAGCGTAATGTGTTTAGACTCAAAACCCTAAATGAGGCATGAGCATTATAAAAGGAATGTTATGGCCTTCACCTCAGCCACCATTTTCAGAGAGTGAAACCCTAAGAAAGAGCTAACCTTCGTTCTAAGCCTGTATGTGTACTTTTGAGCTTGAAATTTTCTTTGTGTGTTGGTGAAGAAGAAGAGAGGGCCATTGTGGAAGCTAAAGTTAGAGTGCAAGTTTAGATCTGAGCTTTGTAGAGGTGGGTGCATCACTTGGAGGTAAAAAGCTCAAAACTTTCTTCATCATTTGGATTTGTGCATTAGGGACTCATTTTTTTGGGTTTTGTCCCAAGATGGAGACTTTATGAGTAAATGGTCTCCATAAACCTTGGTCTGCCCCCATTTCAGTATAAAATGTGTTGTTGATCCATAAAAATCCAATCTTGATCGTTAATATTGAGCCATGCATGAGTTAAGGTCTTAATGAGGGAATAAGATAAGAGTTTGGAGTGATTGGTGACCTTCACAACCATGCAAAGGCTTAAAGGTTTTGACTTTATGGCTTAAGAGACAGTTGAGTGCCTAGATCTGAGATATGAGCCTATGTATTAACCTATTCAGACCAAAAAGCATGAGAGTATTAAACTGAGACTTATGTTGGTCGTAATCCCAGTACGCGTTGCGTAGGGGTTCGAGTTCCTTGATTCTGGATAGCCGAAGTAAGCCCCACGTACAAGTGTTGGTACACCCTGCGTACTGCCTTCTGTTGAATTTCGTTTACTTTTAGGGTTTTGGTCAACATTGGGACTTTTGGTCTTTGTAGGGGTAAAATGGTCTTTTACCCTTCTGAGGGATTATTAGGAAGGGATTAATCTAGCCTTTGAGAGCCGTTATTAATTAGAGGAAATTGTGTATGTGACTAGGCGGACGCTAGATCAGTATTGCGAGTTCGAGATTATCCTAGTTACCCGCGATGAGTCTTCTCACTATAAATTACCTAGAGTTGTATCTATGTGCAGACCGGAGGGTCTTATATGTATGTATATGTTTGAGATTTGATCCGGTCGGCAACATACCATAGATCCGAACAAATAATATCACATATGACAACATATAACATTTAGCACATAAAAGAATCTTAGGCAACCTTCCTAAAATAAACTAGTGCTCGTGTCTAAAATATAACAGACACACATCTCACAATCTTCACTTAGCATTCTAAGGTTAAGTCTAGAAATCCTACAAATTCCTAGTTCGCTTAAACTAATGCTCTGATACCAACTGTGACATCCCCAATTTCACGGCCAAAAAAGACCGATTTGTTTATGCTTTGTTTTTAAAATCAGAGTAATCTTTTACAGAAAACAGTTGCGGAATTTGTTCCCAAAACAAAACATGATAAGAATTTATCAAATCATTTCTTTAAAGAAATGTATTTTCATTATATAACAAAATCTTGGGATGTCATGTTCAATACAGACCAAAAGCATAAACAGAACAACATAGACCTTACACGGTTAATTATAACTACGGGCCTATAATCCTTATCTCTCGTTACATTAGCCAACTTATGCTCTTGTGCCACAACCTTTAATACAAAGAAAACTGAGTGGGTCAGGCTTAGGAGCCTGGTGAGCATATAGGGTTTTCAACCCACAATATTATATATATATATATATATATATATATATATATATATATATATATATATATATATATATATATATATATATATATATTCAATCATCAAACAATCATTCCAATAACCCATCCCCATTATCTTCCTTACTCTTAAAGGTCTACCCTAAGAGTCACCTATTCGTTCATTCCGTATTAGGCACTAAGACAATAGCTGCCAGGATTCTTTATTAGGCACTAAAACAATAGCTGTCAGGATTCTTTATTTGGCACTAAGACAATAGCTGCCAAGGTTCTTTCGTAAAGCATTAATTCCATGGCTGATATGACTCATTCATCGGATACTAAATCCATATCTACCAGTGTAGGTACTAAGTCCATAGCTAACAACGTTTATCTAACAGGTACTAAGTCCATAGCTATCATCGTCTATCTAATAGTACTAAATTCATAGCTATCATTGTCTATCTATCAGTACTAAATCCATAGCTACCAGTGTTCGTCTATACGGTACTAAATCCATAGCTACCAAGGTTTATCTATACAGTACTAAATCCATAGCTACCGAGGTTTATCTTTACAGTACTAAATCCATAGCTACCAGTGTAGGTACTAAGTCCATAGCTACCAACTTTTGTCTATACGGTACTAAATCCATAGCTACCAAGGTTCGTCTTTCGTCTCATCCTCAAACTCATCCGTCATCACACACCAACTAATTCGTCTACCCATGTTCTACCCAACATATTTGTAGATATAACATACATATACAGTTTAACTCATTTAAAACCTATATAAAACATCAATTCCATGCTTATCTCAAATAAACAACAATATATAAACACATAACACGTATTTCGTAGCAAATATTTAATACTTATATGTTAGAAGAAAGTAACTATACACTCACTAATAACATATATATAATACATTCAACCAATACTTGTACTAAGATCGTGTTTATGAAAGCGACTATACACTCACTTGATCAGAAGATGATCAGACAACACTACGGCTCTACGAGTAGTAGCTCTTCAGTGAAACTAGAATATCTTCAAATGCCTGGCTTTTCGCACGCAGAGCTTCGACTCAAAAACTCCTTTCTCCTCAGGATTTTCGGGGCTTCGGGACTCGCTTCAGGTCTCAGGATGATATCGAGGCTTCGGGGGGTAAAAATAGGGCTTAGAGAGAGTATCGGAGTGAGAGAGAAGAGACGGAGCAACCAAAATTGGTTGACCCTTGATATCTATTTATAGGGGGAAATTTCTGCACTCACGTCGTGAGCACAGTAGGTCACTGCGTTCGTCACTCGTCCACTTGCTCTGGAGGCTCCAGAAGGCGTCAGAAGTCAGTTCACGTCGTGAACACTGTTTTCACGTCGTGAACCCTGACAGTTTTGGGGTTTCACGCCCGAACTTCAGAAATTCATAACTTTCGTATACGAACTCCGTTTTTGACGTTCTTTATATAGACGAGAAGGTGATATTATGATATACAACTCTCGTTTAGACTCTGTTGGCTAATGTTGACTTTAATTTTAATATATTATTAATATATTATTTTTAGTAGGCCGGGACAAGAAAACTTCGTTCGAAATTCATAACTCCTTCATCTAAACTCCGTTTTCGTCTGTCTTTTTATCGTTGGACTACTATTGATGAGATTTTCAATTATCATTTAGAAAGTTTTGGATAAATATTACTCGACCTCAATCTCGAGTTTCGGGCTGCATACTACTAATGCTAAAACTTCGAAAAATCATAACTTACTCATACGAAGTCAGATTTAGACGTTCTTTTTATGCACGCTCTCATTTTAACGTATTCTAAGACTTTCATTTAGATCGCTAAGGCCAAATATCTCTCTAACGTAAATTCACTATTTACGTCGCGTTGTGTCGTTCCGGTTCTGTCGCGAAACTTCGACGGGTCATAACTTCTTCGTTATAACTCGGATTTCAACGTTCTTTATATGTACGCAATCCTTGTAAAATATATAACAACTTAGTTAAGATTATTCCTTTAAAATAATATTCCATCAAAAAGTAATTTTTTTACGCTCATTGGCCTTAAATTGACTAGCCCTAATCTACGGGCGTTACAGGAGATCACCGCCAAGTTCAGGGAAAGAGCCCTTCTATTTCCGTAGTATGTGGCAGACGAGGAGATGAAGAAGGCTCGATATCACGAGATGTTGAGGAGAGATATCAATAATTTTGTGAGTCGGTCCAACTGCAAGACGCTAGAAGATAGGATCGCTCGAGCCAGAGAGAGATTGATTTAGAGACAGAGACGAAGAGGAAGTTAGCAGAGGTTCAAGTATCTAGATCGAGGGGTCATCAGGACCGGGGCCACTATGGCAAGTGCGGAAGGACGCACGAGGGTGTGTGAAGGAGCGGCAATGGTGGTGATTCAGGCTGCTGCAAGTGCGGTCGGATTGGTCATTTTAGCAGAGATTGTACCACTACCACCACCCAGGATCAAACCTAATATGTTTCCATTACAGTCAGAGGGGCCACAAGAAGGCCCATCCGAGTTTGCTTTCAGCAGGACAGGTGATGGCACCTGCCCGTGTGACATTGAGGATCATCGACGACCGTCAGGGTCGGGTAGAGGCGCCTGCGGCGAGGAGCAGGTTGTATCAGTTGGTTTCAGAGGAGGCGCGAGCAGCCCCCGATGTGTCAGGTACGTATCTTTCTTTTTCCCTATCATCCTTTCTTATGATTTTATTGTTATGGTTCTGTATCGGTATTAGTAAAGGTAATTCAGAATTTTTTGGTCTGCTTGTGATTGAGTTATATGCCATCTGCATACCCTAGATTTTCGAATAGTAGTTAGAGGTCATTCCCTTTTTAGAGTAGGTTACTCAGCATGCAGTAACTGCAGCATGTAGGTGTGAGACTCTGGAGTGTCTCTCTAGTTTTCAAGGGAGACATTGTTTGGGTATTGGTCAGTAGATCACCGACAGTGGTAATAGTGGGCTGACATCTGTATGGCCAGAAGATGATAGGAAGAACCAGGAATTCTTCCAAACTATGAGTTGTGATGAGCTAGTCAACTCGAAGTGGAGGAGAGCCACTTGAGTGGCCAAAGGCAGAAGCAAGTGTGAGACTAGGATGAGTTCGCATTCTTGGTAATGGAGATGCAGCTCAAGTGGCTGCTTGGATTGAGGAGCATGTGAGTTGGGAGTTTCGGAAACTTTCTAACATTGAGTCCGTTTCCCCACAATTAGTTGATGACTGTTTGGGAACCAGGTTGGATATTTACGGCAAGGCATGAATTTTGGCAGGATATAAGACTGCGGGAGAGTCGCAACACTCCTCAACAGTGAGTCAGTGAGGAAGCGTTGTAAGACTGCGGGTAAGCCAAAACATTCATTAGCAGCTTAATTAGAGGAGTGTGGGTGAGGTCCCGTATCTCCTAGGTAGCATGATAAGAATTAGGAAAGGATAGCGAACTGAGATTCGAGGAGGCGTGGGTCTACGTAGCCCTAGATAGGTGAGACATGTGGTAGAGACCTCTCTGAAGTACAGTTCGGGTGAGACCCATGGGCGGGCCCCATGTACTTATAGCAGCGTAGGTGGGACCTAGTAGAGACTGTAGGGTCGAAGTAGGGGGATCGAGGATCCCAGGGCTTCTAGAGCCAGGATGGCTAGGTAGATAGAGTGGTTCAGATAATCGAAGTTTTCTTCGGGAGTCGCTGAGAGAGACTGAGAGTTTTTTCTTATGTTCTGTAACCGGTGGGTGACCGGTATTCTAGTTGATAGCAAATCGGTTGGGACCAGGGTAGTCTCGGTTCATCTGTAAGGCGGATAAGAGACAACAGAATTATCTGATTCACACTAAGTGGAGCTTTCAGCAATAGAGTTTAGTAAGTGAGATCATCCAGTGGGTAATGGTGCGATGGTCGGCGTTGGGAGTAGCTGGGATTGCAGTTTCAGCAGAGGGTTTATTCTTGATTAAAGTAAGAAAGCTTTGTTGTTTATGGAAAGTTGCCTTGGGAAGGCCAGTGAAAGCGCAGGGTGTGACATCCCCATTTTCACGGCCAGAAAAGACCGATTTTTTTGTTTATGCTTTATTAAAATCAGAGTACTTCTTTTAATAAAAATGTTGTGGAATTTGTTCCCATAAAAACATGATAAATACATTATTAAAACATTTTTGAAGAAACGTATTTATTTCATTTTAAAACGTTTGGGATGTCATCGTTAATATAGAAACATAAGCATAAACAGAACTTACAATTATTTACACTAGTGATCTACATCTCTTTAAATCTCTCAGTGTAATGTCACTTCATATCGTCACCTGTGATATAAATAAACTGAGTGGGTCAGGTTGGGAAACCTGGTGAGTACATAGGGTTTTCAACCCACAATAATATAATTATTATGTTTAATCATCAAACAGTTAACCCAATTACCCATCCTCATTATCTTCTTTATTCTTAAGGATCTACCCTAAGAATCAGCTATTTCTTGTTCATTCATTCCTAAGGAGTATCCTAAGGAATAGGTATGAATTCCATCATTGTAAATGACACATCTGTCAAGCATAATCTGCTAGTTCTGTCACTAGGGCGCAACAACCAAAATTGTGACATTCTCTATGGGGCGCATCTACCGAAATAGTCCTTTAGGCGCATCTGTCGGGGTTATGAGTTCTTTATTAGGCGCTTATGTCGGTAGAGTCCTTTAGGTGCTTCTGCCAAGTTTTACTAACAGTATCGTTTTCGAGAGTCCACTCGCAATACATATCAATGGGTTTTTAGAGTACACCAGTGAACACGTCGTTCACAACACCTACAGGTTGTGAGCCTGCTAGTGTTCCACTGGACTGTCTAGAAGAGTCCGTGGTTGTCATCCATACTCTGCTGAATGACGGGGCCATCATTTGGGAAAAAAGCTTCTCACATCGTCCACCTCTCACCCTCACCTCACGGTCTATTTTACCTCTTAACTCGTAATCCAACTCATATTTCATCTATTACATCTACCCATATCTTACCCCAACATTTTCGTAGATATAAATATAAATATATATATATATATATATATATATATATATATATATATATATATATATATATATAGTTTAAATCATTTAAAACATGTATAAAATCATTCACCGAGCATAGACAGCAAGTAAACAGACAATATGCACACATAGCATGTAGTAAATACTTCATATCTATGTGTAAGTTGAAGGGGACCATGCACTCACCTGAAAGGTGATGACTCAGCACTCGGATAGCGCTTCGATACTCTCAAAACGATTTTCCTTCGATAAAACCTAGTACCAATACCACTAGGGTTTAGTCTAACGATAACCGCGAAAAATTAATTAGTCTGACTATTATTAAGCATTAATAACACTCAATATAACTCATAATAATAGCTCAAATAATTATTTTAAGGACCTAATAACATTCCTATAATTATTTGAAAGCTATATTAAAAATTGTGTAAGCGTAGCACACTTATAGCGAATTTTATCGAAAACCGGAACTTAATTGGAGTAGTGTTTCGAAACCGAAAGGCTCTTTTTCATGGGACTCCGGGAGCCTCGGGGCTTCCCTCGGGAGCTAAAGGGTTTAACTAGGGCTTAGGGGGGTTTATAGCACTTAGAGAGAGAAAGAAACTAGAGAGAGAAAGAGTATTGGTGTGAAAATGTGTGAAAAATTCAGAGACCCTCGCCCCCCTTTTATAGTTGCGTCGCCTCAGACTACGCTGGGTGTAATCCTTGGCTACGCGGCGCATACTCCTCAGATAAGGATGCCAGATGGCGAGCTTCGGATAAGGCGACGTGGCTACTCTTCGGACCAAGTAGATCGACTACGCGGGGCGTTCCTTCTTCGCATGCAGGGCGTACCTTGTATGCGAGGCGTTCCTCGGTTACGCTGGGCGTAACCCTCGCACCAGGTGTCATCATCCGAAGTGAGGCCTTGGGCAGCAAGCAACGGTTGGGATCGTGCCACGTCAGCAATCTCGCAACAGGTCTCGCAAATTCACCTTCCGACTTCTGAAAATCATAACTTTGGCATACGAGCTCCGTTTTCGACGTTCTTTATATCCACGCGAAGGTGGGAACGTACTCTACAACTTTCGTTTAGACTCCGTCGGCTAATTTTGACTTGATTTTTAAATTTTATATTATTAACAGGCCGGGACAGGATTGGTCTGTTAAATCCTCATAACTTCTTCATCCGACGTCCGTTTTCGCCCATCTTTTTCTGGTTACGCTACACTTAACGAGATCTTCGATTCTCGTTTAGGTCGTGTCGGCTAAAATCTGCTCGATCTAATATTCGAATTTCAGGTTGTAGACTGCTAGTCCGAAACTTCGAAAAATCATAACTTCTTCATACGAAGTCAGATTTGGGCGTTCTTTTTATCGATGTTCTTAGTTTAACATATTCTACGACTTTCGTTTAGATCACTAAGGCTAAATCTCGCCTTATCATATTTAAGCTTCCCAGTGCTGTGTCGGTTCCGTCGCGAAACTTCGACGGGTCATAACTTCTTCGTTATAACTCGGATTTCGGCGTTCTTTATATGTACGGAAACCTTGTGACATATTCTACAACTTGGTTAAGATTATTTATTCTAAATAATCTTTTTGTCAAAAAGTCGTTTTCGACCCCTATTGCCTCTAAATTGACTAGCCTGGATCTGCGGGCGTTACAATTATCTCCCCCTTAGGATGATTACGTCCCGGAATCATCAACGAAACAGGGCTCGTATAATGACTCCATACATCATCTCTTCATCCTAGGTAATAATTATAACTTCTATATTCCTTCAATTCTATCTCTTAGACTCATTGACTGTAAGCAATACTCGATCGTGCACCTGCTCTCTACCTCAGGCTAGACTCCAAATTATGACCTTCAAGTCACAACCTCGATCCTCACTGGATACGAACTTGAGATAAGTTCTTTTATTACTACTATGGATCGATGTGTGTTATTCTAATGACCTATCATCATATGTTGCAACGCTTAGACTTAGGTCTCTTAGAGTCAAATTCCAGAAAGGAATATGCCTTCCTTCATGGTCTAATGTGATATAATCACATTTTAACATGTAGCATTTCTAGCCACCAACTTCTTTAACAACGAGCGCGATACTTCTATTGATCGCTTCGATTTCAATCGTTTGGTTTAAGTCGGACATTACATCAAACTTGGTTCTCTGAACCACGTAACCTACTCATCGTAGTCGGACTCAATGTGATATGACCACTAGGGTCGGGATAACAAGAATCTTCTTAGTCATTACCGAAACAATGGTAACGATATTCTTGAATAAAATGAAATCAATTACTATCTTCTTGGTAACCTTGTGACTTTCCCCGATCCAAGTGTGAGTCCTGTGCTTCCGGTAGTATAGGCCTCTACTACCTTTCACACCTACTCATACTCGTCCCAAGTATTGTCCCGTAGTTTGTCCAAGTCACCATACAAGAAAATCACATAACAGCTTAACACATCAAATATCAAAACGAGGGTTTTTATTATTCCTTGAAACTATTACATAGGTGTTCAAGTTCATCCTAGACTATGCCTCTAACAGGCTACATCATATGATCCTATGGCTACTTCATAACTCGACCTTCGGACGTCAAGCCTTCATTCCTGAATCCTTGCATTGTCATCTGCTTCGTCGAGGATCATTTGAAATGCTCTCGCCTTTGGCTTTAGCGGCACATTTGGCTTTGTAGCCCTTTCTCTCTTTGGGCAATCTTGCTTGAAGTGCCCTTCCTTGTTACATTCGTAACACACCCTTTTGTTGAATTTACACTCGTTGGCATAATGCCCATGCTTCCCACACTTGAAACAAGTCACCTTCTCACCGCATCTTCCAGAGTGTTTCTTTTTGCACTTCTCTCACCATCTTTCTTCACTCCCTCCTCCTCTAAACTTCCTTGTACTGGAATTTCTTCTCTCATCGGGCTTCGCAGACCCCTCAAACTTCCTCTTTTCGCCAACCTCGGTCTTGTTGGCAGCTCTTCCCTTGATCATTTCCTCAATCGACTTGGCAGCCCAGATAGCTGCCTCCAAAGTAGGTGTCTGACGTACTGGCACCGCGTACTCCCATGGAAGTCCTTTTGCATACTTGTCAACTTTCGTTTGCTCATCCGGAGCAAGATGTAAGGCGAACTCCATCTTCTCTGTGAAGTTGTTGGTGTATTCATCAACATACATGCTTCCTTTCTTCAAGGTAAGGAATTGGTTTTCTAGCTCGGGCAGATTTTGGGCTGAGCAGTACCTACGTTTGAATTGCACCAGAAATTCTGCCCATGTCAGTTGCAGGGGCTCATTGGGGCTCAGAGTCTTCCCCAAGGTATTCCACCAACATACAGCGCCTCCTCGAAACTGACGCACTGCAAATGTGGTTTGTTGTTTTCCCTTGCAACCGCACGTCATGAAAGCTAATTCCATCTCCGAGATCCAATCCATGACCCTGATCGGATCCTCCTTTCCAGTGAAAGTAGATGGCTTGCAAGTTAGAAAATCCTTGTACTTGCATCCATTCCTCTCAACTTCGTCATCTTGGTTGTTTTGTCGAACTATTGGTGGGTTGACTTGACCAACAGTCCCACTGTAGTTTCCTTCCTCAGTCTGCCCTTCGTTCAACTCGGGCTGTTCGATCTGAATGGTCGCTTCCTCTCGATTTTGCTGGAGCAAACGTCTGGTTTCCTCCATTTGACGATCCAACATTGCTTGGATCATCGCTTGCACTCCGGCCATCGTTATTGGCTCAGCAGCGGCTACCACAACCGGTATTTGCTCAATCGCTGGGGGTTGATCTCGGTTCCCATTTGCATTCACGTTTCCGCTACGGGTTCTTGCCATCTTGATCTATACACCGAATAAGGTGAATCTAGACCTTTACTTAGGATTGACGTTTAAATCATCCTTATCACTCCGAAACGTTTATATGCTAGTTCTAATATCGTAGTTAAACGCTTAGGATCCTAAACACATAAGGTTTCCAGATCCGGTCGGCAACAACCCATAGATCCGAACAAATAACAGCATATTAGGCACAAGCATTTAGCACATAAAAGCATTTTAGGCACTATTCCTAAAATAATCTAGTGCTCACACCTCACAATCATCGCTTAGCATTCTAAGTTTAAGTCTAGAAATAAATCCATATTCCTAGTTCGCTTAAACTAATGCTCTGATACCAACTGTGACATCCCAATTTTCACGGCCAGAAAAGACCTATTTTTTTGTTTATGCTTTATAAAAATCAAAGTACTTCTTTTAATAAAAATGTTGCGGAATTTGTTCCCATAAAAACATGATAAATACGTTATTAAAACATTTTCGAAGAAACGTATTTATTTCATTTTAAAACGTTTGCGATGTCATCGTTAATATAGAAACATAAGCATAAACAGAACTTACAATTATTTACACTAGTGATCTACATCTCTTTAAATCTCTCAGTGTAATGTCACTTCATATCGTCACCTGTGATATAAATAAACTGAGTGGGTCAGGTTGGGAAACCTGGTGAGTACATAGGGTTTTCAACCCACAATAATATAATTATTATGTTTAATCATCAAACAGTTAACCCAATTACTCATCCTGATTATCTTCTTTATTCTTAAGGATCTACCCTAAGAATCAGCTATTTCTTGTTCATTCATTCCTAAGGAGTATCCTAAGGAATAGGTATGAATTCCATCGTTGTAAATGACACATATGTCAAGCACAATCTGCTAGTTCTGTCACTAGGGCGCAACTACCAAAATTGTGACATTCTCTATGGGGCGCATCTGCCGAAATAGTCCTTTAGGCGCATCTGCCGGGGTTACGAGTTCTCTATTAGGCGCTTCTGCTGGTAGAGTCCTTTAGGTGCTTCTGCCGAGTTTTATTAACAGTAACGTTTTTGAGAGTCCACTCGCAATACATATCAATGGGTTTTTAGAGTACACCAGTGAACACGTCGTTCACAACACCTACAGGTTGCGAGCCTGCTAGTGTTCCACTGGACTGTCTAAAAGAGTTCGTGGTTGTCATCCATACTCTGCTGAATGACGGGGCCATCATTTGGGAAAAAAGCTTCTCACATCATCCACCTCTCACCCTCACCTCACGGTCTATTTTACTTCTCAACTCGTCATCCAACTCATATTTCATCTATTACATCTACCCTTGTCTTACCCCAACATTTTCGTAGATATAATATATATATATATATATATATATATATATATATATATATATATATATATATATATATATATATATACAGAAATCATTTAAAACATGTATAAAATCGTTCACCGAGCATAGACAGCAAGTAAACAGACAATATGCACACATAGCATGTAGTAAATACTTCATATCTATGTGTAAGTTGAAGGGGACCATGCAATCACCTGAAAGGTGATGACTCAGCACTCGGACAGCGCTTCGATACTCTCAAAACGATTTCCTTCGATAAAACCTAGTACCAATACCACTAGGGTTTAGTCTAACGATAACCACGAAAAATTAATTAGTCTGACTATTATTAAGCGTTAATAACACTCAATATAACTCATAATAATAGCCCAAATAATTATTTTAAGGACCTAATAACATTCCTATAATTATTTGAAAGCTATATTAAAAATTGCGTAAGCGTAGCACATTTATAGCGAATTTTATCGAAAACCGGAACTTAATTGGAGCAGCGTTTCGAAATCGAAAGGCTCTTTTTTCTCGGGACTCCGGGAGCCTCGGGGCTTCCCTCGGGAGCTAAGAGGTTTAACTAGGGCTTAGGGGGTTTATAGCACTCAGAGAGAGAAAGAAACTAGAGAGAGAAAGAGTATTGGTGTGAAAATGTGTGAAAAATTCGGAGACCCTCGCCCCCCTTTTATAGTTGCGTGGCCTCGGACTACGCTGGGTGTAGTCCTTGGCTACGCGGTGCGTACTCCTCGGATAAGGATGCCAGATGGCGAGCTTCGGATAAGGCGACGTGGCTACTCTTCGGACCAAGCAGATCGACTACGTGGGGCGTTCCTTCTTCGCACGTAGGGCGTACCTCGTATGCGAGGCGTTCCTCGGTTACGTTGGGCGTAACCCTCGCACCAGGTGTCATCATCCAAAGCGAGGCCTTGGGCAGCAAGCAACGGTTGGGATCGTGCCACGTCAGCAATCTCGCAACAGGTCTCGCAAATTCACCTTCCGACTTCTAAAAATCATAACTTTGGCATACAAGCTCCGTTTTCCACGTTCTTTATATCCACGCGAACATGGAAACGTACTCTACAACTTTCGTTTAGACTCCGTCGGCTAATTTTGACTTGATTTTTAAATTTTATATTATTAACAGGCCGGGACAGGATTGGTCCGTTAAATCCTCATAACTTCTTCATCCGACGTCCGTTTTCGCCCATCTTTTTCTGGTTACGCTACACTTAACGAGATCTTCGATTCTCGTTTAGGTCGTGTCGGCTAAAATCTGCTCGATCTAATATTCGAATTTCAGGTTGTAGACTGCTAGTCCGAAACTTCGAAAAATCATAACTTCTTCATACGAAGTCAGATTTGGGCGTTCTTTTTATCGATGTTCTTAGTTTAACATATTCTACGACTTTCATTTAGATCACTAAGGATAAATCTCGCCTTATCATAAATTTACTATTTAAGCTTCCCAATGCTGTGTCGGTTCCGTCGCGAAACTTCGACGGGTCATAACTTCTTCGTTATAACTCGGATTTCGGCGTTCTTTATATGTACGGAAACCTTGTGACATATTCTACAACTTGGTTAAGATTATTTATTCTAAATAATCTTTTTGTCGAAAAGTCGTTTTCGACCCCTATTGCCTCTAAATTGACTAGCCCGGATCTGCGGGCATTACACGGGGTAAAGGGGTGAACCCCTTGGATGTCAAGTGTAAGTACTTGGGAAGTACTAGAACGATTACCGATTAAGTAAGAGTGTTGTACTTGAGGGTTGTAGTGATTGGATTGGGCTCAAGATGATATTTTCAAGGATTGAACCGAGTAGACATAGTATGCAACGTATAGGAATGTCATGAGAGGTTGCGGGGTAGTTGGTCGTAGCAGACTTTGAGGACGAAGTCTAGTTTAAGTGGGGGAGAGTTGTAACACCCAGTTTTGGAAGTACTCGGTTGTGGTCCCAGAGGCCAAAGGTATAAGCGATTCGGTCTTTTATGGGTCTTGGGTTTTATCGGGAGGTTTTAAGATTTGGGGGTGTAGCTTGGAGCTTAGGGCTTCTCGCTACCTTTTGTGGATATAAAGTTTGTCGAAAACGGACCTCGGATGAGAAAGATATGAAACTTTGAAGTTACATGCAACATTGGTCCCTAATGGAGAAAAATGACAAGGACCGCGCATGCAAGGTGGTAAACGTGTGTGTACGCCCAACGTAAGCTGGGTTACACCTAGTGTAATAGAGAAAAATGATCGTGGGTGCGGAGAGACGTACGCCTAACGTACGAGAAGTACGCCCAACGTACGCTCAGAGGCTCAAAAGCCTAACTTTTAGGGTGAGGCACTATATAAAGAACATAACACTTTGGTTATCAGCCTCCCTCTCATCTTCATACAGTTACCACGGAAACCCTAATCCTCTTGGAACATTCTTGGGGCTTGGAAGGCTTTGTGAGGGTATTTTGGTGTTTTGGATCCACTATTCAAAGAAGAAAAAGTCAAGGCAAGGTATTGGTGCAAAGGAGAAGGTTCAGATCTAGGATTATTGCTTCACTTCATACCTTTTCAAGGTATAAAGTCATGAGCTTGATGATTAATATTTTAGATCTCTTTAGGGTGGGTTTATAGACTCTTTTGGTCCCAAGAATGGACCTTTATGACTCAACTCGTTTTCTAGTTCCAGGGTTGCCACCCTTAGTGTCATATGAGTCCTATAAGCAGTAAAGTTTCAATATTTAGGACTCATTTGTATTCATGCATGAGATCTAGCCCTTTTTATGGAAGATTGTAGTCTTATTTCAAGTTTGGTCTCATTTGGTGGGTTGCAAGCCACCAAGTAGTCGACTTTATGGATTAAGACATTGAAAAGGACTTGGGTATGTGATTCTAGCTTCTGGACTAGAGTATTAAGCACTAAATAGGAAAGTGACTTAATAAAGGAGTATGCTTAGCGTACATGGGAGTACGCCCAACGTACTCACCGGAAAAGGTTTACGGTCCCGTGTTTACGGTCAAGGGTTTGCGGTTTAGAATTTGTGGCCATGGGAAAGTGACTTGGCAAGTATGCTTAGCGTACATAGGAGTACGCCTACAGTACTCATCAGTTATGAGCCTTGTGTATTTTGGGCCTTGGTTTGGGCCATGCTTTGGATTTTGGTTCTTTGGGCCTTAGTGGGCCATCAGAAGTGAAATAATGTGGGCCAAGGAGATGTATGGGCTTAGGGAAAGGCCCAATAAAGGGATTGGGCCTAATTTAGCAAATTGGGCGATTAGTGGGCCACTAGTGGGTTGGGAAGCCCATCTAGTGTTTGGCCTTTTATATTATGATTTTGAGCCTAGATATGGACCAAGTTGGACTAGGGGTAAAATGGTAATTTTATCCTAAGGAGGATTATTAAATTGTACTAAGTGATATTTTGGTATTGATTGCTCGGGGAGCCAAAGGATCCGTGGTTCGGGGATTTGTCAGCTAGCAATCAGAGGATTGGTTGCAGGACTTCAGTAGTGCGAGGTGAGTCTCCTTACTGTGTGCATGGGTCTACGGCCACAATGTCGGACCATTATGTTTATGTATAGTAGGAAGACCCGAAGGTTAGCCTTAGGCACTTATCGTTATATGTTCCGGGTTATGACCTGATGTCGGGCGAGGCCTGAGGAGTGTTAGAATGCTAGAGGTCTTTGTGATTCTTGCATATGTAGGTATGATAGGTTCCGGGTCGGGGTCTGATCTCGGGGCAAGCCCGAAGTATGTTAGATAATAGTATGATTCCGGACCGGGAGTCTGATGTCGGGGCAATCCCGAGGAAGGCTCATATGTTGTATGTTATATTATACTTGTTGTCTCTGTGATACTTGTATGTCCCTGGTAGGGAGGTGAGTGTGGGCGAAGTCTTGTATCTCATCACTAGCTGAGTATGGATAGGTTTCCATATCTCAATATTAGCAGAGTATGGTCAAGGTCTGTGATAGGAAGGGAGTGAATGTGGGCGGGGGCGTATCTCACTACTAGTAGGAGTACAGACGGGGTTCCACAACTTCTCAGTAGCAGACCAGGGGCGAGGCCCAAGTTAGGTGAGGCCTTAGATCAAGGTACAGTTAGAGTATGTTTATTTATGTAGTAGTATGTTATTTGATTGTATGAATGTGTATAGCGGGCGAGGCCCAGAGACAGGAGGGGCCCAAAAGAGACAGATATGTATACCGAGCGGGGCCTGATGCCAGGCGGGGCCCGATGCAACGGGCGAAGGCCCGGTATGCGGTTATGTATATGTGGCTATGCGTATGTGGTATGTGGTAGGTTGGGGAACTCATTAAGCTTCATGCTTACGATTTTCACTAAGCTTCATACACGGCCACCAATAGCTCAAACTCAAATCCCGGTACATCTTGGTGGCCCCCGGGTGAATAGAGAAGTGAGACTTATGAGCCTCCTCCATAACCATCTGCCTAACCCCACCAGACACTGGAACCCAAACCCGACCGCATCGGGTCAGTAACCCCCGACTATCCTGCACGAACCTGGTATTCTCACCCTTGATCCTCTCCAACTTCTAATTCTCCGGTCGTATGCCCTCTACCTGGGCATCTCTGATCAAACTCACAAGCGGAGAATCCACCACTATCCTCATACATACCGTGGGGGTAGAGGATCCAGCCGACTTGCGGCTCAAAGCATCCGCAACCACATTCGCTTTACCAGGGTGGTAAAGGATCTCACAATCGTAGTCCTTGACTACATCCAGCCACCTGTGTTGCCTCATGTTCAGGTTCGACTGATCCATGATATGTCTCAAGCTCTTATGATCCGTGTAAATGGTACAGTGGACCCCATAAATGTAATGTCTCCATATCTTGAGGGCGAACACCACCGCCCCCAGCTCCAAGTCATGCGTAGGGTATCTTATCTCATGCGGCTTCAGCTGCCGTGATGTGTAGGCTATAACTCGTCCTCTCTGCATGAGGACTGCCCCTAAACCTGTGATGGATGCATCACAGAACACCACAAAATCCTCAACTCCCTCCGGGAGTATCAAGACTGGTGCCTCACACAAACGCTGACGGAGGGTCTCAAACGCCCTTTGCTGCTCGGGGCCCCACCGGAAATCCACCCATTTCCTCGTCAGACGGGTGAGGGGTAGTACAATCTTGGAGAAATCCCGTATGAATCTCCGGTAGTATCCTGCCAACCCCAGAAAACTCCTAATATCCGAGGGAGATTTTGGGACCTCCCACTGCATAACTGCCTCGATTTTGGCCGGATCGACCAAAATCCCCTCCTGGTTGACGAGATGTCTGAGGAACTGGACCTCTTGCAACCAAAAATTGCACTTCGAGAACTTGGCGATCAGCCGTTCTCGTCTCAAGACTCCCAATAACTCTCGCAGATGCTCCTCATGCTGCTTTCGGGTCTTGGAATACACCAAGATATCATCTATAAACACTATGACCAAGCGCTCAAGCATCGGTCTGCAGACCCGATTCATCAGGTCCATAAACACTGCTGGTGTGTTGGTGAGCCCAAACGGAATCACCGCAAACTCGTAATGTCCATAACGAGTTCGGAATGCAGTCTTCTCCACGTCTTCCTCTCTGACTCTGACCTGATGATACCCAGATCTCAAATCTATCTTGGAAAACCAAGATACACCCTGCAACTAATCGAATAGATCATCTATCCTCAGGAGTGGGTTACGGTTCTTCACTGTTAGCTTGTTCAACTCCCGGTAATCATTGCACATCCGGTGCGAACCGTCCTTCTTCTGAACAAAAAGAATCATCGCTCCCCATGGAGAACTGCTAGGTCGAATGAACTGCTTGCCTAACAGTTCCTGCAGCTGCAACGACAGCTCCTGCATCTCTCGTGGCGCCAATTGGTACGACGCCTTAGCGATAGGGGTCGCACTGGCACCAGGTCGATCCTCAACTCGACCTGCCTCTCAGGAAGTATCCCTGGTAACTCTTTCGGAAACACATCTACAAACTCCCTGACCACTGGTACATCGGAAACCGAGGTCTGGTCCCTGATTCACGTATCTACCACATACACTAGATAACCCATACACACATGCTGAATGTACTACCAAGCCCTGGCAGCTAAACAAAACCTTGATCCTAATCTGGTGCCCTCACCATATATAGCCAGCTCTCCCCACTTAGGGTTCGAATCACCATTCGCTGGCCCTCGCAATCAATCATAGCACCGAACTGACTGAGCCAATCCATGCCCACAATCACGCACACCTCCCCCATGGGGATTGGAATAAAAACTATCGAAAAAATACACCCCGAAAATCTCCAAGTCACCTCCTCGATAAACTGAAGAAGTAGAAACCCCGTGTTCGTTGGCAATAGACAATCGCAACGGACACTCTAACTTACCCACTAGCGCACGAAACTCCCTACTAAAAGATTGAGACACGAAGGACCGACTCGCCCCCGAGTCAAATAAGACCAAAGCAGGAAAAGAGTTCACCAAAAACATACCTAATCATAGGTTCAACAGATAAGCATACAACAGATAAATAAAACGAGATGAGGATAGAAACATACCAACAACCACATCTGGTACTGCTCTGGCCTCCTCCGCCGTGAGTTGGAAAGCACGACCCTGAGCCTTCGGAGGCTCTGCCCTAATTGGTCTCCCATCCATCATCCTCAAAGTAGTCGGCGCTACCACCTGCATCGGCTTGGCGGCAAGTAGTGGACAGTTGGCCCTCATGTGACCAACTTGATCGCAGTGATAACATAACCTCATACCCTGAGTTGGGGCGGCCTGGCGACAATCCTTCACGTAATGCCCCTCCTTGCCACACTTGTGGCACCCACTACCAACCCGACATACACCAAAATGACCCTTGCCACACTTGCCACAAGTGCGGTCCTGCTGACCCCCGATCCTAGCATCAGCGGTCTTAGACCACTTCGGCGTCGCCTGTAGCTGTGCCAGGGCCGACCGCTACTCCCTCAGCTGCAACTCAATCTCCAACTCATGCCGTCTGCCGGCCTCCTATAACTCTAGAAGAGTATTACATCGCTGGGTAGATACAAACTGTCAGATATCAGTCTTGAGCATACTCAGATAACGGGTCATCTGAGACTGCTTGGATGCAAACTCTGGGCAGAACATCGCCCGCTCGGTGAACATACGGTTGATCTCCGTCACCGACTCTCCATCCTGTCTCAAGCTCAGAAACTCCTATGCCAAACGTTCCCGCTCGACCCTCAGAATGTAACGGGCGCGGAACATATCTCTGAATTGCTCCCAGGTAACAGCAGCTCTCTGATCATCAGTGTAAGCCCCATTCGTAAGTCTCCTCCAGTCCTTGGCCCCGGACCTAAGCATGTTCAGAGCACACTTGACCTTCTGGTCAGCAGGACACGAGCAGGTGAAGAAACACCCCTCCACATCTGAAACCCATCTTATAGCCTTGATGGGATCCTGCATCCCATCAAAAGTAAGGGGCTTTGTGTTATCGAAGTCCCTGTACTGAAAACCCCTACCAACTCTTCCCCCTGCCATAGATACAGCTGATGTAGCTGCTACGGCGGCTGTCTCTACAAGGGCTGCTTAGCGCTCATCAAAATACTCCACCATGGCGGTCTTAATCGACCCGAACATTATCGGAAACTCGACTCGGAACGACGCAGCAACCTCATCGTGCATGATCGCTCGAATCCTGTCATCCATCTCATCTGGCCTCATCTGGACGATAGTCTCAGGTGCTGTCAGCTCCCCTGTCCGCCCTCTCCTGATCCCAAACCGGATCCAGTCACAAAGCACCTAGTCATCACCATTCTGAAACATAACACAAGGTATCAGATAACTCATACAAATAACTGGGGACCAACCCCTGACAAAACCCTAGGGGTTGTGACTTCCTTGTTACGTGTATGGGTCCTGTGCTTTCAGTAGTACAGGCCCATACTACCTTCCACACCTACCCATATTCATCCCAATTATCTTCACAAGGCCCTAACAATACACATAATCATATCGAGCACTCAAGCCTCACTCCTAAAGGAAGGCTAAATGCCTCGAAGTCGGCGGACTCCTCCCAAACAACCAACCCACCCACGAAACTTCCACACCCTGCAGCATTACTGTATGCTAGCCATACATAACACTGGAACCTATAGACTTTTGGATATTCAATCCTACCCTAAGCTGCCAATCAAACAAGAACAGAACATAAGGCTAAATCAAACATTCTCATGCTATAAGATCTTAATTATGTACAACCATGATGCCTACACTAGATAACTACAGTAATGATGTCAAATTCATATAAGGAAAACCCTAGGCTAGCAGGAATCATGTATCACGCAATTTTATCATGAAATTCCTAAAGATTCCTAGCCTAGTACTAGCATGTTGTTCTAACATATCACATAATCAAATAATTGTATGGTATTTTAGGGTTTACTTACTGGGTCCGGTTGATCGTACACCCTGCATCCTCCGTTATTTATTTTGAAAAACAATTTTCTTAAAACATTTTTGAAAACCTTTCCTTGATTTGAGACTGGATTCACACGAATGTTTCTCCAATTCACTCAAACCAAGGCTCTAATACCAACTTGTAACATCCAAGATTTCAAACCAATTTAAACTTTTTAAAACATGTCAAGTTCATCAAAACATTACAACTTTTTTTTTCAAAATATTGATTATTAGAGTTTTTCCCATAAACATAAACACAATAGGAGGAGCTGTACGATCACGCATTGGCCTTGCCTCGATCCCCTGATGTACCTGAAATAATAAACTGAAACTGTAAGCCCGAAAGCTTAGTGAGTTGCCCCCAAAATACCGATACACATACAGTCCACATAGCAATATCAACATTAACATATCATATCAATCAAAAAAGAACAGCATGCACTGGGTCCACAACTTTTCAAGCTAGACTACCCCCTGGGCCCTCTGTACGAGTCTGGAATGCCTACTGGGCCTCAGCTCGTATCTGGAAAGCCATCGAGCCCTCAGTACGAGTCTGGAATGCCTACCAGGCCCTCAGCTCGTATCTGGAATGCTCCCGAGTCCTCAGTATGAATCTGGAATGCCTACCGGGCCCTCAGCTCATATCTAAAATACTCTAGGGTTTGTTGGCTACCGCACGGAGCACTACAACCTCAACCCATCCCACATAACATGTCGACATGTATCATGACTAATGCACATACAAATAATCATACAGTATCACAGGCAGTCCTACAGATCTACCCGGCTAGCATATCAACTGGCATTCATCACTAACTCAACCCAACATATCAATAACTACTAGAATATCAAATCCAATGGGCCGCCTTGGTGCCTTAGACCCCTTAGTATAGTGAGGATAACTCACCTCGTAGATGTCAGCTCGGTAAATAAATCACAGCTCTCCGATCACTTGTCAAAGACTCCATCACCTTCAATGAGTGCTAACTGAGGCAGATTTTGGATTTCCCACTCCTTCCTTGCTCCTATCCCATTGTTCTCCAAGTTCTTCCTCCCACAAGCCCTCCTTCCAAGCTTACAATGCACAAGAAAGACACAATACACGGTTATGGTTTTCTATGAGCTCTTACTGACTGCAATGAGGCCAAATGAGGCTTATGCCTCCTTAAATAGAGTGCAGAACCCCGGGATTTAGGGTTTCATCTGCCAGCTCCTACTCGTCGAGTCCCTTTATGGACTCGGCGATTAGGTCACTAAATGTGAGATCCCACCTCGCTGCTACTCGACGAGTAGGGCACACTTAACTCGTCGAGTAGGACTCAAAACCAAAGAGATGCTTACCTAAATCCATACCTGAGAATCGGGGCATTACAAACACATGTGATATAAATAAACTGAGTGGGTCAGGTTAGGAAACCTGGTGAGTACATAGGGTTTTCAACCCACAATAATATAATTATTATGTTTAAACAATCAAGCAATCAACCCAATTACCCATCCCCATTATCTTCTTTACTCTTAAAGATCTACCCTAAGAATCAGCTATTCCTCATTCATTTATTCCTAACGATCATCCTAAGGAATCGACACGAAGTCCATCGTTTCCACGGTTTACACAACGGGCACTAAATCTGCATAGTCACCAGGGTTTAGGCATCAAGTCTGCATGATCACCAGGGTTTAGGCATCAAGTCTGCATGATCGTCAAGGTCTAAGCATCAAGTCTGCATGATCGCCAAGGGTTAGGCATCAAGTCTGCATGATCGTTGGGGTTTAGAGTACACTGGGTGAGCACATCGTTCACAACACCTATAGGTTGTGAGCCTGCTAGTGTTCCACGGAACTGTCTAGAATAGTTCGTGGTTGTCATCCATACTCTGCTAGATGACGGGGCCATCATTTGGGAAAGGCTTCTCACATCGTCCACCTCTCACCCTCACCTCATGGTCTATAACACCTCTCAACTCATCATCTAACTCATATTCCATCTATTACATATACCCATATTTTACCCCAACATTATCGTAGATATAAACTACATATACAGTTTAAACCATTTAAAACATGTATAAAATCATTCATCCAGCATCGACAATAAGTACTCAGATAATATGCACACATAGTACGTAATTTCAGGGCCGGCCCATGGGTCTGGGCAAGCTGGGCGACCGCCCCGGGCCCCCAAATGCCATAGGGCCCTCATTTTATATGTCTTATATTAATTGTATAGTATTAGCCCATTAGGTTTAAGCTTATTGTATTCTGATTGCTGAAGCCCAATACAACAATTGTTTCTTATCAACGCCAACCAAAAGTCCAAAAAGAAAGCGGGAGGAATTGCGGAATGGGGAACGACTGGCGTGCTAAGAGCGAGACTGCGAAAGATGCCGACTTCCAAGGCGCAATTAATCTTCAACGATCGGCTATGGAATCGAAACATTTTCTCCAGATTCTAAGTTAAGCAACGCTGCAACGATCTCAATAATCAGGTTCTTATATTTCTTCTTCGATTTCAATTGAATGATTTGAATCGATCTATTATTTCTTCCCCAATTCTCCCTTTTCTAATTTCCGATTTGGTGATTCAGTGCATCCTCTCCTTCGCTTCTTTCTTGGTAATCATGATTTCTACCGATCATTGGCCATCTATTTTCGATTTTGAAGTTCAATCTGTAAGACTGTGACAGATTCACAGACCTGTGACCACTGAGTCGTGAGTCCTCACAGACGAAGAGATAGAAGAGTAGAACTGTAGAAGACTGAGTCAATGAGTCGTGAGTCGTCACAGTTCAAAGTTTTCAACAGCAATCTCCAAACATTCATGCGGTCATGCCAAAAATCAAGCCCTAATGTTATCACACTTCTAATTTCTAGCATTCAAGTTTCTTATTTATCACATAATTTTATCTGTAAGTTCTAATTTCTAGCATTCAAATTTCTTATTTATCTGTGATTTTCTGATTTTTTATGAATCTAATATTCATAATTTCATGCTATGTAGAATCTGAGGACTGAGAATCAGCAGCTTACCACTTCCAGTTGCTTAGAGGTTATTTAAAAGCTCACAGCATCAACAGTTTACCAATTACCATCAAAGCATCATTGGCAGTCAACAGTAGGTACAAAGAACAAGAACTCTAATCTTTTATTATTTGTTATATGTGTCACTGTGTGCTTGTTGTTTGTTTGCATGATTGCCTCTTATCACTCTATTGAATATGCATCCTAGAAAGTATATGTCTGGAAGTGAAAAACGAAAGAAAAAACAAAAAATTGAACAAGATAATGAAACTCAAAAAGGGTCTATGCGCAGGTTTTTTTAAAAAAATAGTTCTGCTAATGTACAAGTAAATGAACAAGATAATCTCACACATGAAACTATTTTTAATGAGCAAGATAATGTCATGAATGAAAATGTTTCTCAAGAAAAAGTTTCAAATGAAAATGTTGATTTTGATGATGAAAAGATTAATAATGAAGATGTTAATGTCAATAATGAAAATGTTAACATTTCAAATGAGAATGAGAATGAAAATGTCATGAATGATAACAATGAACAATTTATTCCACCTTTAGATATATATGATCCTAGTAATTGGAATAATCTTTGTAACAGCCCAAAATCTCAAGTATTGTTAAATTGCATTTTGGGGTGCTTTAAAGGGGAGACTCGGCGAGTTGGAGCCAGACTCGCCGAGTAGGGTCGCAGATTTGGTCGCGGGTTCGCGACTGGACTCGACGAGTCCAGGTATGGACTCGGCGAGTCGACGCTGTTCAGCAGAAACCCTAGCCGTTTCATATTGGGTCGTATTTAAGGGTTGTATGTCGTCATTTCACGTCTTTTGGCCGATTGTGGAGAACCCTAGACGACTGTGGCATTTGGAGCAAAACTTGAAGGCCATTATTGACTTTGAAGGAATTGTGGTACAAGAAGAGGAAGGATTTTGGCCAAAGGAAGAGCAAGGGGGTCGAGTTCTGAGGTTTGGGGACACAGAGAGTATGTTTTCAGGTAAGGTTTCGGATCATTCCTGTTATTTTGATGTGTACACGAATTTAGGGTTTATGAAACCCATTTGGAGATTTGATGGAGTATTATGTTGTTATACAAAGGTTTCTACCCTAGTAATAGGATGATTAGAGGTCCAGAAGTCCCATGAGTGTGTATCTCGGGAAAAACGTATCTCAGGAAGCAGTTGGATCGACTGCATGGCGTGGACTCGCCGAGTCGGATGATCAGACTCGGCGAGTAGCTTGAAGATTCACTGGGACTCGCCGAGTTGTTCTTCAGACTCGGCGAGTGGAGTCGGGGTGGCCCCGCGATTCTTCCAGGAGTGACTCGTCGAGTCAAAGAGGATACTCGACGAGTAGAAGGGGAATCTCAGAGGATTGAAGGACGACCAGACTCGCCGAGTCGCCAGGGAACTCGCCGAGTCCAGTCGAGCTGACATTGGACTGTTGACCAGAGTTGACTGGTGTGATTCTTAGGGTCAGTTAACGTGGAAGATAGAAGTATTAAATAAGGGATATATGATGTTACAGGGAGCTTGTATCTCGGAGGATCAAGTGCAAGGGATTTTAGGAGTTGCTATCTTCTAGTGTCCGCAAGGTGAGTCTTCTCACTATACCTCACCCGGAAGGGTTTGATTGTGTGACCGGAAGGTCAAGTATGCTATGTGTTATGTTATATGCTATAAATGGAAAGTTAGCTGCTACGCGTGATATACATGCTTATATATGGGCCGGAAGGCAAGGTATTATGTGACAGAAAGGTCAGGTATGATATATGATATATGTGCTTTATGTGTTAGAGTATTTGTATTATGTGTTATATATGTTATGGGCCGGAAGGCGATATGATGTGTGATGGACCGGAAGGTCGGCGTGGGTAAGGCCGGAAGGTTTACCCAGCAGGGACGGAAGTCCCCTGAGACACATGGACCGGAAGGTCGGGCCGGAAGGCAATGTTATGTGGATCGAAAGATCCGGGCCGGAAGGCGATGTTATGTGGACCGAAAGGTCCGGGCCGGAAGGCGTATGTGCGTAAGGTATATTGGGGAACTCACTAAGCTTCGTGCTTACGTTGTTTATGTTATGTGGTTTCAGGTTCTTACAGTAACGCGGGATGGCAACGGTTCGATTGTACACACCGAAGAAAGAGTTGTATTTTGGAGGATCCTGGTCTTCTACTATAATGAAAATGAAACCATGTTTTGTAATTCGAATGTGAATAGGATTTAAACAAGTGTTCTTAATATTAAATTGAGTATTTAAATGAAAATTTTGTTTTTGGAAATCTTGGTGTTACAAATTGGTATCAGAGCCTTGGTTTGAGGGATTCGGACGCGCCTACGGGTAAATCTGGACTCAAACTGAGGAAGTAAGAAAAAGTTTTCCAAATAAATGGTTTTCTAAAAGTGAATAAGAGTTCAAAGAGAAAGCAAGAAAGAGCAGTGTGTACAATCAGCCAGAGCCAAACGGTGATTTCCCAAAATACCCTTACTTTTGTATTATGAAATATCTATTATGCACTTTATGAGACATTATTGCATGCTAGAGACAGGCTAGGTACTTCACATCTTAGGACTAGAGTGGCCTGATTTGTGATGCCTTAGTCTAGGGTTTGCTGTTATATGTGCGTTATGCTTTTATGTGTATGTGATGAGTGAGAGTATCTAGTTAGAACGCACAAGGGGTAAAGCTACGGAGTACAGAGGTACTTCCGAGGGTGAGTCGAGGAGGTGGAGCTACCACAGATGGGGAGTCCTATGTATGCCTCAATGCTCGAATGCTGCTTGCTTTGTGCTTTGTGGAGTTATCGATGATGGGAGTCAGCTACCAAGTGAGTATGACGATACTCAGGAGGTAGAGGGCTGGCATCATTGGGAACTCTTCAGCAGCTGATAGCAAAGAAGTGGGAGGACAGCGGAAGGGACTAGGGAGTAAACCTAGCCAGATGAGTGCGCTGGTAGAGTAGAGGATTTCGCTGGAAAGCGAGCACGCGCGATGAGATTGGTGAAAGAGCAGGTTTATCAGCTACTTAGGAACTCTGGAATGGTCCGTGTGGAAAGTATGGGTAGATGTGGCAGGTAGTATGGGCCCGTACTACTGAAAGCAGAGGACCCATACTTGATACAGGGGGCATTCTGAAGGTCCTAAGGAACAGATTGAGGAGTGATGTTATGGTTCGGATACCATACATCGGAGCGGATACAGAGTGATGTTATGGTCAGGGCACCATACATCGGAACAGATTGAGATAGATGTTGTGGTTCGAGTGCTATACATTGGAGCAGGTTGAGGAATGGTGCTATGGTTCAGGTACCATACACCGAAGCATGTTGAGGAAGGATGTCATGGGATGAGTACCATGGTTCGTAGTGGATGATGCTTGTGGCTATCTTGTTATCCGATTATCGACCGGACGAGCACGAGCGAGCGGGATGCGAGGATTCGCGAGATCCGGCGTGATGAGGTTGCTGCATTGTTGCGGGTTGAGTCGCCAGAATTGTTTAGGTCGATCAGGACCACTATGATTGAAGTAGTTTGATGAGCGATATGCGGCTTTCGCAGAGACGGCTGCCGCGGCGGTTACAGCGGCTGTAGCAACGGCAAAGAAAGGGACTAGTCGGGGTTTCCAGTATCGGGACTTCTATTATGCGAAGCCTCCCACATTCGATGGAGTTCAGGACTCGATTGTTGCTATGAGATGGTTATCAGACATGGAGGGGTGTTTCTCCACGAGTTTATGCTTTGCTGATCAGAGGATGGGGTGTGCTCTGAACCTATTGGGGCTCGGGGCGAAGGATTGGTGGAGGTTGACCACGAGGTCATTTTCCGATGCGCAGAGGGCTGCGGTTTCATGGGATCAATTCAGAGGAATGTTCAGTACTCGCTATGTCCCGCGAGATGAAAAGGAGAGATTGGCTCGGGAATTCCTTGAGCTGAAGCAGGATTTGGAGTCGGTGACTGAGATCACCAGGATGTTTATTGGGAGGGCGATGTTTCGCCCTGAGTTCGCTCCGGAGCAGGCTCAGATGCCCGATATTCGAGTAGGCTCAAGGGGGTATCAGACAGTTCGTGTCTGCGCGGAGGTGCGAGACCCTGTTGGAGTTGCAGAAGGCCGCCATGTGGCGTGAGTTAGAGGTTAAGTTGCAGTTGCGTGAGCTGGGACAGGCCCCGATGCAGTCGCAGTCGGCACCGAAACGGTTCAGGACCGTAGACGTTGAAATGGGGAATCGGAGCGGTCACACTTGTGGGAAGTGTGAGAGAGATGGCACCGGAGCTTGTTGGCCCAATGGTGCATGCCGCGAGTGCGGAAAGGAGGGGCATGGTGCACGGGATTGTCGGCAGTCAGTGCCAACTCGGGATTTCAGGATTTGTTAGCAGTGTCGGCAGGTTGGACATTTGAGGGTCAACCGTCCACAGTTTCCTGCAGGACCGGTGCAGGCTCTAGCATCGGCCAACGTGAGGAGTTCAGGAGGAGGACAGGATGGAGCAGAGCCCAAGGGCTCAGGGTCGTGCTTATCGGCTTGCGGCAGAGGGAGACGGAGCAGTGCCGGAGGCAGCTGCGGGTATGATGCTCTTGATGTCTTGGGTAGCTTGTGTTGAATGTGGCGTATTGTTTGTGCTGGTGTCTGGTGTGGATTTCAATGCGGTATTCGTTGTTTCGCAGGTGTGGCATGATTATAGTTGGTGTTTTGGTACCGGTAGCCTTGTGCGGTTGTCGATGCGATATTCGACCTTTGGCAGGTTGTGGGTTTGGTTATGGGTTACTGCTTGGGAATTCCGTTGATCATCGTTCGTGAGGGTTGATAGTGGAGATACGGCACTGGGTTGAATGACGGGTAGCATCTGCAGTTGTGGAGTGGAAAATTGAAAGATCGGACTCTTTTGAGCGGATTGATCAGGGAGGAGATGTGTTTTGCTGAGGGTTGCTTACGCTTGTGGGAAACAGTCAGTGGGTAAATGTTCTCTTTGTGCAGGATGGTTCTGGAAGGTCGTTAATGACGATCGGTGGCAGTTAGTCAGTGCTTTAGTGGGGGAGAATTGTAAAATTCTCCGGGAGATCGATGAGTATGTAAGAGTGTTTAGCTGTTGGGATTCAGCAGTGTTTGTCAGCGCAAAGTATAGGCCGACGAGAGCGAGTGTTGAGTATGCGGGGCGAGATACAGATCTAGGGCATTTGATTGTGGAGGCCTGAGAGGAGGTCGGGATCGAGCTTGAGTAAGTAAACGGAAGTTTGCGATCAGAGTATTGGTACGTTTGGGGTACGTGATGGTTGTACTGCATTAATCCCACGGGATTATGTTGTGCATGTTTCTAGAGCTGGAACCGGAAGGTTCCCAGAGTTAGAACCTGAGGGTTCGCAGAGTTGGGTGTACGGACCCACAGAGATATAGCCTCGAGTGGCTAGTATGTGTTATGAGAGTCGGTCCAGTCATACTGGAGACTCTGTTGGTATTGCTGGATTAGTTGGAGATTTGCGGATCACGTATGTTGCAGTGTGCTTGCATTGGAAGGTCTGGCCCTGGGTTGTTGATCTTGTTTAGCGGAGGCAGTGATTTTGATGAGTGGAGAGAGTGCATGGGATTGAGAGCCCCTACAATGAGAACCAGAGTATGTGAATAGCAGTTACGCAAAAAGGGTGGTGTCGCTTGGGGCGAGCACCGTGGCACCGGTTGGAGTGGCATTATGTTCAAGAGAGTTCCGTGGAAAAGGAAAAGAGGAGGGTATGTAACTCCGAAGGGGGTGCAAGTTCACGAAAGTGAAAGCTGCAGAGCAAAGTTATGGTTAGAATATTTCGAGTATGGTTTTGAGCATCGTGTTCGCGGCAGTGGAGTAGGAACCCATCCGGTTGGGATGTCTGTTGAGGCTCAGAAGGGATGCATGGAGAGAGAAAATTTTAAATTTTCAGTGTGAATCTGATCAGAGTGTAGGGTGGATGTAGTGGTTCATCTTGGGAGATGTTCGAGGATATCATCAGTGTATCGGGTCTTCCAACCTACGAGTGTTGGGGCTAGTTCAGCATGTGTATATGATGGCAAGAGGAGAATTTGTGAGAGTTACTCTGGGAGTGAGAATGGATCTCTCAGTTGGTCTGGGATGGACAAAGTGGGCTTTGGATCGGGGATCCGGTGGTTCAGGGCTTCCTAACCCTTATTGGACGAGTGATTGTTGGGGTTTAAGAGCAGAGTTGCATCTTGGGTGGTTCTCGGTTACAGAGAGAGATGGACAGTACAGAGTTTGGGCTTCAGTCGACAGAGCAGACTCAGCAGGTTAAGGAGAGTTAGTGATCGTTTAGAGTTAACAGGAAAGTGATTCAGGTCAGCGACTTCGTATTTCTGTCGGGTGCTTCGATTTAGGAAGAGGGGTAAATGGGGGGCCTCGGTGTGTTGGGTCTTTTCGTGAAGGTGCGAAGGTAGGAAGGGTGGCCTATCGTTTGGAGCTGTCAACGGAACTGGGTCGGATCCATGACACTGGTATGTGTCGCAGTTGAATAGGTGTATAGCGGATGAGTCAGCAGCGGTTCTTCTAGAGAACGATTAGGTGAATGCGAGCCTGTGTTACGTCGGGAGGCCAGTGGCCGTCGGAGATTGGAAGATCAAGGTTCTGAGGAACAAGGAGGTACCTCTGGTATTGGTTCAGTAGCGACCTCGGAAGATATCGGAAGCGTTTAGGGAAGCCGAAACGTGTGATGCGGGAGCAGCATCCAGAACTATTTTCAGAGTGAGACTTCGAGGGCGAAGTCTAATTCTAGTGGGGGAGAATTGTAACAGCCCAAAATCTCAAGTATTGTTAAATTGCATTTTGGGGTGCTTTAAAGGGGAGACTCGGCGAGTTGGAGCCAGACTCGCCGAGTAGGGTCGCAGATTTGGTCGCGGGTTCGCGACTGGACTCGACGAGTCCAGGTATGGACTCGGCGAGTCGACGCTGTTCAGCAGAAACCCTAGCCGTTTCGTATTGGGTCGTATTTAAGGGTTGTATGTCGTCATTTCACGTCTTTTGGCCGATTGTGGAGAACCCTAGACGACTGTGGCATTTGGAGCAAAACTTGAAGGCCATTATTGACTTTGAAGGAATTGTGGTACAAGAAGAGGAAGGATTTTGGCCAAAGGAAGAGCAAGGGGGTCGAGTTCTGAGGTTTGGGGACACAGAGAGTATGTTTTCAGGTAAGGTTTCGGATCATTCCTGTTATTTTGATGTGTACACGAATTTAGGGTTTATGAAACCCATTTGGAGATTTGATGGAGTATTATGTTGTTATACAAAGGTTTCTACCCTAGTAATAGGATGATTAGAGGTCCAGAAGTCCCATGAGTGTGTATCTCGGGAAAAACGTATCTCAGGAAGCAGTTGGATCGACTGCATGGCGTGGACTCGCCGAGTCGGATGATCAGACTCGGCGAGTAGCTTGAAGATTCACTGGGACTCGCCGAGTTGTTCTTCAGACTCGGCGAGTGGAGTCGGGGTGGCCCCGCGATTCTTCCAGGAGTGACTCGTCGAGTCAAAGAGGATACTCGACGAGTAGAAGGGGAATCTCAGAGGATTGAAGGACGACCAGACTCGCCGAGTCGCCAGGGAACTCGCCGAGTCCAGTCGAGCTGACATTGGACTGTTGACCAGAGTTGACTGGTGTGATTCTTAGGGTCAGTTAACGTGGAAGATAGAAGTATTAAATAAGGGATATATGATGTTACAGGGAGCTTGTAGCTCGGAGGATCAAGTGCAAGGGATTTTAGGAGTTGCTATCTTCTAGTGTCCGCAAGGTGAGTCTTCTCACTATACCTCACCCGGAAGGGTTTGATTGTGTGACCGGAAGGTCAAGTATGCTATGTGTTATGTTATATGCTATAAATGGAAAGTTAGCTGCTACGCGTGATATACATGCTTATATATGGGCCGGAAGGCAAGGTATTATGTGACAGAAAGGTCAGGTATGATATATGATATATGTGCTTTATGTGTTAGAGTATTTGTATTATGTGTTATATATGTTATGGGCCGGAAGGCGATATGATGTGTGATGGACCGGAAGGTCGGCGTGGGTAAGGCCGGAAGGTTTACCCAGCAGGGACGGAAGTCCCCTGAGACACATGGACCGGAAGGTCGGGCCGGAAGACAATGTTATGTGGATCGAAAGATCCGGGCCGGAAGGCGATGTTATGTGGACCGAAAGGTCCGGGCCGGAAGGCGTATGTGCGTAAGGTATATTGGGGAACTCACTAAGCTTCGTGCTTACGTTGTTTATGTTATGTGGTTTCAGGTTCTTACAGTAACGCGGGATGGCAACGGTTCGATTGTACACACCGAAGAAAGAGTTGTATTTTGGAGGATCCTGGTCTTCTACTATAATGAAAATGAAACCATGTTTTGTAATTCGAATGTGAATAGGATTTAAACAAGTGTTCTTAATATTAAATTGAGTATTTAAATGAAAATTTTGTTTTTGGAAATCTTGGTGTTACAATCTTGATAATAACTTAAGAGATATTTTGATTGAAAAAGGGCCAATAAGAGAATCAAATTTTGTGTATCCTAAAGATAATCTATCTAGACATTTTTCTTATGCTTCTTATACTAGAAAGTTAAGTAATGGTGACACGATAGATCGAAAATGGTTAATTTACTCAAAAAATAGTTGATAAAGTGTTTTGTTTTTGTTGTAAATTGTTTAAACCTAATAATTATGTTAATAAAATTTCTTTAGCAAATGATGGATTTAATGATTGGAAACATCTTTTTGATAGACTTAAAGAACATGAAAATAGTTCCCAACATCTTTTTTGTATGGATTCTTGGGATAAACTAATAGCAAGATTTGATAAGAATAAAACAATTGATAAAGATTTGCAAAATAAAGTTTTAACTGAAAAAGAACGTTGGAGTCAAGTTTTAAAAAGAATAATTGTTGTCATTAAATATTTGGCAAAATATAATTTGGCTTTTCGAGGTTGTAACGAAAAACTTTTTCAAGAATCTAATGGTAATTTTTTGGGAGCAATTCAAATGATGGCAGAATTTGATGTTATAATGCAAGAACATGTTAGACACATAGAAAATCATCAAACTCATCTTCATTATTTAGGACACAAAATTCAAAATGAAATCATTTCTATTTTAGCTAATAATGTTAGAAATTCTATAATTACTATTATAAAAGAATCAAAATATTTTTTTGTTATTCTTGATTGCACCCACAATGTTAGCCATCAAGAACAAATGACTCTTGTTATTCAATGTGTGAACATGTCTAATAATAAAATAAAAGTTGAAGATTTTTTTTTAGAATTTTTAAAGGTAGAAAATACATTGGGTTTAGGACTTTTTAATGAGTTATTAAATGCAATTAAATCTTATGGTCTTAATATTGATGATGTAAGAGGATAAGGTTATGATAATGGTTCTAACATGAAAGGAAAACACAAAGGTGTTCAAAAACGATTACTTGAAATTAATCCAAAAGCATTGTTTATGTCATGTGCTTGTCATAGTCTTAACCTCACTGTTAGTGATATGGCTCATTCTTGTGCCAAAGCGATTTCTTTTTTTGGAGTTTTGCAACGCATTTTGTTATTATTTTCAAGTTCAACCAAAAGATGGTCAATATTACTTGATAAAGTCCCTAACTTAACGGTAAAATCTTTATCTAATACACGTTGGGAGAGTAGAATAAAAAGTGTCAAAGCCATTAGGTTTCAAGCTCCTCATATAAGGGATGCCTTGATAGAATTAAGTTCATCATGTGATGATGCAAAGTCTAAAAGTGAATGCTGAAAGTTTAGTTAATGCTATTGAAAGTTATGACTTTTTACTTGGTATGGTAATTTGGTATGATATTTTATTTGCTATAAATAAAGTTAGTAAAAAAATGCAAACCAAAACTATATGTATTGATGCCACAATTGATCTATTAAAAAATATGATAACATTTTTTAAAAATTATAGAAATGAAGGTTATGCCATTAGTATTGATAATGCTAAGGCCATTGCATCGGATATGGAAGTTGAACCTATATTCCCAAAAAAACGCCAAATTACTAGAAAAAAACAATTTGATGAAATTAATTGTGAAGATGAATTACTATCACCCGAAGAATCATTTAGAATCGAGTATTTTATATATATTGTTGATGTGGCAATTGCATCATTAGAGAGTAGATTTGAGCAATTAACAAACTTTGAAAACATTTTTGGATTTTTATATGATTCAAAAAGGTTAAAGTCATTGGATGATATTGAACTTAAAAAAAAGTTGTGTTGTTTTTGTAAATAAGTTTACTCATAATAACTTATGTGATGTGGATTTAAATGAATTTTTGATGGAACTTAAAGTATTACAAAAAACTTTGCCAAATGTTGTTATGTCATCGGTTGAAATTTTAGAGTTTGTCAAAGGTAAAGATTGTTATCCAAATGTTTGTATTGCATATAGAATCTTATTAACCATACCAATTACTGTAGCATCAGCAGAAAGAAATTTTTCAAAACTAAATTATTAAAAAATTATTTGAGATCATCAATGTCACAAGAAAGATTAAATGGTTTGGCTATGTTATGCATTGAAAAAGATTTGTTGGATAATATTGAACTTGATTCTATAATTGATGACTTTGCATCTAAAAAAGCTCGTAAATGTAAATTTCTTTAGTTTTTCTTTGATATGTTTATGTATTTTGGTTTAGAGCATGTTTTGGCTTTTTTATTTATTGTTTTGTATTAATAGTTGCTAGGTTGTTTGGCTTACGGGGCCTGTCCCGAAGTCTTTTTTTTCCATAGGTGGGGAGTCCCCAGCCTTCAATTGTATTCTTTTTTTTTAATTAATAAAATTTTTGGAGTTGCATCCCTCTTTTTTTTATAAAAAAAACATTATGAGGGCCCCAATTTTATTTTGGCCCCGGGCCCCAAATTGTCTAGGACCGGCTCTGCGTAATTTATATAAAATACTTCATATCTATGTGTAAGATGAAAGTAACTATGCACTCACAACATGTAATTTATATTAAATACTTCATATCTATGTGTAAGACGAAAGGGACCATGCACTCACCTGGTAAGGTGGTGACTTGGTACCCGGACAACACTTCGTTACTCTTAAAACAATTTCCTTCGACAAAACCTAGTATCAAAACCACTAGGGTTTAGTCTAACGTTAACCGCGACTAATTAATAGTCTAGCTATTATTATTATATAAGCGCAACACAATACTTTTCACCCACTATATACAGACGATGCCAGACATGGAACACCGGAGGGCAGGATCATTTTGGCATTAAAGCACTTCTGAAATCCAGCAACCCAAGCGACCCTCCAAACCGGAACCCCCGTACTGCGAGTGGTTAAAACGATATTATAACGACATTATATAACCCATAATAATAGCCCAAATAATTATTTTAAGGTCCTAATATCATTACTATATTAAAACATAAGCTATACTAAAGATAGGTTAGGCGTAGCTTACTTATAGCGGGTTTTCTCGAAAACCGGGCTTCGCTGGAGCAGCATTCCCGAGCCAAAAGACTCATTTCTCGATACTCCGGGAGCCTCGGGGCTTCCTTCGAGTGCTAGGGGGTTTACCTAGTCTTAGGGGGTGGGGGTTAGAGAGAGAGCCTAGAGAGAGAAAGTTGAAGGGGAGAGGTGTGGGAAATGAGAGAACCCAACACCTCTATTTATAGGGTGAAATCCTGACGGACTCGCCGAGTCGGTGCCACGTGTCATCACCTGATGGCTTTTCTTGGGGAAAAAGTCTTGGCCCATATTCAGTCACGTCACCCCTTTTGCAGCAGCACCCTGCCAAATTCTAAACCTCGTAACTTTCGCATACGAGCTCTGTTTTCGACGTTCATTTTTTTCATGCGTAGGTAAAAACAAGATCTACAACTTTCATTTAGACTCTATCGGCTAATTCTCGACCGATCTTAAATTTAACAGTAGGAGGAGATTAGACTGTTAAATGACCACGAAGAATTCGTAACTCCTTCATACAGACTCCGTTTTCGTCTGTATTTTTATGGTTGAGTTCCTATTAATGATATCTTCAACTCTCATTAAGGTTGCATAAGCCAAAAACCGCTCGAACTAAAATTTGAGTTTCGGGTCGTGCACTGCTATGTCAAATCTTAGAAAAATCATAACTTCCTCATACGAAGTCAGATTTGGGCGTTCTTTTTTGTATGTTCTCGGTTTAACATATACTACAACTTTTGTTTAGATCACTAAAGCTAAAAAGTCATCTATCGTAAATTCACTACTTACTTCTTCCGGTGCCGTGCTGGTTTTGCCGAAAAACTTCGACGGGCCGTAACTTCTTCGTTATAATTCGGATTCCGACGTTCTTTATATGTACGAAACCCTTGAGACATATTCTACAACTTGGTTAAGATTATTTATTCTAAATAATCTTTTGTCGAAAATTCGTTTTCGACCCCTATTATCTCTAAATTGACTAGCCCGGATCTACGGGCGTTACAGCATGCTAGGTGTAATCAATCAAACACAAGACATTAACCAACAAGAAAAGTCTAAATCAATAGAATAAAACCATAAGTTCCAGCTTCATCTAGCTAACAGAAGCAACTAAATTTAACTACTCATATTAACAAATAAACTAAAACGAGTCATAATCGTAAGCATGTTAAAGTACCAAACTAGAAAGTCAATTATGAACTTCTTCCTCATCCTTGCTATTAAAACAAAATTCCTAGCCTTCTATCCTTCTGAATATCGACTTCTTGAACCCTTTTCTAGCCACCCAACCTCCATATATATATATATATATATATATATATATATATATATATATATATATATATATATATATATATATATATATATATATATATATATATATATATATATATATATATATACTTGCCATGGAATCGTAAATAGATTCTTGTTTCAGACAGTGGTACCCTGGAAAGTAAGTCTGAAATGTACGAATATTCTTATTACGGACCAAAGCTACAAAATAATTACCCTAACTCTAAAAACTATATTCCAAAGAAAATGATCATTTTACATAAACAAATTTAAATTGATTATTATTAATTAAATACACGCTTATAAAAATTAGATTACTCATTTTTCCCTACAAACTATATTTAAGAGAAAATGATCATTTTACGGAACAAATTTAATCGGTTATTATTATTAAAATATCCTTTTATAAAAGCTAGATTACTCGATTTTCCCGCAATTTGCGTTATTATTGTAATTAGAGAAAATATTGATGATATATATCTATTTATATTTCTCTTTTCCATTTCCCTCCAAAGTCCAAACTTTTGTTGCAGGTTTCCGCTTCAGCTTTCCCCTTGTTGGTCTTATCCAAAATTGATTTTGGAAAATGAATCCAGAAGTCTCTCTGTTGCGACTCGAATATCATCTTGTTCGACACCTCTTTATTCCTGTTCATATTCCTACAGTTCATACTTTTTGCATCATCGATTATTTCTCCCTCCATAAGCACTCTATCTTCTTCATTCCATTATAATATGATTATTAAGCTCCTATTTCTCTTCATCTTCTTCTTCACCTTCACTTCATCATCACCTCCTACTCCGCCATTAAACTTCACCATGTTCGGCACTACCATTCTCAATCAGACCTCCATCACGCTCACTCATCATCACAATAACTGTATCTCAAATCCACCAGATTCAAACATCGGAAGAGTATTCTACAAACACCCAATTCGATTTCTTGATTCTTCATTCAATTCCACCGATTCTTTCTTCACCCGTTTCACGTTCACCGTCATCCCTCCGCCGCCTCCCTGTCTCTCCGGCGAAGGAATTGCGTTCTTGATCACGTCGGATTCAAACTCCTTGTCACGCTCAGTTGGGTCTCTTGGTTTACCTAAACCAATCGATCTGAAAACACTTGATTCTTCGTTCTTGGCTGTGGAATTCGACACCAATTTTGACCAGGGTCTTGACGATATCAACGACAATCATGTTGGGGTTGATCTGGATTCCATTGTTTCTGTAGCTTCTGTGGATTTAATGACAAATGGGATCAATTTGAAGAGTGGGAAACAGATAACAGCTTGGATTGAGTACAGAAACCCAGAAAAGATCATCCAGATTTGGGTCGGGTACACCCAGACCAAACCTGAAAACCCCATTCTCGTATCACCTATCGATCTTTCAAAACGATTCAGTGGTTATATGTATGTGGGTTTCTCTGCTGCTAATGGAAGAGGATCTGCAACACATTTGATTGATAGTTGGTATTTCAAGACGTCGGAATCTATGTCTCCGATCATCGACATTGACGCCATTGGGCCGGGAAACTGTTTTATATGTTTTCCGGTGGTTCCTCTCACAGAAGAACACGAAACGGGTTTACCAAATAATCATCATAAAGACAAAAGGGTGTTTCAATTAGCTGTCGGATTATTAGCTCTCAATCTGATTTTGATTCTTTTAAGTGTGGGTTTTGTAGTGTTTTACATGTGTGTATTAAAGAGAAGAAACCAGATGCAAGATCTCATGGAACAGGGCCAAATCCGTACGTTTCAGGAGAAAAAAATGCCCAGAAGATTGGAACTCTCTGTGATCAGATCAGCCACAAAAGGGTTTAGCCGGAATCAAATTATCAGTCAACGGCCTTCTGCAACTGTGTATGAAGCCAATCTTCCGCCGTATGGTAACGTCGCCGTGAAAAGATTTCGCCAACCCACCAAAACAGGATCATTTGGGAGTCAATTCGCTGCAGAATTCGCAACAATGGTGGGTTCATTAAGCCATAAAAACCTAATGCAGCTTCAAGGATGGTGTTGTGAGCGAAACGAATTAGTCCTGGTTTACGAATACATGCCCAATGGATCACTCGACAAGATTCTTCACACTCGAATAACTCCCAGTAGATTGAATTTCGGAACGAGATTGAACGTTCTGCTCGGAGTTTCATCGGCGTTGATCTATCTACACGAAGAGTGTGAACGTCCGATCATCCACCGGAATGTAAAAAGCTGTAACATAATGTTGGATGTTGATTTCACTCCAAAATTAGGCGATTTCGGAACGGCGGAGCTTTACGAGCATAGCTCGAGGGCGAGGGAAGCGACGGTTCCGGCGGGCACAATGGGCTACCTTGCTCCTGAATACGTGTACTCCGGCGTCCCGACTGTGAAAACCGACGTGTACAGTTTTGGGGTGTTGGTGCTGGAGGTGGCTTCAGGGCGGCGGCCAGTGGATGAGAACGGGACAATGATGACTGATTGGGTGTGGGATTTGTGGGAGGATAAGGAATTGGTTGCTGCTGCAGATCCTAATTTGATGGGGAGATTTCATCGGATGGATATGGAGATGATGTTAATGGCTGGGTTGATATGTGTTCATCCAAATTACGAGATGAGACCCACCATGAAGGAGGCGATGCGGATGCTGCAAGGTGGGTTACTTCCAGACTTGCCGGCGACGAAGCCGACGGTGATGATTCGGTCGGTTAATTTTGACAGGTCGCCGGAAGCGGTGGTGAGGTGTGGTGTTGACGAAGGTATGACGTCATGGGGAACACCAAAGAGTCATTTTAGTAAACATTAGATAATTCTTGTGGATTTTTTTACTGGATTTTGTAGTCAGTTTGTTTTGTAAATGCTACAATTTGTTTTCTATTGATATCCTTACAATTTTAACTTGATTAATTCATTTCATCTCCATAAACAAAAAAAAATACTATTGTTTTTTATAAATAAATATTGAACATTTATCTCTATGTTATTTGTGAGTTCGAGTCATTGAAGGTCCGCATGTTATTATTTCATTTTAAGTGAGCAGTAGTACACATAACCTGATACCACATAAATGCTATTTTGTATCTAAATAGTAAATACTCCTCAAAAAGCAAATCAAGCTCCATATTTCAATGCTTGCTTTTAGCCCATTAAACACCACCTTCTTAGCCCAACGTAATCTTTAACCCATAATATCTTACCAATTAACTGCAATATGTTATAGGAAAAATATTAAATGAAATAAACATGTATTTAAGACAGTAAAAAATATAGAAAAGATAAGATTGCTTTGGTGTGTATATCAATCTTTAATATTTCCTTCAAACTCATCTTTGAAATGGATCAAACATTTTTAATTTTTAGATAAATTAGAGTGTTGAACCCTAATTTAGTGATTTTGTAAAAATATGCAACTTGTTCGGTTGTTCCTTTGATGTAGTTTCTTTATTTTGACAAATTCATCTAAAACCTTTTCTCTAACCTAATGAACATTATTTTCAATTAGTTTGGTCCTATCTTGAAATACAAAATATATAAGATTTGAGCTCAATTGAATTGTTGAACTGTTATCACCCCAAATTTCAACTAGACATTGAGCTTTAATACTCAAATCCTTAATAGTTTTATAATCCAAAGTAATTCAAATGTTACCGTAGCCAATGCCCTATACTCGAAGATCTATAGATTCTTATATGTTTTTTGCTTTTCTACGATGCCAAAGATTCTCATAGAAACACACAAAATGCGGAAATGGACATTCATGTGCTTAAACACCTTCCCCTAAGCATCAACATGAGCAATTAAATTCAAATTATCAAAAATTTTAGTGTAATTTTTTTTTTTCATATTAAGTTTCAAATATCTAAAAACTCTATTAGCAAGTCTTGAATGAGACTTCCTAGGAGTGTAAATAAATTAACTTAAAGTTTGGATGGCAAGACAGATATAAGATCAAGTATTAGTAATGGATCAAATGAATTTCGGGCAAAGCAGCAAAAGAAAAAATTGTTTCTATTCAAGGTTGACTTTGAAAAAGTTTTTGATTCAATTAACTGGGGATACTTGGACTGTGTAATGGATCAAATGAATTTCGGGTGTAAATGGAGAAAATGGATATCAAGTTGTCTTCTGCAAAAGCTTTTGTCTTGGTAAATGGCTCACCAACCGATGAATTTCAAATATCTAGAGGGATTTGTCAAGGTAATCCTCTGTCACCGTTCCTCTTTATCTTGGGCATGGAGGGACTGAATATCGCTATAAAGAGTGCATGTGAAAAATCACTACTACGTGGAGTCAAATTACCTAGAGGCGGCCCCTCAGTTTCACACCTTTTCTATGTTGATGATGTGATATTCGTTGGGGAATAGCACATTAATTGCATGAAAAACTTATCTCGTATCCTGAAATGTTTTCATATTTCTTCAGGATTAAAAGTTAACTTCTTCAAATCATGTTTATTTGGTGTGGGGGTATCAAAGACAACATTGTCTGATACTACTCAGGTTCTTTGTTGTTTACATGGAGAATTTCCATTTTCTTATCTGGGGGTCCCGGTTGGTGCCAAATGGCTCTGAAGAAGAACCGGAAGCATGTTCTAGATAAAATCTCTTCTAAATTATCAAGTTGGAAGGCCACTTCGTTGTCGTTTGGTGGCCTCCTCAACCTCATTAAATCTGTCTTGGACAGCCTCCCTACATATTACATGTCTCTCTTTAAAGCTCCAGTGGGGATTATTGAGCAACTTGATAAGATCAGAAGGAGGTTCTTATGGGGAGGCAGTGAGCTTAAAAAGAAAATTCACTTGGTTGAGTGGTCTATAGTTATTGCGCCAAAATCAGAAGGGGGTTTAGGTGTTGGTTCGTTATTCGCTCAAAACATTACCTTGTTAATCAAATGGTGGTGGAGAATTATGAATGACAAAGGAAGTTTATGGAAAGGTGTTATTATGAGCATTCATAATTTGTACAACAAACTGGCATCGTACATCGCGAGAAAAACATCAAATGGAGTGTGGTGCAATATTTCCAAGGTTGTTAGAGCTCTTGATAGTCTGCATATTGATTGCAAGGATATTTTTGCCCTTATCCCAGGTTCGGATGTCAACATTTTATTCTAGAAAGATTCTTGGTGCAGTAACATTCCATTTCACCTCAAATTCCCTCACTTATATTCAATCGAAACAGATAAAAACTGTTTATTGGGAGATAGAATTTCTAGCAATGGCTTTTCATGGATGTGGAGATTTGAACCAACTAGTTCAGAAGAATTAAACGAACTACTACAGCTATATACAAATATTGGTAACTTGAATACCAAGCAAAAATCCAAATTTGGGTTCAGATTTTCCCTTAATCCTAGTGGTGAATATACTGTGAATTCAATGAGAAAATTATTGGAGTCTAAATTAAATCCTTTTAAAGGGGCAACAATTTAGTGGTCAAAGATAATTCCTCTGAAGGTGCGATGTTTCATATGGAGGTCGGTGTTAGGTAGAATACCGGTGGCTGAAACCTTGGTTGTAAGGGGGATAAATACCTCCAGTACCCTGTGCTCTCTCTGTAGCATAGAAACTGAAACGACTGATCATTTGCTCATTACTTGTGGCTTTTCTAGAGTGGTGCAACATTGGATATTCAAATGGTGTGGATTGGAAGACATTATGTTCTCAGGTGTTAGAGAATTCATTGACTTCGCAGCTACTTGGGGAAAGTGTCCTAGGAAAAAGTAGATCTTAACCACGGTGTTCTATTGCCTTGTTTGGAACATTTGGCTATCCAGGAATGACAAGATTTTCAAACATATTGGTGTAAATCCTACAAAAATCGTTGATAATATAATTTCGCTCTCGTACATATGGTGCAAGCATCGAGGTGGCAATAGTTGTGGTAATTGGGTTGAATGGAGCGTTTCGCCTTTCACGCATTTTTCATCTTAATTTTCATGTTTGCTCTTTTGTTCCTGTTTCCTTTTCATGTTTGTACTTGGTCTCCTTGTAACTTCTTGCTATAAGAGTGCCCCTTTTAATGATATTTGTTTTTTCTAAAAAAAAATGAACTTTTGATACCTAGTAAAGTTTATTAATAAATCATCATTTTCATCAACTCATTTACTACTAATTACAGTAGATAGATCTGGAGGTGTGTTTGGTTTACACCTGAAGAGACCATACTCATATAACAACTCTAAAGTATATATTCTTTTACTTATACAAATTCCCTTGGAAAACTTAACATCTAAATTCCTACAAAAAACTTTAGAGAGCTCAGATCTTTGATTTTGAATTTTGTTTTCAAAGATGATTTAACATTTTCAATTTCACCATCTGAATTTCCTATGATATTATATCATCAACACATACTAAAAGAGCAATAAAACAGTTTGATCTTTTGTTAATGTAATTAGTGAGTAGTCCATCTTACTTTGACAAAACCTATATTCACGGAAGAAAGAAACTAACCTTTCCTTCCACTTTCTAGGGTGTTGTTTTAGATCATATAAGGATTTTTGTAACTTTCAAACTTTAGAATCAGCCTTTGAAAAATAATCATAACGCAAATTTCAACATATAAAAATGCATTATTTATGTCAAGTGATATAAATTCCATCCATTACAAACAAACAAGAGAAAGTAAACATCTAAGTGTAACAGACTTAGCAAAATGCGAAAAAATCTCATGATAATCAATCTCTTCTTTTTGTGAATAACCTTTAGCAACTAAATGAGTTTTATAACGTTTTACTTCCCCACTAGATTTATATTTAATTTTGAAAACACATTTACAACCAATTGGTTTTATGTTTGGAGGAAGATCAATAATTATCCAGGTTTGATTGCGATAAAGAGTGTCCATCCTTTTATTCATGGCATCAACCCAATTATGATCGTTACAAGATTCATGGAAGTGTTTGGGTTCAATAGTTTTATTAAGGTTATATACAAAATATTAAGTGTTAAAATCAAGAAAGGAGTAATTAACAATTGTTTTAATCTTATATTTATACTTTCCTTATAGAATAAAATCATCTAACTTATCAAGGATTATAAACACTCTACCAGATTTCCTAAAAACTCCTAAACAACTACTTGGTGTAACACTTACATATTCATATTCAATTAATTGATCCGCTCTATTATTTTCAAAATCATAATTAAACTTATCAACACTTTTGTCCCTCAGAGTGCAAGTGTTTTAAATTCTCAGCTGAGAATTCCAAGTCAAAAATTGAGTCTACACTTGAGCCATCGACATCGGACTTTTCAAAATGTAATGTTGTTGTTATACCATGACTACAAAGTTCTAAATTGTCATTTTTAGCAGAAGCATTTGGATCACCTACACAATGATCAATTCCATGACTAAAATTAGAGATTTCATCATCAGGAATTAAAGTGACATTGTTATAAAAAAAAAACCTTATTGAATGACTTTGATCATAAATAGTCTCTCTATTAGGTGAATCGGGCAACATGTTGAATGGAAAACTATGTTCGTAAAACTTCACATGCATGGAGAAACAAAGTGTATTAGTTCCCAAAGTTAACAATTTATATCCCTTTTAAAACTAGAAACATACATTTGATTCAAATTTATCATGTACATTTAACTTTATAGCAAAGTAAAACCAAAAACACATAAATGACTCAAATAAGGTATTTTACCATAAATCATATCAAATGGGGTTTTCTCTTTTAAAACAAAAGATAGAGTACAGTTAATAAGATCAGTTACTCAAAGTACAACATCGTCCCAATAGTTAAGAGGAGTCTCAATTTGAAATAATAATAATCGTGCAACATTAACAGTTGTTTATGTTTACTTTTAGTAATACCATTTTGTTGTGGGGTATACACATGTTAGTAAATATATTTTGGGGTACAAGATTTTTTAATTATTTGTATATCATTGGCTAGAAAAAAAAACCATAACTCACATATGCTTCTTCGTGCTCCTCACAATTGTTTGTCCGTCACCTTGTTCTTCTCCTCGGATCTTCATCACATTGTTCTATGCAACATTTAATTCTTATGTGTTTATTATCATTCATCTAATTCATTTCGGATGATGGTGTTCGAAATCTAAAGAGTATTCTTGCATAACCTTGCGTTGTTTCTTTATGCTTCAACAGATTCCACTGTCTTTTTACACCCGTGTGCCTTTCATAATAAGTTCGCCACTACGTGGTTGTCCCTTAGGGGCAGACTTATCTTTTTTTAATCAATAGTTGTTGGGAAATGGCCATAAAGATACCTAAAAATCATCCCAATTCTAATAATATATAAAAACGTTGAAGACAATAATGTATGTGGAAAACTCCAAAATTGGAGAAAACCACCGACCTACAAAGATAAAGATATGTTAAATGATAAATTATAACAATCACATAAACTAATTTCAAGTTGTTAGTGATTAAGGCTTAGGACCAAGCCCTTTAGGGTTTAGTAATTAGGGTTTGAGTATTCTCTATATATTATGTAATTGTTTTTGAATAATCAATAAATCAATCTATTATTTTTCATCGTATCAAAGCTCCAGGTTAAAACCCTACTGATCGCACCCCCAACTGCCACCCACTACCTACGATGACCTTCTCAAATAGTTATCGGAGGTACCGTAATTATGCTTAAATCCCCCCCCCTCCGCCATTCTCCAATCTCCTTTCCTTTTTATCCTCGTAAAGAAAACCTCTCTCATATAAACAACCATCATAACCTTTGTTGCCTTCTATGATGTCTTTCAATGTCATCTTTGTTGGACCATTAGTTCTTCTCTACCACCTTTGCATAGAGTTCTAAATGCTAAATTCGTCACCACCATCATTGCATCAAGATCTGGTTGTCACCGATATTGTCGTTGTCGCTGCGTGCAGATCCAGTGGTCGTCGTCGCTACTAATGATGTGTCAAGTTCTTGATCTCTGTTGGCCTCCATTTTCTACCTTTTTTTATCTTCATCTATGTTTTTGTTTTTTTTTTCAGTTTAATTGTCTCCTTCCGATAATGTAACATCTTTATATTGAGGTATTTTCATTGTAAACCCTAAGTATGAAGATTATTTGCATTTTAGCCCTTGTGCATGAGAAGTGTTGCGAAAATGTCCATAGTGGCATTTTTTTGTAAATTATGGGTGGATCTCACGTGCGCTGGGTGTACATAGCGTATGTTGGGCGTACATGCCAGAACCTCAAACCCTAATATTTAGGGATTGGACCCTATTTAAGCATCCTTAAGTCCCTAACATGTCTTCTTTCATCAGCCCCCAACTCACTTTCGTCCCCAAGCAAACCCTAACCCATTTTAGAGTATTCTTGAGCATTTTGTGTGTGGTTTGGTAATCTTGAAGGATAGAGGAAGAAGATAATATCATCTTGGACGAGTGAGACTCTTTGGATCCAGAATAGCAACATCATTGGCATCATTTGGAGGTAAAAAGTTGTGAACTTAGTTAAGAGTTGTTTATATCTTGTTTAGTTATGGAATGGTGTTCTTTTGGTCCCATAAGTTTGGTATTATGAGTATGGTTTTCTCTAATCCATATAATTTGTCCTTTCAAACATTTTGAAGCATCTAGAAGCATAAAATCTAATCATGATTGTTAAATTCCTTCCATGCATGAGTTTCAAGGTCTTAATGGGTTAAGTAGTTAGGGTTTTTGTGTTTAGGCACTTAATGGCCATGAAAGAACATAAAGTTAGAAACCTTATGGTTAAGGACATTAGTTTAGGGTCATATATGAGAATTAGACAAAGGAGATTAAGAGGATAAGCTCTTAATAGAAGGATTAAGGGAAGGCTACGTACGTTGGGTGTACGGATTGCTACACTGAGCATACTAGGTCAACTTTGCATTTTTTGGTCAAGGGATGAGTACACTCCGCGTACAGGCTGAGTACGCCCAACGTACTTAGTTGTGTTAACCAAGTTTGACTTTTTGACTTTGACCAAGTTTGACCTAAGGGTATTTTGGGTATTTAGGTTATATTTGAGATTTGTCACTATTTAATTAATAGGTGACGGGTGAAGTTCAGATTCAAAGAAGAGACCTATTTAACTATTTGTTCAGACTGAGATGTGAGTTTTCCTCACTGTAATTGTGAGTTGAAGGCACCAATGTCGGCCCACTAGGTTATGTATCATGGTATAGAGGATGTTGCTATGTTGTATTGATCTGTTAGATCTGTGTTCTTGTATATAGGATGTTGTTATGCCATAGTGATATGTAGATCTACATGTTTGCCTGATTGGTTATATGATTATCAGCTTGTTGGATATATATTGTCTGTTATGTATATGTTGACATAGTATGGTTAGGTTGAGTCAATACTACTTTGTGCGGAAGCCAACAAACTTGGGAGTAAGCCAGACTTAAGTTGTGGTCCTGGAGAGCAATCCATACTTATGTTGTGGGCTCGGGAGCAAGCCAGATATGAGTTGTGGGCCGGAAGGCAAGCCAGACTCATGTTGTGGGCTCAAGGGTAATCCAGTATGTTAGTTGTGGACCCATTATGTATGTTGTTATATGTTTGTGTATTGGTACTTTGGGGGGACTCACTAAACTTTGGATTACAGTTTCAGTTTATTGTTTAAGGTAGTTCAGATTATCGTGGGAAAGTGAAGGTGTGATCATGCACATCTTCCTGTTTATATGATATTGGATTTTGTGATACTCTGATTATGATTACACTTTTGAAAACAATGGTTTTGTAAACACTTTATGGTTAAAATGGGTGGTCTTTTGAAAATTTTAAATTTTTATGATTTTTGGGTTGTTACAAATAAAACTGAAGAGGTGTGTTTGTGATTAGGGTTTAGGCCCAAGCCCTTTAGGGTTAAGTAATTAAGGTTTGAGTATTCTCTATATATTATGTAATTGTCTTTTGACTGATCAATAAAGTAATCTATTATCTTTCACAAGCCCCCCCCCCCCCCCCCCCCCTAATTACACCCCATATTTAGGGTGAGCATCAGGCAGTTCTTCGGATTTTCAAGTTAATCGATTTTGTGTTTGTCTTCTAAACTAGTAGTAAACCGAACCATATTATCTTTGGTTTTTTGTTACTCGGGTTCGGTTTGGTTATCTCAAATTTATTCATTTTGTATTTTTTTTACTTTTAAAATAATAAATTATATCAGCTTCCTTAATCACATTGCTGTTGAGGAATTGCCTCAAATATCTCTAAAATTATTACAAATCCAATAATAGAGAAAATAATTAAACACAATAGTATATATGAAAACTACAAAACTTGAGAAAACTCGTGGGCCTCCAAGGTTAAGATCCCACTATATGATAGATTATTACAATCACATAAATTAATCTTTCAGCCCCATCCCCCCCCCCCCCTCATCTCCTCCCAAAAAAATACATCTACACTTAGGGTGAGCACCAATCGATTTTTCCAGTTAATCAGTTTTGTGTCTAACACCCAAACTATGTGAAAAGGTGAACCGTATGATCTTCGACTTTTCAATTTCTCAATTTCGAATTGTTCACCCCAAATTAGATTTTTATTTTTTATTTTGGAAACAATCATAAATTATATTTATATTAGACAAAAAAAAATTGAACCGCGAAATATAATCTACTCCTAACCTACCACCTATGTCCACGATGGGACTGGAGCCATCGACCTCTAAGAGGGAGGGCAACACCGAATTTGCTTTTTTTTTTCTTATTGTGAAATAGTCATAAATTATATTTATATTAGATAATTTTTTTTGAACTGGCAAATATAATCTACTTCTAATCTACCACCTAAATCCACGACAGAACTTGAACCGCCGACATCATAAATTATATTTATATTAGATAAAATTAATTAAGGATCAAAATCATTAATTGTTTATGAACAAAAAATTAACTTCGCTTATGTATGGTAAATTATATTAAACTATCAGTAGGTTTAAAAATTAAACCTACTGTATTTTAAAAATTAATTGTTTATGAACAAAAAATTAACTTCACTAATGTATTTTAAAAATTAAACTATCAGTAGGTTTTCGGTGATCCTAGAATAAAAAAGGTTTACCACGAAACCGAACTAGATGGCCATCCAACTTGAAAACTGAATTATAACCTTATAACTCGAACCCGTCAAACCAATTAAGGTGTGGTCCATACGTTTTTTTGGTAAGTAATGTTCATCCTTACACAATTATAATTGTTCTTAACAAAGAATAACACCCTAGGCTCTAACGGGTCTAATAACAACTAATATGTTTTATTTTGTATTTAGTTTTATGTATTTTTTAAATATGAGTGAAAAAAAGTAATTTTGATTAATGTTATTAAGATGTGTTTAAGAAAATTGAAGCAAAATTTACTTTGTCACATGTAAACAACAAACAATTGTATTAACTTTATAAAGAACACCTAATTGTCAATCAAATTACAAATTCAAAGACAACAAACACGATTGAACAACCCAATATACAAATTTTGAACTACTTATTGTTTAGGAATATAAGACATATTTTTCCCATTCGTCTCTTCTATTATGAAATTTTACATACATAGAGATACAAATATTTATATAAAGAATATAAGATATTATCGTATTAAAATTACCCATGATATAATCCACGAAGTAATCCTCTGAGCGTGGGTTTATCCAGTACTCGAGTCTCCATTTTCTAAATACTCATGAACGTTATAGCAACGCAATTGCTATGTCTAAACTCCTTAGACAATCTACAATCCCTTTCACGACAGTCTTCATTCACTACTTACTTCCTAAAGTATGAGCGACTGTGGAGCTTCGAATAATCAAATTATTCAGGAAGTAAAACATGCAAAACGAAACATAAGAATAAATAACTGACAAATATAGTAAACAAACTCATAAATAATCTATATATTCAATCCCCAAAATCAATTACATATATCCTGTTACAAGTTTCAAACTAATCATCTAACTACTAAAGCTAATTTCATCTCTCAAACCAATGCTCCTAGCATGTTGACTATGTTTAACCCTACTTAGATCCTTTATGAGAGGATCTGCAAGGTTGTCTTCTAACGAAAATTTGTTTACTATGAGATAAACTACTTTAACTCTATGTCTGATATAATGGTCCTTTCTATATATATATATATATATATATATATATATATATATATATATATATATATATATATATATATATATATATATATATATATATGTCTGGATTTACCATGATCTCTCGGTTCTTTGGTCAAAGCAACTGCTCCTTCATTATCGTAGAAAAGTTCCATTGGCTCCTGAATGGTCGAAACTACTCCAAGATCACTGATGAAATTCTTCAGCCAAGCCGCTTCCTTTGATGCTTCACTCGCTGCTACGTACTTTAATTCACAAGTAGAATCAGCCACCGTGTCCTACTTGAAACTTTTCCAAGTGACTGCTCCTCCATTTAATAGAAACACCCAACCAGACTGACAATGAAGATTGTCTCTATCTATTTGAAAGTTGGCGTCACTATACCCAGTTACTCTTAGTGTATCACTACCACTAAGGACTAGAATCAGATCCTTTGTCCTTCACAGATACTTGAGAATGTTCTACACTGCTATCCAATGAGCTTTGACAGGATTTCCAAAAAAGCAAATGACCATGCTTAAAGCAAAAGACACATTAGGGCGAGTACATGTCATAGCATACATGATCGATCCTACGGTCGAAGCATATGGGACTTGACTTATTTCTGCTATCTCTTCATCTGTACTAGGGCTTTGAGTCTTACTCAACTTGGCATTACTTCAAATAGGTAGCTCTCCTTTCTTGGAATTTTCTATACTAAAAAGTTTTAGTACCTTATCTAAGTATGTACTTTGGCTAAGACCAATTAGTCTTTTCTTTATATCCCTTAATATTCTTATCCCAAGAATATAGGTTGCCTCTCCCAGATCCTACATAGCAAAACACTTTCCAAGCCAAGACTTTACCTATTACAAAGTTGGAATGTCATTTCCTATAAGGAGTATGTCATCAACATACAATACTAAAAAGGTTACTATACTCCCATTAGCCTTGACATACACACAAGACTCATCCTCACTCCTAGAGAAACCAAATTCTTTGACTTTCTCATGGAAGAAAAGATTCCAGCTACGAGACGTTTGTTTCTATCTATAAATGGATTTTATAAGCTTACACACTCTATTAGGAAACTTTGCATCTACAAAACCTTCTGGCTGACTCATGTAAACATCCTCAGCCAACTTACCATTAAGGAAAATGAATTTGATGTCCATATGTCATCTTTCATAATCATGAAAGGCAGGTATGACGAGCATTATCCTAATAGATTTTATCTTGGCCACCGGTGAGAAGGTCTCATCGTAGTCAATCCTTGGGGTTTTATTAAAGCCTTTCATAACCAGTCGTACATTGAAAGTGTGTACCTTTTCATCCATATCGGTCTTCTTCTTAAAGATCCATTTTCAACCAACTGTCTTTCGTCCAGGTTCTTGATCAACCAAATTCAATACTTGGTTATCATACATAGACTTGATCTCGCTATCCATTGCCTCTTTTCACTTGGTAGGTTTAGGGCATGCCATTGCTTCCCTATAATTAGTTGGCTCATCCAAATTTTCCAGTGTACCATTACTGATAAATATGTCACCATCCGTCGTTATATGGAAACAATAGAGCGTATGTGGCATGCTAACTCTACTAGATCGGCGAAGAGGTATTGAATTGTCAATGGGTTCAATAGGAATCTCATCCTCTGGTTGAGTGCTAGTATCTTCTAAGGTTCCTTCATTGGTTGACTCTTGAATCTCTTCTAGGTCAATGGTACTCCCACTACCCTTTTTACATATGAGCTCTCTCTCGTAAAAGACTCCTTCGTGCTACAAATACCACGTTCTCACTAGGTTTGTAGAACAAATATCCAAAAAGACTTTTGTGGGTATCCAATGAAATACCTCTGTCACTTCTAGGTTCTAGCTTGTCATGAGTCTCTCATCTAACAAAAGCTTCACAACCCCAGACCTTGATATGTGCTAACGAGAGAACTTTTTTTGTCCACGTCTCGTGAGGTGTTTTAGAAACCTTCTTTGTAGGGACAAGATTAAGGATATGGGTGGATGTATCTAAGGCATCCCCCATAAAAGAAATGGGAATAGAATCTCAACCCATCATGGAACAAACCATGTCTAACAAGGTCTGATTACGTCTCTCAGCCACACCATTAAGTTGTGGTGTCCTAAGAGGAGTCAATTGTGAAACAATTCCACATTCATTGAGATAGTCGTGGAACTCGATACTAAGATACTCTCCGCCTATGTCAGATCGAATCGTCTTTATCTTCATGCCCAATTTATTCTCGACTTCATGTTTAAACTCTTTAAACTTTTCAAAGGTTTCTGATTTATGCTTGATTAAGTACATATAACCATATCTGCTATAATCATCTATAAATGTCACATAAAATCGGTTAGCATCCCTTGTGGTGGATATGAAAGGCCCACACACACTCTGTGTGTATGAGATCTAAAAAACCCTCACCTCTTTCACAAGATCCAGAAGTGTGATTTTGTCATCTTCCCCAAAGAACTCTGGAGCTCCACAAGCCTTAAACTCCCAAAATGAGGGTGTTCGTGCTCCTAACTAACTCGCAACAATCTCGGATCAAAATTCCCCGAGCCGCTCATCCAGATGCTCCATGATCCCCTCCTTGATGGTAACAAACATCACAAGAGTATCATCCAAGATACCACGAGTGATATTGGCCACATTGAACTCTCATAGCCTCTCATCAATCGGTTTTGTGCCCGAGCCAGAACCAGAACATCAAGCGATCACCACCATACTCAAATTAAAATACAAACATATGAATGACCGGTATAAAAGTTGAAGGAACTCCCACTATAAAGGTATCCTTAGAATCTCTAGTTTCGTCCTTGTCTCGAGTACAAATCCTGTGCTTCAGTAGTACGAGCCCAATAATACGTTCCACACCTATTTGTACTTTCCTCGAGAACCATCCGGAATCCTCTAAGTCACCACACTAAATCTATATACCAATCTTATGTTATACTGCATACAAACTCTACTAAGGGATCACTTAGGCTTTCCTAGGAATTCTCAATTCGACCGCCTCTACAATACTAAGAACCTTAACCAACACTGTTGGTTGCCTTATGCATGCAAGTTATACACAAAATGGGACCACGTAGACTGTCAAATGATGATTATACCCTAAGTCTACAACCAAATAAGGAACAAGAAACGAGGCTAAATTAATCATTATAGGGCTATATGGTCCTAATCCTATACAACTTTTAAAGCATACACTTAGCAATTAAGTGAGCCAATATCAATTCCAAGTAATACATAGAATCCAATTCTCCTAGACTATAAGGCATCACACAAGTCAGACAATTCTATCATACGATTCCTGAAGGTATCCTTAGACCTATTATAGCATGCAATTCAAATATCAGACATACTAATCATAATACATATGTATGGGTATTTTGGAAACCACTTACTTGAGCTCAACCAATTGCACACATCGCACCCCTTTTTTACTTAGTAAAAATCTTTTTAGAAATTCTATTTTCTTTTGAAAATATTATCATGTCCTCAGTTTGAGTTCTGACACACCTGAAAGTGTGCCCGAATCCCGTAAACCAAGACTCTGATACCAACTTGTAACGTCCCAAAACTCATAAGTAAAAAATTCGTTTTTAAGTCAGTCAAAAACATGAAATATGCATATCAAACCAACGAAAGTATGTCAATGTGAAAATAGTTATCCGAGTACAATCCTAAAATCATAAAAATATGTTGAACATGGGTGGATGCACTGCGATCAGGTCGAACCCTTCCCTTTTGAACCGGAAGTACCTGAAACATGAACTTAAACCATAAGCACAAAGGTTAGTGAGTTTCCCAAAATACCACACATAACATACACACATAAATATAACAACACATGGTTGTGTTAGTTCCGTATCAACCCATGTAACAACTAGTAGTTGTGCCGGGTTCGTATCAACCACCAAACCCATATCAACCCAGAGTCCATAATGACTCCGAGCCCAGATCGACTCCATGCATATATCATACAATCTTACCAGTAATAATTGTTGGATTAATGTCTAAGTCCATAACTATATTTGATATGTACTTGACCCGACCCGGCATGGTCTATTTGGGTTGCACTTCACCGACACAATTTATATGGATATTCTTTTGAGAATAGTATATTTATGATTTATATTAATATATTATAAGTTCTAATATATTAATATATAATCATATTATTTAATTAGTATTGATCAAGAATTAATTTATAATTAATTAAGTGATCAAAGTGAACTAATTAAATATGGACTCTTATATATATATATGGAATGTGCCAAGTTCATTTAGGTTGGGCTAAGCTTTCATGGATAGTCCATGGAGTGTTTAACCCATGGATCATGTGAAATGAAAGGTCATGGGTTTAACCCTAGTCTCCATACTATATAAAGATGTCATTGGTTGGTGAAATTGGCACTAGTGTGGTTACACTAAGAAGGGCTAGCCGATTTCACTAGAGAGAGCCAAGTATCCATATTCTCTAAAGTCTTCCAAGGTGTTTTGGTGATTTGTGATTCCACTTGAGGCTTCCACACTATTGGGGCTAAGCTCTTAAAGCTTGAACACATCAAGCTACATCAAAAGGTATGTCATCTAACTAGTACTTTGTAGTATAAGAACTTCATAATATGCTAGTTAGGATTAAAGCCTTGGAAAGTTCTTATTTGCATGTATAATAGAGAAAACATAGATCCAAGGTTTATAGGGTTGCATGTACACCATAGGAGTGTTAGAATGCTCAAAACCCAACAGTGGTATCAGAGCCTAGGCTTGTTTTCAATTATACTTGATGCAAATTGCTGAAAAATGCTGAAAACGTCAAATTTCGCCGAGTCCACTGATGAACTCGCCGAGTCCAAGGCAAAATGCATCCAACTCGCCGAGTTTATTCGTGCACTCGACGAGTACGAGCCCCAGACAGCATATTTTCGAGTTTTTTTGGCTGGAATTGGACTAGGAACATTACCCTAAGATGTTTTTGGACTTATAAACTTGTTTTTGATGTGGTAATGTTCATGCTAATCCAATTTCAAAGATAATTGTCAATAGATTCATGTTTTGTATTAGTTTAGTGATTAGGCTAATTACATGAAAAAGATTGAATTGAATTATCTTGTTCTTATGAGTTGCTTAGATTAATAGAAAAGTTAATTGATCATGTGTTTTTCAATCCATTTTAATCTAAGAGATGATTCTAAAATGTGTTTGTGTAACTTGTCCTCAAGTTACATGAAAGGTCACATTTAAGTTTCATAAAACTCATAAAAGTTGGCAATGATTACAAAAATGAAGAGTTTTGTCTCATTGAATGGTTTTATGACTCCATAACTTGTCCTCAAGTTATGGAAGCTCAAGAGTCACTTTATTAAGTAATAAAATGCGTAACCTTAATTAATTCCATAATTTATAAAATAAAGAAAAGTTAATTCTTTTATTAGTTTAAAGTCTTCCATAACTTGTCCTCAAGTTATGGAACTTGAAGAGTTTCTTTAATTAAAACTACTTTAAACACATAAGTTATGGAATTAATTAGTTTTGAATAGTTTCAAAACTTGCCCTCAAGTTTTGGAATTTGAAATTTTTTCTCTTTTGAATACTTTAATTCCATGTTAGCCCTTAGAATTTTAAAAGTTAAAATTCAACCCTTATACTTTATAATATTATAAGTTAATAATATTTATATATATGTATAAGAGTAAAGTCAGTCTTACCGTTAGTAGACCTCATTCACGAAGCCGGTCTATAAGGGGGGGTATAAGGTTACTGCGTATAAAATGTCAGTTTAATGGGTGTCCACTCTCACCCACTGCTTCCTTGACCGGTGGAGGGTTGTTAGCCGAACGGGTAGGACAAAGACTATAAATTCTCCCTTCATTAAAAGTATTAATGATAAATACTAAGTAACTAAACCTTTTATAAATACCGAATCTTAGTAACTTAGGAAAATGTGAATAAGGTGCTAATCCATGAAATTACACTTTGCACTTTGTTTAAGTCGGTTAGTGGAGCGTGTGTGGTTAACCGACACACTAACTCGTATTTAACAAGGTAGACAAAGGGTAACTTAATGTTTATCATAGTATCGATGGAGCGTGTGTGGTTAACCGACACATCGATTGAGGGGCAAACACTTAAGGGTACCAAGTAATTTGCATGGTTACTTCACACCTTGTTTTGTGATCCTCGGCATCCCAGTCACAAAACCTGAAGGGCACACTCGAGATTGAAACATGCCATTGAAAGTTCAATGAATCTCAAAGATATAGGAGTTTCAAATCCAATTAAAACCTAATAAATTATTTCGTTTTTCATGGTGGAAATTGGTGAATCATCATTCACCTACCTTCGAATATTCTATAGCTTGGATTACGGCATCCCTCTTCCAAGTTATAAAATAGTTTGTTGGGTCCTAGCCTTAATATTTCATATTGGGTGTTATATTAAGGACTTTAAATCAACTATCTTGAATATCTCCCGAAAGATGTCTAGTTCATACATCTATGATCTTCCCAAATATCTTAGAACTTCACTTCCTCCAATTATTCTCCCTAACCCACAAGTTCAAGGTCACTCAAGCCCTATTGGCAAGGCAAGGTCTATGTGTGATCACATCTTGGAGATGAAGTCACATACTGTCAAGCCGGGAAAGTTGGGTGTCAAAGTCTTGAGAAATTTAGTGGTTCAATCACTTTCTAAGTCACATAGTGAGTTCCTTTGAGACTCCTATGAAATAGACTATGACAAGACCCTTAATGATCCCATCTATTTGCTTGGTGCTGCTAAATCATAAATGATTTAGTGTACTAGTAAAACAAATTTGATTAGGAGATCAACTTCCCAAAACTTTATGGACAAGGACAATAGTGACACAGGAAATCCAGAAATGCATTCTCTTCCCAAAGGAAAGGGATTGGCCATAGTTAACTTGGTTGACCAAATGGTAAAGAGAAAGGCTAAGTCTGAGATAGTCCCATGTACTATTACCTAAGGGTCCATATGTTTCTATTGCCAAAGGAAGGGGCTTTGGTTACGAAGCTGCCAAAATTACCTAAGGATGGTAAAGTCAATAAGTTTGACTTTATTTCAGGTAAAGTCCATTGTCTAACTCTATTAAGTTCCTACTTGGAGATTCTTATTACATGATGTGGCTGGGTCACATGTTGATGTTTTAAGAATCAAAGAAAAGTAAAGAAACTTAAAGGAAGTATATGCTGATTATGATCGCGAAGATGGATTTCAATTGCATGGTTCGGTGATCAGAATTTTGAGCATGTGCTTAAGAGTTATGATAGATTGCTTCGGAATAGATGACAACAAGTTTTCATATACATTTGCATTGTAAGGATTAGTTTTTCCGCAAAGTTTTAAAATAAAAGAAAAGTTTTTAGTTTTATTTATTTTAAAATATCCTTACAATGGCATTTGGGAAAAAAAGATGTTGCTTATATGATTCCATTGATAGCAATATTGGAAATATAAATTTGATTCTTTCATTTGTGATAGTGTCTAAATTTACCAAATAAGGAAAAATTCTCATCACCCAAGTTTCAGTTGGATAGAAACTTGGAATCATGCAAGTTGTATAGTATGATGAATGAGAACTTTTGAGCATTGGAAAATTAAGACTAACTGCTTGTACACATGGATGTGTGAGTCAAGAGAAGGACTAAGGGATCAAGTACACTTTCTTGTGCACTTGTCAAAGTCCACCACAAAATATGGATAAGACTATTCGTCATGATTTACTAAGGTTTAGTAAATATGATTATACTTACAAGCTTAAGTATAATTCTGAAGCATTGGAAATTTTTCAATGTATGACAGAACGAATAAGAAGAATCAAATTAGGCAGAAGGATAAAAGTTTCTCAAATCTGAAAAGATGGGAGAGTACTTTAGTATCATGTTTTAAGATCATCTTAATGATTTTGAGACCTTATCACAATTCATCCTCTAAGTACATTCTGATAGTTAAGAAGAGGAGTTATGAATTGTTGAAGTGGTTAAATCAAGAAGATGATTCATACTTCATTCCAAAACAATTCATAGAGTTATACTCTAAGATTGTAACTTGAGTGACATGTCTTAAAGAAGGTTTAAAATACTTGTCAAATGTAAGAGTAAAATTTTTCTACTCTTGTACATTTGAAATTGGTAAGTTGTGATGTTTTGGATAAAAACAAAGACCAACTAAGGCTAATTGTGTTAAGTATCTGTCTTGATTAGAATCCACACTATCTCTTGAATATTTGGCAAGAAAGTCTTATAGGTCAAGGAGACAGTGGGAGTCTAAAAGATCCTGAAAGGGTTTCAAGAAGTAATTAAGAATAAAACCTGTATTTCATCGCTAGCACACAACTAGAGTTTTATAACCTATCGTGCTGACATTTCTGTGCCCATTCCAGTTAAGTTGGCTATACATTTGAGTTCTACCTGTTCTCAGTTGTTTGCATAACTACTTGGAAGCAATGGCAGGCCCTTGAGCTGCCACGTGGCAAGAAGTTAAGATTGCACAAGTTCAATCCATATGAGTTAGGATTTGTCACTAACCTAGTCTTGTGATTATGGATTTGACAAATTCACATGGATAGGAACACTTACACCATAAAATCTAAGTGTCATAAGGTTTCTCTTCGATTCATGAAAATGATGGTAAGGAAACTCTTTCACTAAGTAGATTTTGAGTAGATAGCAATTGTGGAAATGGCAAAAAAAAGTCTAAACAATTGAGACTATGATTACGTCATCCCTTTTCATAGTTCTGAAATTGTTTAGACACACTTGTGATCTATCTAAGAGAGGTGTATGATTTTGATAAAGTCTTATCATGGAATATAGTATCAGAAATCTGAACTTTGGTAAAAAAAAGTCAATAAAGTATTGATTTCTAGAAGTCCAATTGATTTCTGGGTACATGTCAAAGCTAGTGGGAGCATAAGTGTTATGCTATTAATCATCATGTTAGTGGGAGCATGATAATTATGATAAAGGTTGCAAGTTAGCAATGTTAATTATAGAAAACAAAAGGTCTCAATTGGGAAAAAGTTGTTTTGCTATAATTAAGGGAGAGGAAATTATACTTCATCTCAAATCTAAAAGCTTAGATTGAGGTCTTAATCGTATTTAGTCAATAATATATATGAATTTCATGTTGGAATGGCTCAACATAAGGAAATTCTATATATGAGTTCATTATTTGCGTTCTAAAATTCGATTATGATTACGGCATGACTTTTCATAATCTGAATTATGAGAACTTGGCAAATAGAAATGGAAATATTATACCAAAAGACTGGTTTAGTCTTTATGTGAGACATCATGAATCGTGTCCCATATGCTTCGGATATAGGATCGATTACATGTGCTATATTCATTCTTTCTAAGTTTTTCCAAATGCCTGGGGCATTAAGAAGGGAAAAAGGTCTAGAATTGGATATGACTAAAATGATTAAGCAATTGTTGAGGACAATCTAAGGTTTACCAAAGATTGGTTGCTCAAGGACAGTTGGAAGTATAGTATTAATTATGGAAGGACCATATTGAAATAATTTGTAAGGAGGCAACTCTTGTTCATAAGTGATAGTCAAAATGGAATATGGAAATATTTCGAAGTTAGAAAGTATTCAATCTGTAAGATTAGGAAACTTAATGCAAGAAGGATGTTTCCAAGGAGTTGATCTCCTTTGGAATACTCTGTAATGATTGTTGTCAAGTCTTTGTGAATTTGTGCATAATCATTACAAGAGGATCAATGCATATAAGTTTAGAATCTTACAGATTTCAGTAAATGGCATGAATTTGGAATTCTTGCATTTGCAGTAAAGAATTGGGACTGTGAAATGAGAATCTTTGGAGTTATGTTCAATCGATCGAGTTCACAAAGTAAGGATCATAGACAAACATAGAGTGCATACTTGGTGTATGGAAAAGCTATTGTTTAAGAAAAATATAGTGTACATGCTTGGAGCATGGGACAACTAGTGTTTTTAATTCAAGTATAAAGTTGATAAAACCGAAACAATGAATAATGAGTAATCAGTATGGTGATAAATAAAAGTGTTTATTTATATTCATAGGGTTTGATACCATATTTGATTCATTTATTCTTGTGTTTCACTTTGCATGTTTTGACTTCCAGAATAAACTAGGTTATTCTTCCGGAATGACTAAGTTATTCAAAACATCCACAGTCGGTCATATGTTGGAAGTAGATATGAATCAAGACTGTCATGGGTTGGCTTGTAGAGGTCCAAGTTGGTGGACAAAGTTGTACTACAACACTCATGAGTGCTCATAAGTTCTGAGAATTGGATTCAACCTGCACTCATTTGAATCACTTCATGGATTTTATCACGAGTGATCATGAGACGATAATATCTTATATTCTTCAAACCTAGAGATATGAGTTGTTACTATGAGTTGATAGTACATTGATTGCACGAAAACGCATTGGTAACTCAATGTTATAAAACGTGCCTTTGTGTATGATTCAACAAGTAGTAGAACAAGCCATATGAGTCGAAGTTTATCCATTCCTTTTAACTTCGGGATAAAAGCGATATCTATGGTCCCCTCGATGATTTAATGATGACACATGTGAGTGCTTGGCCAAGCCAGGATTGATTTGATTTGTTCAATCAGTCAGTCGTCATGAATCGGAAATCGGGAAACAACAAATGGACAGAGAGAATGATTATAATCCATGTCTCAGTCCATATGATATCTAGAATGGAGGAATATATGATCCTTTATCTAATGGACAAGTTCGTTGACAAGATCAGAGTTCGACAGCGGCTTTAAGAGCTACGATTTCCAGTTAGGTTTTGAAGTCATACTCACTAATAGTTTTAGACTTATCCAAGTGGGAGACTGTTGGATTAATGTCTAAGTCCATAACTATATTTGATATGTACTTGACCCGACCCGGCATGGTCTATTTGGGTTGCACTTCACCGACACAATTTATATGGATATTCTTTTGAGAATAGTATATTTATGATTTATATTAATATATTATAAGTTCTAATATATTAATATATAATCATATTATTTAATTAGTATTGATCAAGAATTAATTTATAATTAATTAAGTGATCAAAATGAACTAATTAAATATGGACTCTTATATATATACATATATATATATATATATATATATATATATATATATATATATATATATATATATGGAATGTGCCAAGTTCATTTAGGTTGGGCTAAGCTTTCATGGATAGTCCATGGAGTGTTTAACCCATGGATCATGTGAAATGAAAGGTCATGGGTTTAACCCTAGTCTCCATACTATATAAAGATGTCATTGGTTGGTGAAATTGGCACTAGTGTGGTTACACTAAGAAGGGCTAGCCGATTTCACTAGAGAGAGCCAAGTATCCATATTCTCTAAAGTCTTCCAAGGTGTTTTGGTGATTTGTGATTCCACTTGAGGCTTCCACACTATTGGGGCTAAGCTCTTAAAGCTTGAACACATCAAGCTACATCAAAATGTATGTCACCTAACTAGTACTTTCTAGTATAAGAACTTCATAATATGCTAGTTAGGATTAAAGCCTTGGAAAGTTCTTATTTGCATGTATAATAGAGAAAACATAGATCCAAGGTTTATAGGGTTGCATGTACACCATAGGAGTGTTAGAGTGCTCAAAACCCAACAATAATCACATAGCCATATACTTCCTACACATACAAATCAATAGGTTGACATTGGTGCCTTCGACTCACTAGTGTAGTGAGAAGACTCACCTCTAACTGAAGATAACTGAATCTCACATTCGAGCTGTTGCTATCACGACTCCTCTCATTATTCAGAACCCAAAGACAACCCTAATTAATAATCAGGGTTTTAACCCATAATCAATGGTCCAAAACATCTTGTATCTTATTTAGGGCAAAAGACCATTTTGCCCTTCCCATACATGACCCAATGTTCAAGGCCCAATACCCCTAACGAGCCGAAGCCAAAAAATGGTCCAAAAGGGTTTTCTAGGAGTACGCCCTATGTACAACTTATTACGCCCAACGTACAACTTTTAACTTGGAAGGATTACGGGGCAACAACCCAGTACGCTCAACGTACTCAAGGTTACACCCATTTTACCCTTCGGAAATCTAGACCCTCTATTAAGGTCTTAAAGCTTTAAGACTTAACGTCCAAACTTCAGATCTAAACCTATTACACATCTAAAGTCATAAAGTTGTAACCTTTATGCCTTTTCATAAATCCTACCAAATCTTGTATTTTCAGCAAAGAGGATCGAATATGAACATGCCATAGCTACAATGATTTTGGATTTTGTAAGGATGTTTTGAATGCTTCCAGATGGATTTGGGTTGAAGTGAATCAGTTAATGAGCTTAAAGCTTGAAGTTTTAGTTGGTTAACAACATTAATTTGGAATACATAGACTAATGGAATGGTTTCAATTTATGATTCATTAAAGTTTATTTGTTTGTTCTATTAGATAATGATGTGTAAATGAATCAGATAATGATGTGTAAATGAATGAGGCGGTGTACATGTAGTGTGATCCATATAAGCATACAAATTGTTTTCATAGTTACTATAAGCTTGTTTTGTAAAGGTTAAATGCAAGAAATAATAACATACTTTGATTAATTTATTTATTATAGTATCATACTTTCACCTCTTCCTATTAGAATATTATATTTTGAAAGTCTATTTAGTTATAGCAATGTAATCCAAAACAAAGCAATTTTCATTGCTATAATTAAAGTTATTTATCAAAGTATAATGCCATAATAAGGAAAAAGCTGGGTAGGATTTTTAAAGTACAATGCCTTGATAAGAAAAAAATGAGCGTACACAACATAAAATGTGGTTCACAAGGAAACGAATACATGGCTAATTTGCATGACCAAATTACGAATCAATTATTTTCAGGCGATTCAAATTAAATTTGTTGAATTTTATTTGGATTTTAGTATGATTTCGTGGATCTGAAAATATTTATGTTTAATTTGGGTTTGTGTTTAATTTTTTATTTATGTTTAAGTTTGATATTTTATGGTGTTTTTATTTTTATTTTTTTTGTAATTATTTAGGTAGTTGTTTAGTTATTTCATACGCAGAAACATTGAATCTAATAAAAAATAATACATAAGGGTAAATGATTATTTTTAAGGTTTTTGGCATTGTGCACAACAAAGTTTGGCCATTTACACATCTAGTCACATTTTTTTTGTCTAATAGATCATTAAAGTCAAATTTTACCTATCAATTACACCATTATATGACTAAATACCGGAACAATCGGTTACCTGTCATTCAACCACGTCAGCATGTCACCCGTAAACCATATACAATTTCCTCCAAACCTTAATTAGCCGGTATTTTCTAATGTTAAGGACCAATTGAACACAAAAATACTTGAGTGACTAAATGTATAAGTTCGTCAAACTTTATTGTGCTACGGTGCTAAAAACCGTTATTTTTATAATTCAACACAACAATTCAAAAGTTCTAACCAAACAAGTTAGAAATTCAATATTTTTAGAAATCCAGGCTTCTTAAAAATTCAAATCCTCCTAAAGATCCATAATTCTTAAAAATTCAATCTTTACAAATTAATCTTATACCTAACAAAAATGTTGAAATGCTATTAAAACAATCGGAGAGGGACTTTGATTGCAGTATTTTTAAACCATAAGGGTACAAATTATAATATTTTGCCTAGTTAACTTAATAATCGACAAAAATCCTTCTCGAACCGAATTTGAGGTCTCCACCTCAATCAGATTAGGGTTAGGGTTTTGGAAAGTGAAGAGAAGGAACTCTCTCGCTTCTAGACGCAATCGTTTGCGAAAAAAACTGTAAGTACTTCGGCTCTTTACTCTACAACAGAACAGCATCTTAGATTCATCGTTCTCTTATACTTTACTTGTCGTATTTGCTAAACGCTGTTCTTGATCTAGTATCTGCAGCTATCCAGTTTCTGTGGGATGATTTTTCACTCCGTCGTAGCTTTATAGCTCTTCTTTTTCGTTCATGATGCATTAAATTTGTTTTCTCTGCATTTTGTTTCATATATTCGATAGGGACTCAACAATCTAAGCCAAGTCGTTTTGAACTCGAACATATTGATTTTTTTACGGCATACTAGCCCATAAGTTTTAATACAGTTTTGGCTTCAAATATCTCCGGTGACACGGCTGTTGTAAAAATGTTGATGATCCTAAACGATCTAGGAATCTAACACGTTTTGCCTAATCCGATAAGTGTAAATTGAAACCTTGGAGATTCTTTCACTGTAACTATTTCATTGGCCGCTTTTGGTGTTAGTATGATTTAGCTGGTTAAACATTTTCAGAGTTCATGTGGTAATTTCTCTCGCCAAAAATGGAGAAACCTGTAACAATATTTGTTTTCCAGTTTACTGTATTGTCTGATAAGACGTGAATGCAGTTTGGCTTTTCTTCACTTTGGAGTATCAAAGATTTGCAATTTAAGGGGTGTTTAGGTCACTTACTCAAATACAATGTTAGATCTTAGTTGAGACATTCAAAATTCCAAAATGTATTTGCTTTTTGCTGAAACAGAGTGATGGATTTATTCATCTCTTAGTTGAATGTGACACCTTCAATTTCTTCTTCTTCTTTCAGGTGAACATGATTGATCAGGATGAATATCGATGTTTCATTGGGAACCTTTCATGGTCAACATCTGACAGGGATTTGAAAGAAGCCTTTAAAAAGTTTGACCATCTTCTAGATGCAAAGGTAAACTCTTTTCATTTGTACACAAATTCGGGACATAAAGTTGCAATCTTTTTTCATTTGTACACTAATTCACATCTGTTTGTTTTCTAGGTGGTTATGGACAGATCATCAGGGAGATCACGTGGGTTTGGATTTGTTACTTTTGATGATGAAAAATCAATGGAAGATGCAATTGAAGCAATGAATGGAATAGATTTAGATGGGCGTCCGATTTCAGTAGACAAAGCTCAACCAAATCAAGGTGGCGGCGGTGGTGGTAGAGACCGTGATGGCGGTCGTGACCGTGACCGCGACAGGGGGAGGGACCGCGGGCGAGATCGTGATTATGGCGGCGGTGGTGGTGGACGGGGATCTGGCGGTGACTGCTTCAAATGTGGAAAGCCTGGACATTTTGCTCGTGAATGTCCATCTGGAGAAGGGTCAAGAGGTGGTAGTAGGTATGGAGGAAGAGATGACAGATATGGTGGTGGTGGTGGCGGAAGCCGCCATGGTCCTGACCGCGGCGGAGATCGAGATCGTTCGAGTGGACGGAATAGGGATTCCGGCAGTCGTGGTGGTTCGGGAAGCGATAGACGTGATCGCGATCGTGATCGTTCTGGTCCCTATGAACGCCCTTGATTATGCATCTAAGGTAATCATTTTTAGTTTCTGTTAATAAAAACATTTTAGATTTAATTTTTTTTAGCTATTGTAATAATACATAAACAGAACAGTTTGTACATTGTTTGACATACCGAGACAGGCATCAAATGGGACAAAATTTACAATTTTTTGTCCCATCCAAAAGGGTAGAACAAGGTGGGACAGAGACTCACTTTCTATCTCTCATTTGTTAAAAAGACGTAAATGCCCTCCTCATCCTAATCATAAAAAATAGCCCTAAAAAGCTTGTTGAGTCCTTTCTTGTCGACTCCAGTGTAACAAATGCAGCCGAAGGCTGCATTTGTTATAATGGACACGACACTATTGAAACTGGTCAAAGCTTTGTAGGGTTACTTTTTATGATTAGAATGTGGAGGGCATTTATGTCTTTTTAACAAATGAGAGATAGAAAGTGAGTCGCTTTCCTACCTTGTTCTACTTTTTTAGATGGGACAAAAAATTGTAAATTTTGTCCCATTTGACACCTGTCTCGGTTCAATGTATGTTAAACACAGTACAAATTGTTGTGTATAACAAGTGGGGTGTAATGGTTGTTGATATTTCAGGTGTGGCAGGTAAAGAAGCTGGATGTAGCAAAACATGAGTGATTTACGTGAGATTGCATTCAGTCCCATTTTGGATAATGTGAAACCGGAAATCTATAATATATATAATATATTTTAATTTCCAGATTCTAGTATTTGTTTATCTTTCGAACAACAAATTTCTTGACATGTTGAATGGATCTGTTTTCAGTGTTTGTTAGATTTATTTGGTGCTTGATTTGAGTATATTGTTTTGTTTCCAGTTGATCTGAATTATGTTTAAAGCTTTAGCTTTGTTAAAACAATTTTCAAAATTACTTTTTTAATGGTTTGTGAGTGGATGATGTGGATCTCACTAGAAATCCGCAAAACAGGCGAATTAACAAAAGATTAATTTTTTTTTTTTTGCAAAAACCATATTCTGCAGAACAAAAGGCATTCCACAAATTGTTTTTATAGAATTTTCATTTTTGTAGTGGGAACAATTCATAAATGCATTTCCCCTAAAAGAAATTGTGTCCAGGTGTGGTGAATGTTAAAAGGAGGTGGTTTAATGATATAGCATCCTTTGTTTTAGTAATGGACAACCCTTTTGATATGATAAGCCGATTTTATTTCAAATCATCGACTCAAATCGGTTTGCTTTTAAAATAGTCGAAATCTTTGCTTTTTTATTTTGAAAAATACATGAAAATTACTATATTGTTATCGTTTTAATGGTTTAGTTATTATATTTTAATTTCGTAACAGCTAATCAAGTTTGGCATAGTTTCTATTTTGATCGTTTTTTTACTATAACATGTTAAAAGTTGTTTTTAGTATAAAATTTAAAATATAGTTAGTATTTAGTGGGAATAAACATCATAAATGGTCGTTGTGGTTACTTAAAATCTGAAGTTTAATCCTAGTGGTTTAAAAACCTCACAGATGGTTTCTGTGGTTTTAAAACTTTTAACAAATGATCCTTTTCGCTAACTCCGTTAGCATTTAACCGTTAAGTGAAAAACATTTCTGTCATTTCACAACCACAGGACCAATTATGATGATTTGCCTTATTTAAAAAAAAAAGAATTTTTTTTTAATATTAAATGGCCCCACCCTCTCTCTCATTCTCCTTTCTCTCTCTCTCTCTCTCTCTCTCTCTCTCTCTATATATATATATATATATATATATATATATATATATATATATATATATATATATATATATATATATATATATATATATACCCTCACTTCTCTCTTCCCTTCCCGTTTTTCTTCACCACCGGCCAAGAAGAGGTTGCCTCCATCCCGATGGTGTAGTAGCCTACCTAATCCCTAGCTCTTCCCTTCGTGATTACGACCAACCCCGACCTCCCATACCACCATTCGAGCTCACCAACGTCGCGTAGCACCCTCCCTTGGTCATTGTTGTCTTCCCTTCGTTCCCACAGTCCCATTGTAGGGTTAAATACCAAGGAAGAAACGAACTCGTCGGAAAAACGGGATCGCCGGTCTCGGCAACAGATCTTCCACACCAAACCTTTTCTGCTTCTTGCGTGTTTTTTCCCTTCTCAAATTGATGAAGACGATGACCCTATACCCTATTAGTTGTAACCTGTGAATACAACCTTGTAAAGGTAATCATATCATCAGATTTCTAATCAAGAAAAAGAAACGATTGATTGAATGATCGGTTGCTTCATTAAGTGTTGATTTACAGAGTGGAATGATCAATCAAAGTGGAATGAATACAATAAGATATAAGGATCAAATTAACAAGATCTTCCAAATTGAGTGAATTACTCACGCATTCCACAACATGAAATCTCAATTTTCAAGACTAGGATTGAATTGATGATGAGCAGTAGTAGTAGAAGATTGATAATGATAGTTGAAAATTTGATTGAAGACTCGCAAATTCCACATCATGAATTTAGATTAGGAGGCAGAATCGAGAAGTCAAGGAAGGAGGTGACACCGTCTGGAGGCGATGCGACAGTGGGAGGAAGGAACGAGAGATCTCAGTCACCATTATTTCTTGTGTGGAAGACGGAGGCGGCTAAGGAATTCTGGGTGGTGGTGCCTTTTAGGATCTGATCGAGGGTTTAGAGAGAGAGAGAGAGAGAGTGAGAGAGAGAGAGAGAGAGGGTGGGGAAATTTAATATTAAATAATTATATATATATATATATATATATATATATATATATATATATATATATATATATATATATATATATATATATATATATATATATATATATATATATATAGGGAAAAGTGAATATACCCTTAAGGGTATACAAACTTAGGTACCCAAACTCACCATACTACATCGTTTTGTATCATATATATACATTGTAACTGTCTAATGTTCTTATAATTCAACTTCTAACTTGATTTCATTCAAAGATTTTTATAAATTTCACATTTATTTTCCTCTTACATAATTTTCATTTTCAACTATAATATATATAGCCTAATTGATGTTCGTCAAAAAGATGTGATGTAAGAGGAAGATAATAATGGAATTTTGAAAATCTTGAAAGTAAATCAAGTTAAGGATTGAAGTTGAAGAACATTATAATAAATATATAAAAAAAAACGACGTATTATGGTGAGTTTGGGTACCTAAGCTTATATACCCTTAAGGGTATATTCACTTTTCCCATATATATATATATATATATATATATATATATATATATATATATATATATATATATATATATATATATATATATATATATATATATATAAAATAAGGCAAAACATCATAAATGGTCCATGTGGTTGTGAAATGACAGAAATTTCCTTCACTTAACGGTTAAATGTTAACGGAGTTAGCGAAAATGACCATTTGTTAAAAGTTTTGAAACCATAGGGACCATCTATGAGGTTTTTAAACTGTGAAGACTAAACTTCAGATTTTGGGTAACCAAAGGAACCATTTATGATGTTTTTTCTTTAGTGATTTTATTGAAATAGTTAGTATAAACAAAATTCATTAAATACAATATAAGGGTATGTTTGGTTGTAAACAAATTTCAAAGAGAAATTTGAAAACATAGAAAAATATTTTTGGTTCAACTTTTTTTCCAAAATTTTTCTATGAAAAGAGAGTTTTTTGATTTTCTAAATTAAATATAACTTGTAAAAGGTAATATGTTAAATATTGTATTGACTCAATTAGTTTTAATCACTTTTTGTAATTTTTCTAAAATGGAAAATAAAACTCAATAAGTTTTAATCAAAAGTGTTTTTTAAATTTTCTATTGAAAATAAAATCTCTATTATGCTTTTTTTTTCTTGAATATTTTTCAAGAAACTGAAAATAATTTTTTATAACCAACAGCACTTCTTTGTTTTCCATAAACATTTTACAAAATGAGTCCCATAAAACCATATTCGTTGGGTATCATGCAAAATGACATGTGAAAATAATTTTTTTCTATAAATAAATTATACAACCTAGTGCCTAACTAAGAAATCTTATGCTGGTATACGTGTAAAAGAGTATTGGGAAATTTTTTTTTCAGGTTACAATGCAAAAATGCATTTGCGTATGGTGCCTACGAAAATGCTCAAATATATAAAAAAGTTCTCTACATGGTAAAAGAATTATAGTCAAATTCAAACTAATATATAAGAAAAAGTTTATTCGAATAAGTCCATTGTCCTATTCAGCTATGTTGAGATAAAAGTGTTTTTAAATAACGTATTAAAATATTATTAATTTTATTAAATATGATACTGTTTGTTTAATAAGATGAGTAGAAAAAAAAATATAAGAATATATTTAATTTCTCTTTTAAATAATATAAAATTGAAAAACTTAAAAAGATATACTGAGATATGGGTTAAACAGTTAGAACCACTTCCGACCCATTGAGATCCGCTACATAGGCATCTCCGAAAGTTGTGGTTATTTTTTAATATTTTTAAAGTTTAGTTTATTTATTAGAAAAAGCTAATTAATAACTTACGTTATCTTTTTTTATTTCAAAACTTAAATTCAATTTTATTACATTTTTTAGAATGATTTAAATAAATATCCATTATTTTATTTTTAAATCAAAATATTTTGTCTAAATCTAAAAGATATTTATATTGTTAGACCAAAGATCCTTTATCATTTGCATTCATTTTGGCTCTATATTAAGTCCCTTAATTAGGATTTTAATTTACAAGTTAATGAAGCTTATGTAAGTGTGTTCTAGAATTTCATGATTGTTAAAAAATTAAAATCCAATTAAAAACAAAATAAGGAAAATGACTAATACGTATACCACATGCCTTATCAAAAACATTGAAGTTCCTTGTTAAATTAAAAAATCCTGATTAAAATTGTAACCACTAATACTACTAGACCAAACCTACAAATAAAGCAAAACCAAATAAACGAAATCCGTAATTTATTCATAAAGTTATAAAAAAGTGAAATATAGAATATGAAATGGTAGCTTTTAGAACAATTTTTGTAACTATTCTTGATACCAATAAAGGAAATAATGGCATTTAACTAACGTCATATATTCTTCACACAAAAAAGAAAACACATTTGGTTTAAAACATGCCAACATCAAGAATCAAAACCACTTTAAATCATGTCCAACAATTACCCGATTTTAGGGTCAAAAGCATCAACCTATAAATATTTGTCAAACCATAAAAGTCAAAAACAGTAGTCCCTGCTTTTAGTTTAATTAATCTAATTCATCTTTCTCATATAAATATAATTTATTTTATATTCTGTCACGTAATAGTTAATACTGGTTTTGTCTTTATACATCTCCAAAAGCATCTTCTCTTACAGGTATTGGTCAAAGTCTAAGGTAGAAGTTGTCCATACGTAGGATTCAAACCAAACGTTAATCCTTATTCAAATTTGGAAATTTTTATATTTTAACATGCGGAATTTCATATGCAAAGCCATTAGACAAGAAAAAAAAATAGATGATCATTTTTTTTAATAAATTCCTTTTACAATACAAAACAGAGGTGTATGTTTGTGGTTGAAAACATAAAATGTAAATAAGTATTAGCTTTTGAGAGGTTTTATAAGTTTTTAAGATTTTTTAACTTTTTCTTTTTACATTTTAATTTATTTTATATATTTTTATATTCTTACTGAACAATTCTAAACAAACAAAAGTTACATTTCTAACTAGTCTTGTCAAATATAAATACCTTAATATTTTCTAATATTTTTCACCGGGACTAGCTTTTATCTAACAAATTTCTTCAAGCAATCGAATCGCGCTTTATATATTAATTAACCGAAAATCAAAAACCATAGATATGAACTATTATATATAATAAATATAAATTATTTTATAACTTCATAATATAAAATCTAATTTAACACATAAAAATATTAACCATTAATACATCGACAACAACAACAATACCTTAACGCCATAAAAACCAGATGACTTGCCCACAATGAGTGGTCTCATTCGTTCGAAAGCGCCAACTCAAAATGAAAAATAAGCAAATAAAAAAAAAAAACAAATGAAAACATTAAAACTAAAAGTATACATAAAAGAGGGATAAGGGTAAACAAGTAAAACAATACAAATATGCAACAATAAAAATAATACTAGCAAAACCTATTAAACACTTATATTAACACTTAACTTTTCAGATAAATAGATTCTATTAATTCATTTCAATTATTATTATTTATTTTTTTGCAATTGTTTGTAAGAAAATTATAGTAAAAGACAAAATTAGGTTTTATGCAATTGCTTGATGGTAGTGGTGGAGGGAGGGACCAATTTGTCATTTTATAATAAAAATATGATTTACAGCTTTTTGATCTAAAATCGTAAGTCAGATGAATTCTAAAAAAAAAAAAAAAAAAAAAAAGTTGTATAGACCGAGTCAATACGGCGTGATGTGAGTTGTCCGCGTTTCGTAGCTCGCCAAACATGACTTTGAGTTAACTCGGAAAACCTTGACCAAGTCGCCGCACATTTGCCTCACTGTGCCGGAGCAATTACTCTGCATCACGAGCAACACCTTCGTCAATCCATTGTTTCTCATTGCAGATTCCTGAGCCATTCGATCTCTTGACATGTAACACAAGCTCCAGATCACTCCGATTCCGTGATCCGTCGCCGCCGGTGATACTTTCATCAGCCGGTGTACGACCGCCGTTACACAGTTCTCGTCTTCAGAAATCGCCGTCCGTCCTTCGGTGCATGTCGACACCATCTCTAGTATCTTCATCACTTTTTCAATCACGGGGATTGTGTTTTCCGGACCGGAGAGGATTTTACCGGCGGTTCTCACGATCCCGAGACGGACGAGTTCCTTTTTCGATTGGCGAGATGTAGAAACGGCGATCAGAGCTGCGAATCCTGCCTCCACCGCCTTTAGGTCGGTTTCGGAACTTGTTAAGCGGTATAGCTCTTTTAATAAGGTGATTTGATCGGCGATTACTCGGCGAGATTCGTTGTCAAACGCCGCGAGTGATTTCATAACCCTAGCTGCGCTGATTCTAGCATCCAAACCGCCTTTCTGAAGAACGAAAGTGAACGGCGACAATGAGGCATCGTCTGAATTCAAGTTGATTAATTGCTCTTTAACTCCTTTCTCAGGGAGAATCAGATCCAAAGCAGTGACCAGCAATTCAACAACTTCAATCTCATTACTAATTCTTAAATTCCTCGCTAGCGTCGGAACGAATCCGTCCAATTTCGCCAACGATTCTCTGTTTTCAATCGACAATTTCGCAAAAGTAACAATACTCGATAGCGTACCTAACGAAAGGAGTTGCGGTTGCGTCTGTTCGTTGTTAATCAATTTCTTTAAGGAATCAAAGGCAAGATGGTTGTTGAATGAGGCGTTTGAGGCAGGGCTGAGGAGATATGAATCAGACCATACACGAATGAGACGGCGGAGTGTGAGGTTAGGGACGACATCGGTGGATTGAAGGACTTGCATGGTGGCGGGACAAGTATTGTGGCCGGAATCGAGCCATTTCTGGATGCTGGCCCGGTCATAGGTGACGCCGGTACATAGACTGACCGGAGATTTCATGACGTCCATGGAAATCGGGCACTTGAAGAAGCTGGGAACACTCAGGTACAATCCGTTGCTCTTTTCTCTCGCCATTTGTGTGTGTTTTTGTGTAGGAATCAATTGTGTGTTTAGACTTTTTAGAGAGAGAAAGAGATAGAGAAGTTGGAGGGTATAAAGAGAGAGAAGTTTGGGGTCTTTGAAGGGACGGGGTGAGAGAGAGAGTCAAAGGGGAAGAGATGACGTCATTTAGTCAACGATTCGTTGTTGTGTGGGTACTTGTTGGGTTGAAGTTTTGTAAGTTTATCAATTTTTTATTTGTTTAGGTTTAAAAAAGATAAAGTTTCAGAATTGGTCCTTTGGTTTACCAAAATTTTCATTTTAATGACAACATTGCAAAATATCACACCGATGGTCCTCGTAGTTTTATCTTTTCACGTGGTTGGTCATTATCTATACGAAAGACTATATTGTCCTTTATAATGTATTTTTTTTTCTTTTCTTCAACCTATTTTAATTTTTATTAATATTAAATTAAAAAACACCCCATCCCACCCCATACTTAAATCGTTTTTCCTATACATGATTCATCACCACCCCGATTTCAACTCCAAACACCACCTTGATCATCTCCGACCTCCTTTTCTAAACCCTACCATTACACCTTAGCCTTTAGGGCAAGAAAGGCTTCATACTCATAATGTAAATTAATACCTATCACTCATGTTAGAACCAAGACTAGGCTAATAAAACCATTTGAGGATGTAAATCCTTCAAGGGAGGAAGACTTGGGGTGTAATCAATGTCAAAAGTAGTTTTGTCGTATTCAAGGTAGCTCTGTCAAGCATAATCGAGGGCTGAGAATGAGTAGTTTAGCTTGTATTTCTTTTTCCTCTGAATTTGAAGCGTCGTCAATGGTTCAATCAACACTCATTTGGGTAGTTTTCTTAGAAAATAATATTATTCCCCTGTATTGATGGGTTTCTTAACCATAGCCTTAGGGTTTAGCTTCCCACGACATGCTTTACATTTTTTCATGATGGGCTTTAGTAGAAAAGGAGGGACTGTAACCAATGACCGGTGGAAGAAGGCTGTCAGGTGGAGCATCCGATGGTTGAAGCTCTATAACGGGGTGAGGAAGTAAACTCTTGAACTACAAAAGAGAGGCGAGGAAGGCACTAAGGTGGTAGGATGACGCCGAGGCTTCTCGTATGGGGACGAAACTGAGGGGACCCGACAACTTTAGGGTTTCTCAAATGTGTGTCGCCGAAGAAGGTCGTGTCTCACCGAAGAATATGAGAAAGAAAGAGAGGTAGAGATATAAGATGTTTTTTTCTTTCCATGGGTCTAAAGAGGGGAAGAAAGGCTTGAGTTTAATTAGGGTTATGGTAGTTTTTTTTAGTTTTAAAATATTATTTTAAAATAAAAAGGAAATCAAATTGTAAAAGAGTAGGTGTACAATAATAACTTTAAAACAAAATAAAACACAAGGATCAACCATGCCAGAAACTAAACCACAAGGACTAATGACGTGACACTTTTTATAGTTGTATTTTACTTTTTGTAAACCATAAGGACATATTCTTAAATTTTGTCTTGAAAAGGAGATGAAAGCGTGTTTAATCATATAATGGAAGTCATAACTAGCATTAAAAAACAATATTATTAAGAAAAAAGTAATGTTTCTATATCAGATAGATGTAAAACGACGAAATATTTATAATTTTTGTTTATCTATTTGATTACTAATTATTTTGAGTAAATTACACAAATCATCTACGTGTGGTTTGTGAGTTGTGACTTTGTATTTCGTTTTTATCGTTTCTTTTTCGTTCAGATGGAACTATAGCTCTATTTTGTTATAAGTTTAATCCCCGACAAATTACAAAAACTATCATATTCTTTCTTATTTTTAATTTATTTTTGTTGTTTTTTATTTTTATAATAATATAAGAGTAAATCACATGCTTGGTCGTAATATTTAGGTTTTATTACACCTCTCATGTAACTATCATCATTATTTCAACATTGGTATCTATTTCAAACTATATTAACGAGGTTAGTCTCTTGGACTAACTCCTGTTAGTTTGCTTATGTCAAGAATCATGCACACAAGTGTATTTTAGTCATTTTAATCATGTCTTCCCTTTCTACTTCCCCTCTTAGCTTCTTTTTCAAACGTGCATGTTTAATCAGGAGAAACCCATATTTGTTGTTTAGCTGATACCTAAGATTGATTCAAACTTGATTTTGGTTCCACAACTAGCTATCTGTGTTGGGGTGTTGAGTGAACATGGATGTGGAGAGATGAAGTGACAAAATGAAGGGGGGTGTTATTTTTCTCCAAGTGGAGAAGGCGATATTGGTGGCCGTCGTGACAAGATGGCAAAAGGTAAAAGGAAGCAAGTGACACAATCTCTTGAAAGCCATCCAAACATTGGTTTTAACGACCCAACCTATGCTCTTTCTTTATATTAACAATAACCATGTTTTTTGGGAACATTTGTCATACAATTTGCACACATCCAAAATCCAATCAATTTGATGCATGTTCATAGAAAAGGGAATCCAATTCATGAATCAAACCCATAAAGAAGACAATTTACAAAAACAAATCAATTTGAACTTTGGTTTTCATGAAAGATAATCCAATGAGAAAGGTGGCATGTCCGTTGATTACTATGTGGGAACCTTCTTGGATATGACAAAATTTTCAAATGATTGGGTATCTAATGAGATATCCAAGATCATGATGTATATATTATCCACATAGATATAATAGAAGATGTCATGGACCTTGTTGACTCCATGTCACATGGAAAATGAGTCACTGATAGATTGCGATCAGAGTCTATCGATTATCGAAGGCTATGGAAGGCCCAATAAGCCAAAATTAGAGGAAACTATGAGGAATGAGATTTAGCCCATGTATGTTAGAAATTTGAATTGATATGACACTTGGTGTTAAAACAATATAATGTTTATAGATCTTCAAAAGATGATAGTCATGATAGTCATTGATAGGAACCAACATATATTTAAATGAAGATGGGTTGTGAAAGGTATGTAGGCTTGAGAAGTCCATTGATGGGTTCTAACAAGCATCTCATGTTTGAATCATTTGCTTCGATGAGAAATTCAAAAGTTGAATTACGAGAAATAAAAGATATTCCTATAAATGTTGAAGCTAGTGAGAGCGATGTTGTCCCTTCTATTGAAATAGGAAACGGTGTTCTAACATTGCTAAGTGTGAAAGCTTTACATAACTTAGAAATTGTTTCGATGTGAATCACATGGGAGGAACAAGAAAGTGTACTTAGAGTCTATGGAGATAGTGTAACACCCTGTTTCGAATCGTTTCCCATTACGAGGTGGTGATCAAGGAGTAGGTATTAGCATACTTAGAACCCTTGAAGAGTTGAGTTTGGGCTCATTTGGAGGTGGATGATGTAGTTTGGATGATCTGGGTATTCGGTTTGTGTTTTGGAGCCCAAGTGTATCGGTAAAGGTGTTGGTTCGGGTCTTTTATGAATTTTGGATTTAATTTCGGTTGTTTTTAGACTAAATAAAGGTTACATACATGTAGGGCTTTTCGTTACCTTTCCGTGGATATAAAGAACGTCAAAAACGGATAAGGGATGCAAAAGTTATGATCATTTGAAGTTAGAAGGGTTTGGACCAAACCGGGTACACATGGTGTACAAGGGAGGTACAATGGCGTACACGGGAGTTTGGACGCGGATACATTTAGGAATGCCCTACGTTGCCGAAGGGAACACGCTATGTTCGTCAGGCCAGATTAAACCCTAATTTAGGGTCTTGGACCCTATTTAAGCACCTTAACTCACCTCCAACCCTCATTTCCTTCAACATCCATCCTCTCTAACCCGAAGAATGAAACCCTAGCCTCCATTTGAGTGATTCTTGAGCTTCAAAGTTATTTATGAGTATTTTGATGCTTGAGGAGGAAGAAGGAACTTCTTGAAGAGTCATTGCTTGATTTGGAGCTTTTGGATCCATGCTTTTTGCACCTAGATCTATCTTCTGGAGGTATAAAGTCTCAACCTTGACAACTCTTTCATGTAGATCTAGCTAAGTGGTATTTTGTTATGAATTTGGTCCCTTGAGGTGGTTCTTGTGAGTAGAAGTTACTCCAGAACCTTTAATATTCATATTTGGTCCTTGTTGAGGTTATGGAGTCATAAAGTTTGGATATTGATAGGTAAAAACCTTCCATGCATGATTTGGTAGTTATTTGATGAAGTTTAGGGACTTAGGGTTTTGATAGGTAAAAACCTTCCATGCATGATTTGGAAACTTTATGACTTAAGAAGTCTTTGAAATCAGATTTGGAAGTTTGGATTGAGGTCTTAAGGTATTAAGAAGTTTTATGACATTTTAAAGTGATTTTGACATTTGGAGTTCATCTTTGGTGTCGGGCTTCATTAAGCCATGCAAAGGCTTAAAGCCTTCGACTTTATGGATTAAGTCGCTGATATGAAGTTATTTTGAGGATTTGGACATTAGACTTAAGGTATTAAGACATTTGGTATGATTTTTGGTCAATGGTTGGGATACGTTGTGCGTTCATCTCGGGAACGTGGCACGTTTAGGCAAGGGGTCCCGATCTATCTTCAAAAAATGTTACATGCCATGAATCATTAGTGGTTTAGCGAAGGGTTGTTTCTCTTATAGTGGGTTTGGAGTGTTCGGTGTTATATTGTTTTAGTCGAGATCGGTTCAGGGGCATTGTATGGAAGGTTTATGGTCAGGATTCAGCAAGTTAGTGGTCCAGTATCGCCAGGATTCAGTGGTTTTAGCAATTGTGCTTGGATTGGTTTTTGGGGGTGCCGAGGGAAGTGGTTTATTGCTGAGTTTTTGGTTGGAGCATCCGCCCTTTGGACGTCAAGATTTGAGTGGGATATAATTTTTAAGCATCTGGGATTATCAGTGTTGCTGTGATTCTGGAGGTGTTTAGCTGGTCATTAGGGGTTATGCAGTCTTTTGGGATGGGTAGTGATGAAACACTAGCATTGGTAAACGCCGGTTGTCTGCAGATTGATCATTGGAGGGTAAAAAGGATTAGGAATCCTTCAATTATCATGTTCTGTGAGAACTTAGTCGAATAAAATTGGGGGAGAATCGTTCAGGTACTCAAGAGCAGAAGTAGTTGTGAAAATAGGATGAGTTTCGCATCCCCATCGAGGAGGAAGGCGGCCCAAGTGGCTGTCTGAATCGAGGATTGTTTAGGTTGGGTGTTCGGGAAATGAAACGTCCCAAAATTTAAGACTAAAAATTTCTTTTAATAGAATATTACTTAAAGTAGAAATCATCATTTCAAAACATAAACGGAGTATTAGTTTTCAAAACACATGTTCATTATCAGAGTAAAACATTCCCAGGCTGACTAATCTATGGTGTGTGCCATGCGATCATCCCGAGCTCCGTCATCCGCTACCGGAAGTACCTGGAACCAAAACTGAAAGCCGTAAGCACGAAGCTTAGTGAGTTCCCCAGATACCACATACCATACAAACCATTCATAGTCAGGAACCATACATAACTGACTTATCCATAACCAAGTAAGGTGCTATGTGCCAAACATAGTCTTGCCATTATGCCACGGGCCGCACGTGGTCTTCCTGGTCAAGCCTGGGCCGCTCCCTGGGTCTTACAGACAAGTTCCAAGGGCCACCCCCTGGTCTTACAGACAAGTGCCAAGGGCCACCCCCCGGTCTTACAGACATGTGCCAAGGGCCACACCCTGGTCTTCTATGCAAGTATCACAAAGACAACCGTACATACTACTCTACTTAGCTAAACATCATACAATGTGCCAGAAGCCACCTCCTGGTCTTTCATATCTATAGCATACAATGCGCCAGGAGCCACCTCCCGGTCTCTCATACATATTGCCTAGGGCTAACCCCCGGGTCTTCCTGTCATACATAATAACATACTGTGTGCCAGGAGCTGCCCCCTGGTCTTTCATGCATATACTAAATGAGCCGGCATTGGTGCCTTAGACCCATACAAACAGTGAGGAGACTCACCTCGCACTGCTGAACTCTGCTGATAACCCTCTGTCGCTGACCGACAACTCTCTAAACTCCTGCTCCTCTAGCTCCCCGGGCTACCAATATCAAAGCAACACTGAGTCTAACTGACCCCGGAAAGACAACCAACTCAACTCAGGTCAAAGTCAAAGTCCTGGTCAAAGTCAACCTTCCAGGTCAACCCTACTCGTCGAGTCACCCTACTGACTCGCCGAGTTCATAAGTCCAGAGTCCTTCCACTCGCGACTCTACTCGCCGAGTCAGCCCCTGACTCGCCGAGTCTACTGATTCCCGATTCCTGTCCTGTCCAACTCACTGAGTTCTTGCTCGACTCGCTGACTCGAGTCTTAACTCGAAGGGTTTGGGACTACGCGACCTGACTCGCTGAGTCTAAGAGCGGACTCGCCGAGCACCCGACAATCTTCATCCAACTCGCCGAGTTCATGCCTATCTTCATCTGACTCGACGAGCTGTTCATCCCACTCGTCGAGTTCCTCCTCATCTTCAAGCTACTCGCCGAGTCCATTCGGTTTCACAACATGCAGGGGACTTTTGAGTCATGCAGGGACTCCAAACCATAGATCCATACACCCAAAGCTTAATCCCTACGTAAAGTTGCAAACTTTACGTATAACTAAAGAGATCTAGGCTCAAAACATACTAGGGTTTGGTTTAAGGACAAAAGGGCTTCACCAACTACTCATCTCCTGATGCTTTATGACATATTGGACCATCCCATCAATAGATGTGAAGTGCAACAACACATCTAAGCCCGTAACTCGATTTGGGTCTCAAACAACTATAAAACCCCCAAATCTCATGATAAAATAGGTCTAGATGCAAAGAAAGGAAAATGGCAGCTTAATACCTCCAAGATGAACACAACTGAAGTAGATTTCGAGCACACACCTCCCCCCCTTCTTGATCTTCAAGTTCCTTCCCAAAGTTCCTTCCTCTCAAAGCTATTTCTCTCAAAGATGGAAGCTCACACAAAATTAGGGTTTACAGGTTCTCTGGAATGATATGGGGGCTGGGGAAGGGACATAACACCCTTTATATAGGATACAACTCCCGGAATTAGGGTTTTCCTCGCACAGACTAGACTCGCCGAGTCACCTTGGTCGACTCGTCGAGTCGGTCACTTACTCCTCGACTCGGATCCCGCTCGGACTCACCGAGTTCCTCCTTGGACTCACCGAGTCCCTCCTAAATTTAGGGTTTTCTTCCCTTTCTTGGTCTTCAAAACTTTGGGGTGTTACAACTCTCCCCCACTTAAACTAAACTTCGTCCTCGAAGTTTGCCATGGCCCACCGCCTGCGATCTGCCTCCAATACTCCACCAATTAGTCCAACACCAGCTGCCTACCTTCGCTGGTCTTCCTCCTGGTTACTAGCATCAATCCTTGCGGATAATCATCTCGGGTCAACCCTAACCCTGAACATTCTGGAAACACATCTTACTCAACCGACAATCATTCTGGTACTTTCCGAGTACCGCAACTGAACCTATAGGGGTTCACCCCTTCTTTCCTTACGCAATTCCCTTGCCTTCCCTAGGCGATGATCCAAAAACAACTATCTCCTCAGTCACTGAGAAGGTCCTAACCTTCGCCAACTTCATCCCTTCCGCTACTGCCCACACGGGTCATCACTGCCAATAGCCACTGAAACTCCTCTCTGCCAAAACTTGGTGCCGAGCACCTCGCGATCAACCAGCTGAATTCCCACCATATGCTGCTTACTCGCACTGACACTGACTGGCAATTCTGCTATTCCTCATTTGACTCCCGGATGTACTGAGACCACCCTGGTCCTTACCAAGCCTATCAATAACTGGATTACCGGCTCCCACCGGTGGCTAGCCCCAACTCAACTCCTAGTCGTTTCCAGCGACTTTCGAAGAAACTTTACCAATAACCGCTCAATCCATTCTGCCACCAAATCATACACCTGACACATTCGCTCTAACGAGTAGGGACAAATGAATGCTACGGGCCACCCCGTAGTCTTACAACACTTCTACGCTGCCAGCCAACCAAAGCTATGGGCCGCCCCGCAGTCTTGCTAACCAGTGCTACGGGTCACACCGTAGCCTAACCATACTCTCATACGATTGCTGCGGGCCGCACCGCAGTCTTGCTAATCTGATGCTACGGGCCACACCGCAGTCTCACTAATCTAATGCTACGGGCCACACCGCAGTCTTACTAGTCTAATGCTACGGGCCACACCGCAGTCTTGCTAATCTGATGCTACGGGCCACACCGCAGTCTCACTAATCTAATGCTACGGGCCACACCGCAGTCTTACTAGTCTAATGCTACGGGCCACACCGCAGTCTTGCTAATCTGATGCTACGGGTCACACCGCAGTCTCACTAATCTAATGCTACGGGCCACACCGCAGTCTTACTAGTCTAATGCTACGAGCCACACCGCAGTCTAACCATACTCTCATACGATTGCTGCGGACCACACCGCAGTCTTAATATACTTCCCTTACTATTAGCCACTGGTGAATGCTACGGCCATCCGGTAGTCTGACAACACCTTTCCCCACCGTCTAGCTGCTAGTGGATGTTACGACTAACCCACAGTTGATCATACAGCATCACCGAGTACTCCCAAGTGGTACTCATGTCCCAAATGGAACTCCCAACCGATTCCTATGAAATCCGCGACCAGAAATTTCGAGAATGAGATCTCACAGTTGGCAAGTTTCCAAACTTCCAATTTACTCTATCCTCCAATCATATAGTCACCTGAGCCGTCTTTCTTACTAACAAGAGAGCGAACTTATCCCAGTTTCAAGACCCCTTCTACCCCCATAACCTGATTGTTTCTCCCCTACTTAGCCTCAACTAAGTCTTTACTGCCTGCGAAAACCCGAAGATTTCCATTCCTTCCTTCCTTACACGATAGGCATGATAACCACCATCGCCCTATCCCTGCTAGCGATCCGACTCTAGCCCACTCCAACTACCGTATGATTACCGAATACTAGATGAACACCGCCCGCATCCCTGATGCTAAAAAAATCCTCTAAGCTCTGACTACTGTCCTTACAGTCCGAATAACTGGGCACAGACTCCTTGGTGATAAGCCACTTTCCTTGATGCTTCCGAAAGCCATCCTGAACGCCCAAGTTAGTACCATCAAATCCCGATGATGGTGGCTGACCACTTCCCGAATCATTTTCAACCGTAACCGAGATGATACTGAACACTTCGAACCCGAAGTGAAAGATGATCTACACTAGCTACTAATAGCTCCTGGTATGCAATTGGCATATGACAATTCCAAAATACAAGCAGAGAGACAAATCATACATAAAATCGCCTGAGTCTAGGGTAAAAACTTCCCTAATTCACATAGGAATGAAAATAGTCATTGATACATACCTGCAACATTCCTTTCTGTAATCCAGATCTTCCGTATCTGTCACTGCATGGCACTACCCTCTCGCCCATCCGTAATCCTCATAGTCGCTGGGGCAGGCGCACTCCCTGCCCCTCCCCTCATCGTCGGGCAGTCGGTCCTCTTGTGGCCCACCTGATTGCAGTGAAAACATAATGGGCTTGCCCCCCGTGGGCAGTCCCTGCTGACGTGACCATCACTGCCACACTTGTAGCAGCCGGAACCCCTGTGTAACATCCCAAAATTCAAGACCAAAAATTTCTTTTTAATAAAACATTACTTTAACCAAAGACATCATTCCAAAACGTAATCTGAGTATAAGTTTTCAAAACACATGTTCATTATAAGAGTAAACATTCCCAGGCTGACTAATCTATGGTGTGTGCCATGCGATCACCCCGAGCTCCTCCCTCCGCTACCGGAAGTACCTGAAAACAAAACTGAAAACCGTAAGCACGAAGCTTAGTGAGTTCCCCACCTTACCACATACCATGCTAAACCACATACTTCACATACTGGGCCACGCCCGCTATCCTGGGCCTCGCCCTCTACTTCGGGCCTCGCCCGCTACAACGGCCCCGCCGCTCCAGGCCCCGCCTGGCTTCGAGCCCCGCTCGGATACAGATCTGTTTCACTTAGGCCTCGCCTATCACAGGGCCTCGCCCACTAACATATAATAGCACATAAACATATCACATAACATTACATAAACTAAACATATACTAACAACTCTTGCTCTAAGGCCTTGCCTATCTCTGGGCCCCGCCTGTGTCCTGCTACTGATGAGTCATGGAACCTCGTCCATACTCCTGCTGATAGTGAGATACGGGCCCAGCCCACCCTCACTCCTTTCCTAACTTGGGCCTCGCCCCTGCTCTGCTGCTACTGAGATGTGGAACACCATCCACACTCTGCTATTGGTGAGATACGGGACCTCGCCCATACTCACCTCCCTACCAGGCACATATAAGTATCACGCAGACAACAAGTATAAACTATCACATAAACTGCTCCTTGGGCACCCGCCCTCTATCATTGGACCTCGTCCGAATATCATACTAGCATACTATGCCTAGGGCTAACCCCCGGGTCTTCTACTCATAACTACATGGGCCAGCATTGTGGCCGTAGACCCATTCATACAAAGGGAAACTCACCTGATACTGCTGAACTGCTGCTGCTACCCCCTTTGACCGCTACCTGACCACTGACTCTGAACTGCTGCTCCGCTAGCTCCCCGAGCTACCAATATCAACATAACACTTAGTCTAACTGACCTTCAAAGGTCAACCAAGTCAACTCTGGTCAAAGTCAACGTCCTGGTCAAAGTCAACCTTCCAGGTCAACCCTACTCGTCGAGTCACCCTACTGGCTCGCCGAGTTCATAATTCCAGAGTCCTTCCACTCGCGACTCTACTCGCCGAGTCAGCCCCTGACTCGCCGAGTCTACTGATTCCCGATTCCTGACCTGTCCAACTCACTGAGTCCTGGCTCGACTTGCTGACTCGAGACTTAACTCGAAGGGTTTGGGACCACGCGACCAGACTCGCCGAGTCTAAGAACAGACTCGCCGAGCACATGGCAATCTTCATCCAATTCGCCGAGTTGTTCATCCAACTCGCCGAGTTCATGCCTATCTTCATCCGACTCGACGAGCTGTTCATCCCACTCGTCGAGTTCCTCCTCATCTTCAAGCTACTCGCCGAGTCCACTCGAAGGACTCGCCGAGTCCATTAAGATCCACTTACATGCAGAGGACTTCCGAGTCATGCATGAACTCCAAACTGTAGATCTACCCTTCCCAAGCCTATTCCCCATGTAAAGTTGCAAACTTTACGTGTAGAGAGGGAGATCTAGGCAAAATGCACCAATAACTAGGGTTTAAGACCAAGAGGCTCCAAAATCCACCCAATGGCTGATACTTTACGGGATTCTAAACCAACACAAGCATGGATCTGAGGTAGCAACCTCAGATCTGGACCTCAAGCTTGAAATTGATCATAGGCATGGCTTAAAAGCCCCAAAACTCATAACCAAAGAAGATCTAAAGGAGGGAAACGAATTGATACCTTCAAATGCTCTGAAATGTTCCCCAAACTTCAGATCCAAAGCCACTCCTTGATGCTTCAAAGATTCCCACTTCTTCTTCTTCTTCTAGATCACTCAAAAATGGCCAAAAGCATGAATCATCACAATGGGGGCTTAGGGTGCGGCGTTCTGGGTGTGAGAGGCAGTAAAGGAGCCCTAAGAAGAAGATTGAGACGTTTAAATAGGCTCCAAGCCCCGGACTTAGGGTTTTCCTCGCACAGACCAGACTCGCCGAGTCCACTTGGCCGACTCGCCGAGTTGGTCACTTACTCCTCGACCCGGATCCCGCTCCAACTCGCCGAGTCCTTCCTTGGACTCGCCGAGTCCCTCCTAAATTTAGGGTTTCCTTTACTTTCTTGGCTTTCAAAATCTTGGGTGTTACACCCTGGAACGACACACTCCCTCGTGCGGTTTCCCGCACGTGCTGCACTGACTTCGGCTCGGCTGAATCCTGGATCTGTGATCTGAAACCTTGGGCTTTTTGCCCGAACCTCCTGAACCTGAAACAGCCTCCGGTTTCCTCTTCTTCTCCATTTCGAGATCAATCTCCCTCTCTCGAGCCCTAGCAATCATGTCGTCCAACGTTTTACAGCTGGACCGGCTCACAAACTGGCGAATATCGCTCCGCAACATCTCATGATAACGGGCCTTCTTCATCTCCTCATCGGTTGCATACTGAGGAACAAGAAGAGCCCTCTCCCTGAACTTGGCGGTGATCTCCGCCACGGTCTCTGTAGTCTGAGTGAGGTCCTGAAACTCTCTGGCTAACTGCTGCACCTCAATAACCGGTGCGAACTCCGCCCTGAACCTGGTAGAGAAATCAGCCCAGGTCATGGCATCCAATGCTGCATCATCCCCAATGGTATGTCCGACCTCCTCCCACCAATCCCGTGCCCCGTCCTTCAGGAGACAGGACGCCAGTCTAACCTTGTCCCCCTCGGGACACCTGCTCGTGTGGAACGCGTTGGCCACATCCGCCAACCATCTGCTGCTAGCAATGGGGTCCCTAGCCCCATGATAATCTGGTGCCCCGTAGGCTCTGAACTCTCGAAACGTCAAGGTACGCGCTCCCATCAATGCCATCATCTTAGTACGGAAGGCTCCCAGCCTCTCATCCAAGATCTCCAGTATACCCTCCTTGACCGTGCCAAAGATCACAGGAGTCTGAGCTAGAATACTGCGCGTAACCTCAGCTGATATCAACTCTCTCATCCGCTCCTCGAGCTGCTCGGTCCCTGAACCCGAGCTTGATCCCTCTTTGGCGCCTGATCCGCCCGCTGGTCTCTCTCGCAATGTCACCATGCTGAAAATATACCACAACCACTATCAGAAT